>NC_090727.1:128077450-128079950 GCF_036898095.1 Palaemon carinicauda | reverse complement strand
TGCATCGCTATAAGAAATTGATAGTATGAATAGGTGTTACAGACTGATACACACACAAACATAGCCACACCAACACCTAAAAACATAACACATCACACGTCTCGAACTGTCGAGATAACTACGCCAGGACTCCTCGCTACTGGTAGGAAGGACGCTGGTGACTGGTACAATACATGAATATACGCTACAGGGGTTCTAAGCGATGTCAGGCAGGGCAGCCGATCGAACATTAAAATAAATATTTCCTATATAAACTATAAAAACTTTAACAAAACAAGAGGAAGAGAAATAAGATAGAATAGCGTTCCTGAATGTACTCTCAAGTTCTAACGCGATTTAGCTGATTAAAATTAAACTTTATCTCTATAAAAACCAATCTTTGTTTTAAGTTATCAATTTTCTGGGTAATTTATTATTATTATTATTATTATTCAGAATCATTGGTCTTTATTCTTTGTTTTAAGTTATCAATTTTCTGGGTAATTTATTATTATTAT
Source organism: Palaemon carinicauda (assembly GCF_036898095.1). Taxonomy (NCBI): domain Eukaryota; kingdom Metazoa; phylum Arthropoda; class Malacostraca; order Decapoda; family Palaemonidae; genus Palaemon; species Palaemon carinicauda. The sequence continues at coordinate 128,079,453 of NC_090727.1, read as the reverse complement.
TATTATTGAGTTAAAAGTAATGGCTGCATCGGCAGAGTTTATTTTCTTATGCAATTTTTCTATTTTCCGGATAATTCTCTTCTCTAGAGCGCTGCAATCAGTGATTTTATCAAAGTAGAATGACAAATAAATATCCAATTGAACGTGTAATGTAATTCCCTAGTGAAAAGTTATTAAGTCATTTTACTATTTTCGAATTTTTATTGTTTATACATGAAAGATTTATCTTAATGTTATTATTGTTCTTAAACTTCTCTTCTAGTTTTTCCTTATTTCCTTTCCCTACTGGGCTATTTTCCCTGTTGGAGCCCTTGGGCTTATAGCATCCTGCTTTTCCAACTAGGGTTGTAGCTTAGCAAGTAGTAGTAATAATAATAATAATAATGATAATAATAATAACAATAATAATAATAAAAATATCAATAATAATAATAATAATAATAATAATAATAATAATAATAATAATAATGGAACGGTGTAATATTAAAGTAACATAAGGACCAAAAGTAAATAGTCACTCCAGTTGAATAAATGAATGAATTTTTATATTAGTTAAACTTATGCAATGATATTGAGTATATTGTTAATATTGTTTTGGATAAAAATTATTTTCTGACGAAGGTACAACTATGGGAAAACCCACACAGATGAACTGGGAAGTAAAAATATGAGAAGTTGCACAGCAAAATGTAATAAAGGCTATCAGAACTCACTCTCTGAGTGCAGACCTCCGCCACGGCAGCTTATTACTCAAAACCCGCTTGCCTGTCCCAAAATCAATTTAGAACGTAGGTGTCATTGAAGTCTGTGTGACAACCATGTGCAAACATGAGGTTAAGGTTAGGGTTAATTCGGTCGACCTTTTGCTTGACCTTGACCTTTGACCTGGGGCCTTCAAAACTGAATTACTTCCATGTCTCAACAATTAATCCCTGAAAGTTTCAATACTCTATGAGTAAAATTGTAGCCAGGAAGTTGTTCACAAACAAACAAACAGACAAACGGGGGCGGGGGGGGGGGCGAAAACATAACCTCCACCCAACTTCGTTGGCGGAGGTAAAAATGAGCGTCGTAAAGCCCAAGTAGGTTCACAAAAGCAATTTTGAAAATTCTCACAGAACTGTCTTCACCACTCGCTCCTCAAATCATTTCTCCGTAGCAAAAGAAATCGCTGCAAAGTCTCTGAAACTGTCTTTGATCTTTATCGTGACAAACGCTTCCATTGAATCGTAATCCGTGACAGACGAAATGAAAAGGAACGGAGCCGAAGAAGAAGAAGAAGAAGGATTCAGGATTTCGGATCAGTTCCTTCCAAATGGATTCCCCAAAGTCCTTTCGGATTTCAGCTCACATTGGGATTAAATGGGCGGGAATCAAGTTGCTTGGATTGAGAATGGAGACACAGAGAGATAGATAGATAGACAAACAGAGAGAGAGAGAGAGAGAGAGGAGAGAGAGAGAGGAGAGAGAGAGAGAGGAGAGAGAGAGAGAGGAGAGATTTAATGGACAGGAATCAAGTTGCTTGGCTTGGAATGGACACAGATATATATATATATATATATATATAATATATTATATATATATATATATATATATATATATATAGAGAGAGAGAGAGAGAGAGAGAGAGAGAGAGAGAGAGAGAGAGAGAGAGAGAGAGAGAGAGAGAGAGAGAGAGAGGCTTACGATGGATGGCAGAGACAATGTCCTAGAGACTGACCATATATACATATGATCAGCGCTCAAGCCTTCTCTCCACCCAAGCTAGCACCAAGGAAGGCCAGGCAATGGCTGGTGATGACTCAGCAGATAAACCTGTATGCTCCCCCAGAGCCCCAATACTTAACTCACAAGGATGGTGAGGTTGCAGCGACCAAAGGAAGTAACCAGTTTGAGCGGGACTCGAACCCCAGTCTGGCAATCACCAGTAAGGGACGTTATCACGTAGGCCACCACAACCCTACTATTAGTATTATTAATCATTTATTCCGTTTTATCATCTC
>NC_090727.1:128073415-128076950 GCF_036898095.1 Palaemon carinicauda | reverse complement strand
AACTCGTTTATCGAGAGAGAGAGAGAGAGAGAGAGAGAGAGAGAGAGAGAGAAACAAACTTTGACTTTAAAGAGAATATTGTACTATAGTCCATTCTTTTTACTGAGGCAGATTTGCACCCAACTTGCAAGCGGTGCCCTTTTAGCTCGGAAACGTTTCCTGCTCGCTGATTGGTTGGACGAGATAATTCTAACCAATCAGATAGCAGGAAACTTTTTCCGAGCTAAAAGGGCACCGCTGCGAGTCAGTGCAAATGCACCTCATTAAAAAAAAATTGAGCATAGAAGAAAGCAAGACAGTAACAAAGAAAAGAGTATGCCATTCGGCAACTAAGTCTGGTAGAAAGGGGGGAGAGATCTTAAGACTAACATCGGCATCAACTCCTTGGCCAATAAACTTAATCTCGTCAGACCAGCAAAGCGCGAGGTTTAATCGTATTAGCCCAGAATGCAGTGGTGCCCTGCTCTTAATAAATGGCGACTTGCAATGAATGTAGTAACATGTTATAATAAGAGTTTCAAGTCTCTCTCTCTCTCTCTCTCTCTCTCTCTCTCTCTCTGTTGGCCAGGGCTGTTCAAGAAGCGGGGAGGAAAATTATATTGTAATTATGTGTTTTCAGTTATTATTATTATTATTATTATTATTATTATTATCATTATCATCTCGCAAAAATGTGTGTTCAGTTATTATTATTATTAATCTCTCTCTCTCTCTCTCTCTCTCTCTCTCTCCTCTCTCTCTCTCTCTCTCTCTCTTCTCTCTCTCTCTCTCTCCTCCCTCTCTCTCTCCTCTGTTGGCCAGGGCTGTTTAAGAAGAGGGGAGGAAAATTATATTGTAACCATGTGTTTTTAATTATTATGATTATTATTATTATTATTATTATTATTATTATTATCTCGCAAAATTGTGTTTATTTATTTTTATTATTATTATTATTATTATCATTATTATTACATCGCTAAAATATGTTATAATTATTAATTTTTTTGTTATTATTATTTATTATTATTATTATTTATTATTATTATTATTTTCATCATCATTATTATCACTATTGTTATGATTTTTTTTCATCATCATTATTATCATTATTGTTATTAGTGTTACTATTATATTTATTATTATATATTATTATTATTAATTATTTATTATTATTATTATTATTATTATTATCCGAAACCAAGCTCCAACCTTAGTTGGAATAGCAGAATGACCAACAACGAATATAATGTATTCATATTTTATTAATAATCGTATGTCATGTGACGCTAACATCGTTAAAACGAATTACTAAATTAAATGTTTATTTTTAAATGCCATTAATGTCCTTGCTTTCCTTATTACAGCATTGAATAATTAATAAATATGTATTTTGTATTAAGGTATGTTTTCGTTAAGCAAGGATGTATAAATATTATGTTTATTCCTTTAATTTTGCGAGCAATTCGTTTTAACTTATTTGCATTGGTGTTCATCATCATCATCATCATAATCATATTCATCATCATCACCCTCATCTCCTAGGCCCATTGACGCAAGGGCCCCGGTTAGATTTCGCCAGTCGTTTCTATCTAGAGCTTTTAATTCAATACTTCCCCATTCATCATCTCCTACTTCGCACTTCATAGTCCCCAGTCATGTAGGCCTGGATCTTCCAACTCTCCTAGTGCCTTGTGGAGCCCAGCTGAACGTTTGGTGAACTAATCTCTCTTGGGGAGTGCGAAGAGCATGCCCAACACCATCTCCATCTACCCATCATCATGATCTCATCCACGTATGGCACTCGAGTAATCTCTCTTATAGTTTTTTTTTTTCTAATTTTGTCCTGCATTAGTGTTAGATTACAGAAAATAAAAAAAAAAAATTTTTAATGGGTCTCGCAAATAGTGAAAGTTTATTGAAGAATTATAGCTTAAACAAATATTTAATTAATACCTAAGCAAATTTACATATATACTTGGGAGTCCTTCCTTTTTTCACAATTATTTTTATCTGTGTTGGTTCCTTAATCTACAGTTAGATCTCTCTCTCTCTCTCTCTCTCTCTCTCCTCTCATCTCTCTCTCTCTCTCCTCAGGGACGTAGCTAAAGATTTTGGGGGACGGGAGGGGGGCTGGGTTAGTGGAGAGGCCCCCCCCCTTCACCTTACCCTGGTGAGTTGGTGGTAAATCTAATTGTATAGTTACATACTTTTATTTTCTGATTCTGCCTTGGAAGTCCCCCTCTGTTGGAAGCCCGGGGGGGGGGGGGATATTTTCAACCCCCCCCCTTAGCTATCTCTCTCTCTCTCTCTCTCTCTCTCTCTCTCTCTCTCTCTCTCTCTCTCTCTTTTTTTATAGCATTAATATGTTTATATTTTCCTGTTTGATTCCTTGGGCTTATAGCATCCTGCTTTTACAACTAGGGTTGTAGCTAAGCTAATAATAATAATAATAATAATAATAATAATAATAATAATTAATAATAATAATAATAATAATAATAATAATAATAAACAGTGCTATATAACACCATTGTCCTCTTGAAGTACAAATTCAATTCTGTATTCAACTGTACTCAGTCAGACATTTGATACCTTACGTACTTCTGTTTTTTATTCTCATCAATACTTTCCATTCTCTTATGGGAGATATTTGCACTCATTTTATGAATGAGCCCCACTCTTTTATCTTATTATTTTTCTTGTTTTAGTTCTTAGATGAAATTTCTTGTCTATTGTATTCTCTCCGCCGTAGTTATGATCCCCAGCAGTCGACTATCTACCTGGTACATATGTTAACAGTGATAGCAATTTATAAGGGAGATGCAAATATAGTTATATAGATTGATAGGAAAAAAAATCTATGTAGGTAGATTGGTAGGTAGGGAGGTAAATAGATAGGTATATAAATAGATAAGTAGGTAGATAGATAGATAGATAGATAGATATATAGATGAATAGATAGGTAGATAGCTACAGAGATAGATAGATTTAGAGTTAAATAGGTAGGTAGGTAGATAGGTAGACAGATAGATTGACATATAGATTAAAAGGTAAAAAATGGTAGAGAAAACAATCGAGATAGACAGACAGATATATAGATAGATGGAGAGACAGACAGATAAACTGATACATAGATAAAAAGATAAACAGACAAAAATAATAGATAGATAAATAGAAAGAGGAAATCTGATTGGTAAAAAGTCTGTCATCAGATCAAATTGAAGGCATCACGGAAGGCCTGGCTTCTCCATCACCCGTTCGAGATCCCATTGATGCCATCTCCATCCTCATTAGCGTGATGGAGAGTGATTGATAGAGATGGCAGGAACTCCCTCTTCCTCCCTGGAGATGAGACAGGTGGTGTTGGAGTAGATAGATGGAGATAGGGCAGGTGGTGGAGTATATAGATGGAAATAAGGTTTTTTGGTGGAGTAGATAGATGGAGATAAGGCAGGTAGTGGAGTAGATAGATTGAGATAGGCAGGTGATGGTGGAGTAGATGGAGATAATATAGGGGCTGGAGTAGATAGATGGATATAAGGCTGGTGGCTGA
>NC_090727.1:128060915-128063415 GCF_036898095.1 Palaemon carinicauda | reverse complement strand
ATATATATATATATAAATATATACATATATGTATGTATGTATGTATGTATGTATATATATATATATATATATATATATATATATATATATATATATATATATATTTATATATATATATGTATATATATGTGTGTGTGTACTGTATATATGCACAATTTATATACTGTGTATATATATATAGAAATATATATATATATATATATATATATATATATATATATATATATATATATATATAACAGGTAGTAGGTTGGCCAGGGCACCAGCCGCCCGTTGAGATACTACCACTAGAGAGGTATTGGATCCTTTGACTGGCCAGACAGTAATGCATTGGATCCCTCTCTCTGGTCACGGCTTATTTTTTCTTTGCCTACACTTACACAGAATAGTTTGGCCTATTCTTTACATATTCTCGTCTTTCCTCATACGTCTGACAACAATGAGATACTTAACACATCTTCACCCAAGGGGTTAATTACTGTACAGCAATTTGTTCAGTGTACTTTCCTCTTGGTAAGGGTAGAAGAGACTCTTTAGCTGTGGTAAGCAGCTCTTCTAGGAGAAGGACACTCCAAAATTAAACCACTGTTCTCTAGTCTTGGGTAGTGCCATAGCCTCTGTACCATGGTCTTCCACTGTCTTGGGTTGGAGTTCTCTTGCTTGAGGGTACACTCAGGCACACTATTCTATCTTATTTTTTTTTTCTTCCTCTTGTTTTTTTGAAATGGTGTGTTGGGCAGGCTTAATAGAAGGGCCATGGATGCCTGGTGGTTTATCAAGAGGTTGTCTTTTCCTTTTTCTGATTATTTTTCTTCTCAAAACCATCCTTACTGTCCTCCCTTCAGTTGAAGTGGCTATCCTGGAGGGTATTTAGCCTTGCATGGTGTATCGGCTCCTCCATGTTGACCAGTTTTTCCGACTTTTTACTATAGTCTATGGGTATCATCAATCACTTTGTTTATAATTCTGTACGTATTGTTTTTGTTATAATTCTTGTTAATCTAGTTTTTAAGTATGCTGTCTCTTTTTTATTTCTATTAATTCTTATGCTGTCTGGAGACATTGAGCGAAATCCGGGACCAGTACGTCCTAGATTTCGTCAATGTCGTCTTCTGTATTGCAATATTCGTGGTCTTCATGCAAATATCCAAGACCTTACAGTTGCGTCCAGACAGTATGATATTCTTTTGTGCTCAGAAACTTTGGTTTCTAATATGAGGCACTCATCTGAGCTCCTTATAACTGGTTTTAAGAAGCCAATAATGTTGAAACGTGATGCCATCCCTAGGGCCAGGGGAATGGCGGTGTATATTAGGACCGAGTACCCTGCTTCTCATAAGTCCTGCTATCAATGTGGATGTCATGAGATTCAGGTAATAAAAGTTTGTGGCAGGCATAACAACTTTTATTTGTGTTCGATCTACCGGAATCCAGACATAGATGATTCTATCTTCGATTGTCTTCTTACCATTATGGCTAAGATACAAGAAGATGATAGAAAGGCTTCTTTTGTCTTTGTTGGTGATTTTAATGCTCACCATAGGGAGTGGTTAAGTTCTATCTCTCCTACCGATCGCCATGGCTTAAGAGCTTTAGACTTTGCCTCTGAATCAGGCTGTGAGCAAATCATAAATGAAGCTACTCACAGGTCTGGTAATTGCTTGGACCTCGTATACACTGACTCCCCTGGCGTTATAACTAGTAAGGTTGGTTCTCCAGTCGGGACATCTGATCATGCCTTGATTTCATTATTAGTGAAGACTGAGCAGCCTGTCCCTGATATATCATATTCTTGTAAAATTTATATGAAATCCCAAGCAAACTGGAATGGGATTTTACATGATCTTTTGTGCTTGAATTGGTCACAATTATATAATAGTGTAGATCCTGTTGTCCCTTTGAATGAGAATCTACTCAACATAATTGATAGGCGTATCCCTTCTCGTGTGCTAAGGTATCGAGTGAAGGACAAACCGTGGTTCAATGATGATTGTAGACGTGCTTATTTGGAGAAACAGGATACCTATCATCTTTGGAAGGGGAACAGATCAGATTTGACCTGGAACAACTATACTCAGCTTCGAGCTTTTGCTCAGAGAGTTTATGCCTCAACTGAAAAGGAGTACAATTTAACCATAAAAGAAACACTTTCTGGTACAACTCAGGAACATAAATGGTGGTCTACCCTTAAATCTGCACTCTTTGGTGTAGATGCAACAGTTCCTCCTTTACTTAAACCAGATGGCTCAGTCACTCACTGTCCAAAGGAAAAGGCAACCCTTTTGGCTGATGTTTTTGACAGTAAACAGAGTAATGAAAAACTTGAACTTCCTCATTCCTGTTTTCCTGAGGCTAAACTAACTAGTTTAGCTTTTCGATCTCGTGAGATTAAAGCTCTGTTGATGGACCTTGATGCTTATGGAGGTGTAGACCCAAATGGTATTTTTCCTTTGTTTTTTATAAAGACAGCAGATTTCTTAGCTCCAAAGTTATCTGTTAT
>NC_090727.1:128053415-128055915 GCF_036898095.1 Palaemon carinicauda | reverse complement strand
CTCTCTCTCTCTCTCTCTCATAGCAGTTTATGTATCTTTGTGTATCAAATGTACATTAATATATACTCTTAAGAATAATTTTGGTATTTTAAAGTTATTGAAACAACAACTACATTTTCATTTTATTTCCACAATTAAGATAATACTCTATACACCTTTATAATCTACGTAACTCATAATGAAAGAAAAATATTCAGCAAATGGCGAATTCCGTGTTTATACTAATTAAAGACTCGAAGACATTCAGCGTTCCATGAGTTTCGTGTCCTCCAGAAGCTGAAGTTTGCTGGCGATTTCATTCAGATTCTCAGCAGCCTTTTCCACTTTCTCCTGAATGTCTCTGGCAAAGTCTTCAAGGCTTTGCTCGTTCCATCCTTGGTCGTTCTTTGAGAGTATGAACGTGCGTAAGATCCATGCTGCTAATCCGACACAGGAAAGCCTGAGGAACAAAAATCCAGTCCGCAAACAGTCTTCATTGGATCCTTCGCAAGCTTCAGGGACGAACTGCTCGAAGTCCATCTGCTCCAAGAATGCATGACACTCGTCCTCGACTCGAGGCTCTTCGTATTCCAGGATGGAAGCAGCTTCGGGATCCAGCGAAGATGCCAGTTGTCTTTCCTGTACTGTACCAGATCATCTGCCTGTGTCTGGCACCGAAGAGCCTTCTGGAACAGCGCTTCATCCTGGATCCTGGAATTCAGGTGGCTGAGCACCAAGGCTCCCAGAAGGACACACGATATCACGCCCCAGTTTGATTTCATCTTAAAGATTTCTTGGAAGACTTGATTAGTGATCTGAAGGAGACTCTGAAGCATCACGTTTATATGTACAAGCGCAGAAGAAAAATTCATTTTAATTTACAGATTTTGAATTAATTTTCCCTCTATTTCTTACGAATGATTTTCGAAATATTTTTATGCGTATTGAAATTATATAATTTTTTTCATATTACTTAAATTCCTGTATCACGTGAACGATTTATTTTACAGGATTCAGTAATTCAGGGAAGTTAGGTCATTATCATGATGATGATCATGATGATGATGATGATGATGATGATGAAAATTTAAACTTGGGTGATTTTGCTCTTGGAAATATATGCTTAGAATTTGGAGATTTCCTTTAAATAGTTCCCTTAACATTCCGAGATATGTTTAGTACTTTTACTTTCTTTTTTTTTCATCTTTTTAATGGATAAAAACTTCAGGCTAATTGTTGAGGTTACATCGTCGGCCTTCATAAAACAATTTATTCACTAATTAGCCCCTCCCAAATTTACATAAATTGTTTGAGAATGAAAGTACTGTTTTGTGTACATTGTAATAACGCTTGTTTATATTTTGCTTAGGCTACATAAATTACTTCTTGTTTGTTCATAATCTTATTTACACCCGGTGTGCCGAGGAGTTTTAAATCACTATAACTAAAAAAAAACTACAGCAATGATTATTGTAAGTGTCTCTCTCTCTCTCTCTCTCTCTCTCTCTCTCTCTCTCTCTCCTCTCTCTCTCTCTCTCTCTCTCTCTCTCTATGTAATATATATATATATATATATATATATATATATATATATATATATATATATATATATATATACACACACATACATATACAAAGGCATTTCCCCCAATTTTGGGGGGTAGCCGACATCAACAAATGAAACAAAAACAAAAAGGGGACCTCTACTCTCTACGTTCTTCCCAGCCTGACAAGGGACTCAACCGAGTTCAGCTGGTACTGCTAGGGTGCCATATATATATATATATACATATATGTGTCTATATATATGTGTGTATATATATTTACATATATGTAAATAATATCTGAATATATATATATATATATATATATATATATATACATATTTATATATATATATATATATATATATATATATTATATATATATGTGTATATATATATATATATATATATGTATATATAAATATACATATGTTTGTATAAATATATATATATATATATTATATATAAATTATATATATATATATATATAATATATATATATATATATATAATATATATATATATATATATAATATATATATATATATATATATATATATATATATTAACATTCCTCCATGAAAACTCTTCGTCTAAAAATAATACAAATTCTCTTTGCGTAAAAAGACCTTGCCCGTGTCCTCAGAAATAAACGACTTCGGAACGAAAATGTCAACCAAATTATAAAAATAATCTTCCTCCCCATCTGCCCTTATTACAAGAAACGTCTCTCTCTCTCTCTCTCTCTCTCTCTCTCTCTCTCTCTCTCTCTCTCTCTCTCTCTCAGGAGCCATTTTTCTCGGCTGTCCATTATCCTTTTGTCGGATCTCCGAGGTAAGTCTGTCTGTTGGCGTCTGTTGGCTCCCGTCGATAGACTGTCTATTACTGGACGTCGTTAGTCTTTTCTGGGTTTCGGAGTCTGAGCAAGGAAGGAGGAAAGGAGGTGGGCTTCTTTTCTTCTTTTCTCGTTTTGTTGT
>NC_090727.1:128036889-128049389 GCF_036898095.1 Palaemon carinicauda | reverse complement strand
TATATATATATATATATATATATATATATATATATATATATATATATATATATATATATATATATATACCTGTATATATATATATATATATATATATATATATATATATATATATATATATATATATATATATATATATATATATATATATAAACAATACAAAATAAATCGCAATTTTTTTTTCGTTTAAAAGATAAACTAAATATAAAAAATAATGACAGATATAAAAATAAGACATGACCTGAGAAAAAACATATAATGCTATAACAGTCCGATTTACAAAGTATAAAACAGAGACGAGTAATCTCAAAGAGAATAGGACTCATTATTTTTCTCAGTACTTCTTAAATCTATATAATTTAAACTCCTTAATTCCACTACCGTCCATCAAACCCTTAAACCCAACCACCCTCCCCTTAAACCATTTGACCTCAAAACCCAACCCTTAAAACTCCAAACATTACCCCTTTCACATTCACACGTTCCTTCCCCTCGACCCTTTATCCTTCTTACTGACAAGAATCACATAACAGAGTACCCATACAAAAATAAACAAAATAATCTAAAAAGAAACATTATAAACAAAACCATCCTTTTCGTCCTAAGATCCAACGAGAAGATTGAATCCTAATCTCAAAGAGGCACAAAAGTCCTTTGGAAGCGAGACCCAACAATCCATGTTGGCGACTCAAAGACAAAGTTTTAAGAGATTCAGAATTATCAAGATGGGACGAGGCAAAGTCAACAGCTTTTTAACTCTGAGAGAGAGAGAGAGAGAGAGAGAGAGAGAGAGAGAGAGAGAGAGAGAGAGAGAGAGAGAGAGAGAGAGAGGGGGGGGAGTGTGTGTACTATTGTGAATGTTTTACCACAGCGGGGCTCAGTTGAAGGATGAATATGATAGTGACTGGTGTGAGATGTTTTCTGGAGCCACCAACTAAATTATCACTTAGACGAATGTCAATCTTTAAATCATTAAATAAGAAAAAAAGCATTCGGAAACCTTTATTACTATTACCATTACTACTAATACTACTACTACTAATACTAATAGCCGATATGCAACCCTAGTTGGAAAAGCGGGATGCTCTAATGCCAAGAGCCCACCCACGAAAAATAGCCCAGTGAGGAAAGGAAATAAAGTAAAGGAATCAATAATCAATATAAAATATTTCAAGATCAGTAATAAGTAAAAATAACCCAGTAAGGAAAGGAAAAAACAAAATAAATATACTACATGAGAAGTAATGAATAATGAAGGTAGAATATATTAAGATTAATAACAAGAACAAATAACCCAGTGAGGAAAGGAAACAAGGAAACAAATATACATGAGAAGCAATGAATAATGATGGTAGAATGTTAAGATCAGTGACAAAAAAAAAAATAACCCAGTGAGGAAAGGAAAAAATGAAATAAATATACTACATGAGAAGTAATGAATAATCAATGCAAAATATTTTAAGATCAGTAACAAGTAAAAATAACCCAGTGAGGAAAGGAAAAAACGAAATAAATATACTGCAAGAGAAGTAAGGAATAATGAAGGCAGAATATTTTAAGATCAAAAAAAAAAAAAAAGTAAGGAAAGGGGAAAATGAAATAAATAACCCACATGAAAAGTACTGAATACTCAATCAAAACCATTTCAAGATCACTAACAACGTTAAAACAGATCTTACAATCTACTATCGCCATATCACATTCAACTTCCCCTCGTTCTTCCCCGTCCCTCACTGTCCCCCAAAACTTCCTGAATTCGCTTCTTTTCCTCCTTTTCAGGAAGTTATAAAAAGGATAACCGAAAACTTCGTGGCTAAATTGTCACCGCATGCCAATTGTCACTTTCCTCGAGACTTTCATATCTTAGATATCTGGACTCTCATTTTTTATGTAAAGTTAAGAAAGGAAGAGATTGCGTTTATCTGTTATCAAGAGAAATCATGTAGATTAAACCTGTTGATAAAATAATGGACTTGGTTGATCAAAGAAGTTGTTACTATTATTGGCATGTTTATAAATATCAGCTGATGAACTTTTACTACAGGGTATAACCATTCCTTATATATATATATATATATATATATATATATATATATATATATATATATATATATATATATATATATATATATATATATATATATATGGACAAAATTAACACAATATCGTCCTCAAATAGAAACAAATTTCTATCTCATACTGGGATGTCTCACCAGGTATATCTTATAACCCTGGATAGGTACGCTCCTCGGACACCCCTTTAAGGGTATACTCGGACGCGAACGACCCCGACGCCAAAAATAATTCTTGAAAAATCAGTTTTTGCAGTAACCTCCTTTTTTCTTTTGCCAAAAAAAACTTCAATGAATGCTTAAAACAACTGTAAAGATAAATACTACTCGTCTGCAGAAAAACTATTTATTATGAATATTTTAAAAAATTAAGTAGAAAAAAAAAGACCTGACATAAAAATTCATAAAAAAAGTTTATACATATATACACAAATCCTTTTAGGAATTGATTCTTGAATGTTTAGGACACATCTTGATGTATTTTGGATGAAGTCAGACCCATGGAGGTGAAGATCTGAAATGAGAAAAAAAAGGTAACTTTTTTTGGCCAAAAAAATTTGTCCAAATTTCATGAATTTTTTTGGGTACCCAAATGAAATAGGAAGTGGCTATTTTTTTTAGGGAATAAACATATGTTATCCTAAAATAGAAATATGTAAAAAAATCTTCATTATTTTGTAAATTACATTTATATCAGGGGCCATATCTAAAGGTAATTTTTTGAGTACTTAGAAATTTCGTAAATAAATACATATATTTAATATATAATATGATATTTATGCAGGTAAAAATATACCAAAATATCACAAATTCTATAGGGAACAAGAATATATATAGATAGGGCAGCTTACGCTTCGGATATGTCCACAAAATGGCCGCCAACCACACTGACTCAGACTCCCTAATCTGCCACTTGAATTGTAGGAAGGGTATGTCAATTTCAAGGTGTTATTTACTAATCTAATTATTATTGGATATGCATAAAAATTGTATGGTGGGTTGCTGGATAATTGTCGATTATTTTACGACTATAAAATTAAAATTCTGACCCAAAAAAAATTTTTTGAAGGGAAATAAAATCGAAAAAAAAAATGTAAAACAATATAATATTTTAGCTAAAAAAATTTGATGATATTCAATCAAAAAAAAAGCAAACAAAATTTTCCGACAAATAAACATCTAGAGGAATCATTACTCTGTGATAGTTCCTTAGTACGTAGTAATTTTGAAAGAATTGGGAAAAAACGAAAAAATGGCAATCACCGGAAAATCGAACACATACCTATATATACGCCATATCTGGCTAAAAAAAAGATAGGCATAGGGAGCCAGATCATCTAGAAACACTTTCCAACACTATAAAAATATAAGTTTTGCGACACTACTTGCCAATTCCTTACGGTAACATGACTAAGCAAAAAAATGCAAAACAAATAAAAAGGGGCACTCGCGGAAAAATGGCTAACATTCTAATATACGGCATTTCAGAAAAAAAAATTCAGCCACGTTCTAGGCAAACCATCAAGGCACATTTTCCGACAAATAAACATCTAAATGAATAATTACTCTGTGATAGTTCCTTAGTACGTAGTAATTTTGAAAGAAATGGGAAAAAACGAAAAAATGGCAATCACAGGAAAATCGAACACATACCTATATATACGCCATATCTGGCTAAAAAAAGAAGATAGGCATGGGTAGCCAGATCATCTAGAAACACTTTCCAACACTATAAAATTATAAGTTTTGCGACACTACTTGCCAATTCCTTAAGGTAACATGACTAAGCAAAAAAATGCAAAACAAATAAAAAGGGGCACTCGTGGAAAAATGGCCATTCTAATATACGGCATTAAAGAAAAAAAAAATTTCAGCCACGTGCTAGGCAAACCATCAAGGCACATTTTCCGACAAATAAACATATAAATTAAATATTACTCTGTGATAGTTCCTTAGTACGTAGTAATTTTGAAAGAAATGGGAAAAAACGAAAAAATGGCAATCACAGGAAAATCGAACACATACTTATATATACGCCATATCTGGCTAAAAAAAAAAAAACTAGGCATGGGTAGCCAGATCATCTAGAAACACTTTCCAACACTATAAAAATATAAGTTTTGCGACACTACTTGCCAATTCCTTACGGTAACATGACTAAGCAAAAAAATGCAAAACAAATAAAAAGGGGCACTCGCGGAAAAATGCCCAACATTCTAATATACGGCATCTCAGATAAAAAAAAAAAGACATGCACGTGTTAGCCCAACCATCAAGGCACACTTTCTAACACATAAACATGAAAAAAAAATCAATAATATACGGCAATTCCTTTCTACGTAGTAAATTTTTACAAATATTGAAAAAAAACAGAAATTGGCAACCGCAGTTAAATACCCAATATACCAATAACTACGTCGTATCTGACAAAAACAAAATCACGCATGGGTAGCCAGATCATCTAGACACACTTTCCAACACTAAAAAAGCAAAAGTTTTACGACACTATTTCGCAATATCTTACGGAAAAATGACTTGGCAAAAAAATGAAAAAAAATGAAAAAGGGACACTCGCGGTAAAATGCCCGACATTCTAATATACGGCCTCTCAGATAAAAAAAAAAAGACATGCACGTGTTAGCCCAACCATCAAGGCACACTTTCTAACACATAAACATGAAAAAAAAATGAATAATATACGGCAATTCCTTACTACGTAGTAATTTTTACAAATATTGAAAAAAAAACAGAAATTGGTAACCGCAGTTAAATACCCAATATACCAATAACTACGTCGTATCTGACAAAAACAGTCATGCATGGGTAGCCAGATCATCTAGACACACTTTCCAACACTAAACAAGCAAAAGTTTTACGACCCTATTTGGCAATATCTTACGGAAAAATGACCTGGCAAAAAAATGAAAAAAAAATGAAAAAGGGGCACTCGCGGTAAAATGGTCCTCGTGGTGATGAACGACATTCTAACTAAAAAAAAAATCATGCACATGGTAGCCAAACAATCCACCAAGACTTTCCACAACTGATAACCTATACAAGTTGCACCATTCTACGAAAATTTCATAATACGTAATAACTTTGATAATTATGCAAACTACCTTAGAAGGGTAAACTCGGTCGCGCTCGACCCCGACGCGTCTCAGAAATCGGGGAAGGAGTACAGCTACAGCAATGCACATCTGGACACTACTAGAGCGTGTAGGGGAGACACCTCCTGCAGGTCGATCACCCACAAATTCAGTCACGGGGGTGAGTCACGTGAGAAAAACCTGTTTTTTTTTGACGCTCGGGGTCGCAAACGACCCATCGTACCTATCCAGGGTAATGCAGTTACCACTTACAGTAGGTTCCGACTTCTTTTAGAACTCCTGATGACATGATTGGTAGCAAAGCTGTTTTTCACTTAAAGAGGTTAGAGTTCAATTTCATTATGAGATAGAGATATATACAGACACTCACACATATATATATGTGTATATATATATATATATATATATATATATATATATATATATATATATATATATATATATATTCAAATAAGCCATATATATTTTTGATACATTAATGTCTGGATTCTCTTAACGACCTCGGGATCAGAGCCCCAAGCGAAATCACACATAGACAAGAGCTTGGCTCCGGCCGGGAATCGAACCCTGGTCGGCAAGCTTGAGGTCGTTAAGAGAATCCAGACATTAATGTATCAAAAATATATATGGCTTATTTGAATATGAAAAACACGTAAAAATGTGCAAAATTTATCATATATATATATATATATATATATATATATATATATATATATATATATATATATATATAATTATTACTAGCTAAGTTTTAACCCTACCAAGACATTCAGGCTGCTATAAACCCAAGGGCTCCAACAGGGAAAATAGCAGAGTTAGGAAGGCTATAGGCAAACATAAAATAGTGTGCCTGAGTGTACACTCAAGCAAGAGGGTGACTCCAAAAAGATACTTTTATGAATCTTTTATGGGTGAGGATATTCATTATTATTATTATTATTATTATTATCATTATTATTATTATTATTATTATTATTATTACTATTTTGATTATGATTATTATTATTATCATCATTATTATCATGATTAAGGTTGTAGCTTGGCAAGTAATAATAATAATAATAATAATAATAATATTTTCCATGTTGAAGCACTTGGGCTTACAGCATCTTAATTTTCCAACTAGGGTTGTAGTTTAGCCAGTAATAATAATAATAATAATAATAATAATAATAATAATAATAATAATAATAACAACAACAATAGTAATAATAATTATAATAACAACAACAATAATAATAATAATAATAACAATAATGATAATAATAATAATCATAATCATAATAACAATAAAGAAGGAACTTGGATATGAAGAAGTTACTCTGAACGAAATAAAGAATGCAAAAGGGAGAAATTACATAAAAAAAGAAGCATTCAAATGCATCTTTATCACTGACTTCCCATCCCACATCCTGAAAATAACAAGAAATTGTACCCAAGTTTTCAGCCATCATAAAAGTTCCTCAGCGTGATCTCCAGCCATTCATGCTGGGCACAAGAAAAGAAACGTTCAAGAAATTCACAATTCATCATCAAGAAGAAGAAGTCAACAACGTTTGAAACCAGAGATAGGGGGGAGGGGGGCTGGGAACGTTCAATAACAAGAGATTGGGGTCAGTGTTGGATCACAATATTTTTCTTGGTGCATTTTTCTGTTGGAGTTATTTAAAAAGTTAAGTTCACGTATGCATACATTATTTTTTTGAACAGTAAGCTGTTATTCCGTTGAAGGGTGACCCTGGAGTATGATGATGATAATGATGATGATATATATATATATATATATATATATATATATATATATATATATAGAGAGAGAGAGAGAGAGAGAGAGAGAGAGAGAGAGAGAGAGAGAGAGAGAGAGAGAGAGAGAGAGAGAGAGAGAGAGAGAGAGAAATGTGATATTTGCAGAACAATGTATGGATATAATCTTTCAACACCAATTTTGCGAATAATGTACTTTATTGCATTTTCCTGGTCGACATAAAAATGCTAATATAATTTTGCGTCTTCGTCCACTATACTTGAGGGGGAAGTAATCAAAACTGACATACACCCCCCCCCCACACACACACACAAAAAGTTGAACTAAATGAGGCCAAAGTTGTGAAGTGAAGAATTTACATTTTTACGTCTTTTATCTCTTCCTTTCGATTCGAGTAATAAGTTTAAAGGATAATAATGAGTGACAGAGGCAATTAGATAATCAAACTATTGATGAAATATAGCATATAATTGATGTTGTCTTGTAGATTATTAGATACGTCCCTGCCTGGCAATCTGTTGGACGGTAGTTCAAGATTAGTTCAAGCACGATAGTTTCTTGTAGAACCTGCAACCTCACTTTGTGAGCAAGGGATGGTGGGTTACGGGGAGCCTATAGGTCTATCCTCTAAGACATCAGCAGCCATTGCCCGGCCTTCCCTGGTCCTACCTTGAAGAGGGGAGTTGGGCTCTGATCATTTGTATATATGGTCACTCTCTAGGGCATTGTTACTGTACCTTTCCTCTACCATTCATGAGCGACCTTTAACAGGTCATTATACTAATATAAAATGTATTAGAAAATGTATAATTAAATATGTGATCAGCATCCAACCTAAAGTAGAGGTGACCAGAGTTTAATTGCTGATGACTTAACAGACTGACCAACGGGTCCCTGTCGCAATTGAGACAAAAACGTTGTTACTTTCCTTGATATGAGAGCATATCTATAACTCGTGCACCCCCCCCCCTTATTCATTATCATAACAAGAAATAAACTTGGTTAACCGAAACTTAAAAATAAATATAGAAAAAAAAAACTTTATTTCTGTATTCATTGTTGAAAACGAGATTTTTTTCTAATTAATTTTTCCATTAAAAAAACCTAGGTTAACTGAAATTCAAAAGTAATTATAGAAAAAACTATGTTTTCATTATTATAACAAAATCTTTTTAAATTTAATTTCACCATTCGAAAAATATATTGGCTAACCGAAACTTAAAAATGAATATAGAAAAAAAAAAAAACTCTTATTTCTGTATTCATCATTAAAACAAGATCTTTTTTATATTTAATTTCTCCATTCGAAAAAAACATGCTTAATCGAAACTTAAAAATAAATATAGAAAAAACTCTTATTTATGTATTCACTATTAAAACATCTAGTTCTGAATATGACTTCTATTTTTCGAAAATTTTAAAACGTCATTTGAAAAGCACATATGATAATGCCTCCTCTGACACATAAAAATAGCAATGCCATTATGGAAAACATATTTCATGGCAATTTCTATTAAAAAATATTTTTCATATCATTCGTTATGAAATGATGCCAATATTTGACCATGAACAATATTGTTTCTGACATATACCTGTATAAATATTGCATAGTTGAAGGCAAAGTTACCTTGAATTATTAAAAATATATATAATAATATATGTATATATATATATATATATATATTTATATATATATATATATATGTGTGTATATATATATAAATATATATATATATATATATATATGTATGTATGTATATATATATATATGTGTGTGTGTGTATATATATATATATATATATATATATATATATATATATATATATATATATATATATATATATATATATATATAAATATATATATATTTATATACACACACACACATATATATATATATACATACATACATACATACATATATATATATATATATATATATATATATATATATATATATATATATATATTTATATATATACACACACACATATATATATATATATATATATATATATATATATATATATATATATATATATATGAGGGCAAGATACATTATCAAAACAATCAAGTATACTAGAGATTAATCAATAAAAACAATATTAATTATTATAGTTATTACCATCATTAACAGCTATAATGATAATAATAATGAAATTAATAGTAAAAACAGTATTGAATATTATAGTTATTATCACCATTAACAGCTATAATGATAATAAAAATAATAATAATAATAATAATAATAATAATAATATTGTTGTTGTTGTTGGCATTTTCATTATTATTATCATTATTATCATTAGTATCATTATCATTATAACACAAGCTGCAATATAATTTAAAAAAAAAAAAAGGGGTGATCCATATATTCTTAAATTCTTTCAAGGTTTAAAGGTAACTCGTGAATAGCAAAGGCAATGGACAGTAACAACACCCTAGAGACCAACCATAAATACATATGATCAGTACCCAAGTCCCACCCATCCAATCCACGGCTCCCAAGCTAGGACCAGGGAAGGCCAGGCAATGGCTGTTGATGACTACACATGTAGATCTATAGGCTCCCTCAGAGCCCCATTTCTTAGCTCATAAGGATGGTGAGGTTACAGACAGTACAAGAAACTATCGAGCTTTAGCTTGTCTCGAACCCCAGTCCGGTATATCGCCAGGCAGGGACGTTTCCAATAAGCTAACACTACACTAAAATAATAATGAATTTCTCAAAAAATTTTATACTGATTATCTATTACTTCTCTTTTAGCTTGTTTATTTCTTTTTTTTAATTCCACACTGCTTTTTTCCCCTGTTGGAGCCCCTGGGCTTATAGCATCCTGCTTTTCCAACTAAGGTTGTAGCTCAGCTAATAATAATGATAATAAAAAGAAGCGACAATAAAAAGAGGAAAATGAAAAATATTCAAGACTCCAAAAACGTCACCTTGGAAGAAAGTGACAATTGGCTGGTGAGGAAACTAAGCGACTGTAATTCAACCGTTTATAGACGACTGCCGACAATTTAGCCCGGAAGTTTTTCGCGTAGGACGTCTCGAGAAAGAAGGAAGGAAAGGTGTTAGGAAACGAAGGATGTTTTCACTGTTGTTAGGTCAAAGGAGGCAAAAGAAAGTGGAGTGTGAAGACGTAAGTGAAATGCCTTTTAAGCATTTCTCGAAATTTATCGAATATAAAATTGGAAGTCTTTGGACATAGTTTTGGATATTCATTTATTTTTGAATTGTAACAAATATTTATGAATTTGCTTGCTTGGTAGATTACTTTACCTTATGTTAAGCACGGGCTCTTGCGTTTGCAGCGCATAAAATGAAACCGTGGCTCGAGTGCGGACGGTAAAGTAGTACTAACCGGGATATATATATAGGTAGTTCTAGGACGGATTTTCACTTTCACAACATTCTCCCACTTACGGGAAGCCGAAAAGGCAAAAGCCCGAGGTCCCCTTACAAGGGAGGCCAATCTATATCCATACATTCATCTACTACGGGCTGCAAAATTGCAAGAGCCCGTGCTTGGCCACACGTGCCAGGCAATTTACAACAAGGTATTCCTACGGTAGCAAACCCACTACGTGCTGCAAATATATTCAGCGGGATATTTTTTTTTACGAAACTATATCAAATATATCCGGTACTGTACAGGGAAATATATTCAATACGGCAGGATGTCTAAATGTATTTTTCATTTACTTGAGAACCATGGTATTTAATCATTCCTTCACTTTATTTATTCAAATAGAGACCAGTTTTACATAGATGGTTATTGTAGTTTTATGCAACATAATATATAATTTTTAAAAATCAATTCAATTGTTCATGCACCATCTTTAAATTCCCCATAAACTAATTATCAAATCTTCATTACAAATGGAATAAACTCTGGATCATCAAAATATATTTTCTTGATGATACCAAAACAACATAGTGACTAAACCACAGGTATTTAAAAATAACTAAGGAATTAATTACAATGTCCATATAACAGAGGTTAACATGAAGATACCTTCAACATACAGCCAAGGACATTTTTGTCTATTCCGTTCCAAACTATCACGAAGTTATTGGCTAACTTCTTGCATTATCTTAAATTCCCTATAAACTAATTATTAAATCTTCATTACAAATGGAATAAACTCTGGATAATTAATACATACTTTCTTAATAATACCAAAATAACATGGACACTAAACTACAGGCATTTAAAAATAACTAAGAAATTAATAACCATAATAACCATATCTACATAGCAGTAGTCAACATGAAGATACCTTCAACATACAGCTGAGGACATTTTTTCTACTCTGTTCCAAGCTATCACGAAGTTATTGGCTAACTTCTTGTGTTATGGAACGCCTGCTGAGATCCATAACAAATGTGGCTTTATGTGTTTACAGGAAGCCATGCCGGCCCCTTTATTGTGTCATAGACATTGGAAGATGCCATTGAGCCTGTGGTCTGGAAAGGTACTACATTGTCCTACCTTCCATTAGGCGAGCTGTTTACGGCCCTTCCCCTCCACCCATTATTGTTATTGGTTAAATAGTATATTACAGTGGCGGATCTTACACAGTACAAGTATTGTACGGGTTGTGATAGCCTGTTGGAAACGTTCAGTTGGACGGGGGTTCGAGACAAGCTCAAGTTCCACAACCTCACTATCCCTGCGCTGCTGAGTTATCAGCAGCCATTGCCTAGCCCTCCCTGGTCCTAGCTTGGGTGGAGAAGGGTCTTGGATGCTGTTCATGGCATTGTTCTGTTCCTTGCCCTTGCTATTCATGGGTATCCTTTTAATTATTCAGGGTTGTGGTGGCCTGGTGGTAGCGTCCTTGCCTGGTGATTGCCAGACTGAGGTTAGAGTCCCACGTCGTTAGTTCCTCCGGTCGCTGCAACCTTACCATCCTTTGGGGGGGGGAGAGAGCCTGTAGGTCTATCCGCTGAGTCACCAGTAGTCATTGCCTGGCCATCCTTGGTCCTAGCTTGGGTGGAGAGGGGGGTTGGGCGCTAATCATATGTAATATGGTCAGTCTCTAGGAGCCTAAGGCATTGTCCTGCTTGATAGGGCAATGTCACTGTCCCTTGCCTCTGCCATTCATGGGGGGGCCTTTAAAACCTTTAAGTAACCCATGAACAATAACGGGAAGGGGGTCACGATACATTCATTTCAAAATATAATAATTTTCTTGAGATAATTCCAAAATTAATCGATTGAAGATTCACCCAATCGCCATAATTTCTATTATTGTAAGTCCATTGTTGATGAAACCATACCAAGAATTACTATTATAAATAAATCCAGAGCCTCAAAATACAGCATTCAGATCCTCCCGGACAGTTCCATCCTATTCGTAATATTAGGTATGCAGTTAATTCTTATGGTCAGGCCTTCTCCATCATGAGGCCCAATACTACACAGCACTAGAAGTTTTATTCCAGCTGTAACCAAGTTGTGGAATGATCTTCCTAATCGGGTAGTTGAAACAGGTAATGGCTGCTGATGACTCAATAGATAGACCTATAGGCTCCCCCCCCCCACCTCC
>NC_090727.1:128007493-128036389 GCF_036898095.1 Palaemon carinicauda | reverse complement strand
GTAGAAGTTTTATTCCAGCTGTGACCAAGTTGTGGAATGACCTTAATAATCGGGTATTTGGATCAGGCAATGGCTGCTGATGACTAACCAGATAGACCTATAGGCTCCCCCAAACAACAACAACCCCCCCCCCCCTACTTAGCTCCCAAGGATGGTGAGGCTACAGTGACCAAAGAAACTAACGAGTCTGATCGGAACTCGAGCCTATTCTAGCGTTCACCATTCAGAGACGTTACCACACCGGCCACCACAAACCTAAAATGAAGCAGGGATGAATTTATCGGATTATTTTATATTATCAGTATTTTCGCTTATAATCTACAAATGTAGTAATGTTGAGAATGAAAGACTCGGTTTTGTATCGAAGGTTTTCACTCATTTTTAAGGTGAACCAGTTTTTCGTTTTTGGTATATAAAATTACGCGTTAAAACGTACACGCACTCGTATTGACTAAGTGCTTAAGGATATAATGTACAAGAGAATATATGCGTTCATAAAATTTATCATTCTAGCGATGCAGTTCTTATAAAAATGAATAATTATGCATATTTATGCACAAAAAGTAATACATAAATAACACGGTATTCTATACTATATACAGGACAGGCAATTTGAACAAAATATGACAGGAAACGATTAGTTATAGACAGTTAATTAATGAAATGTCAATTATATTGAGCTTCGGGATGGAGCCTGAGCTCTATTAGATGGATGGGTGGATAAATGGATGTATGAGTCGACTAATAAAAGGATGAATGAATTGATGGATAAATGAATAAATGAAGGAAGGGTGAATTTATCTGATTCATTTTAAAATCACCGGAATTTTAATCAAACCCCTTCCCCAATGTTTATGCAAATTATTGCACAGCAAATCTTTCTTGTAAATGTACAGTTGTATACAGGAATTGCTGGCACACCATGTTCTGAGGACGTACACCCTTTTACACCCTTACTGCCCTGCGAGTAACCAAACAAATAAGTGTAGTGAAAGATGGTACCACTGCTCAGCGGATGTACTTACTGAGAACGATGTGTGCCAGGAACTCCTGTGTCCGACTGTACATTATACACTTCATTAGCACAGACAAAGGGAAGAGGGGACGAGTAATTTGACTTTGCCGAACCGTGATAGAAATGATATCACTTCTGCCTTTTGAAGTGAGGAAGGTTATAGGTTGGAAAAAATAAAAGAAAGGAGACTTGGTAGTAGCGGAGTTACAATAATTGATAATTAATAATTATTATCATTAATAATGATTATTATTATTGATAATCATTATTATCGTTATTATTATCATTATTACTATTATTAAATATTATTAATAATTATATTTATATACCCAATAACTTAGATGAATAACTCCCATAAAGAATCAAATCACTGGGCTATTTTCCCTGTTGGAGCCCTTAGGCTTATAGCATCCTGCTTTTCCAACTAGGGTTGTAGCCTAGCTAATAATAATAATAATAATACTAATAATATAAGAAACCAAATAACGAAAATAAAACGCAACGCTTCGATAATTTCATAATTCCGACGACATAGCCAATATTAATATGACCAACACGTTCAATTACAATGAAACCCTACAAATTCAAATTCAAATTCATTGGAATGCCTTGTGAATTCAGTTAAAGACTTTATACCTAAAGTAAGATATCCCAATTCAGGAATACCAATCATAATTAATTAGCTCATTTTTATTTTACCGAATTACCTTATAATCTAAATAAAATATTAGACTGAATTATACTAAATAAAGTATCTCATGACTTTAAAAGTAAGTATTAGATTTAGAACTATACAAAACTAAAGTATCATATGATTTTAAAATTAGATTTATTTTAAACTATACTAAAGTATCTCAATATTTTAAAAGTATTCGATTTTGAACTATGATATAAATATATAAATATATATATATATATATATATATATACATATATATATACATATATATATATATATATATATATATAAATATATATATATATGTATGTATGTATATATATATATATATATATATAATGATCAAAGAGTAAATATTAGATTTTGAACAATACAACACAAAACACAAAATTATTCTAAAGGTAAGTAAATATGAGACGTGGAACAATACTGAACTAAATGCACAATCATTTTAAAGTTAAGTAAATATTAGATTTTGAACAATACTAAACAAAACACACAATGATATTAAAAGTAAGAAACTATTCATTTTGAACAATACTGAACAAAAAACAATGATTTTAAAGGTAACTAAATATTACACGAGGAACAATACTGAACAAAATATACAATGATTTTAAAGGTAAGAAAATATTAGATTTTGAACAATACTAAACAAAACACACAATGATTTTAAAGATAAGTAAATATTAGACGAGGAACAATACTGAACAAAATATACAATGATTTTAAAGGTAATAAAAATATTAGATTTTGAACAATACTGAACAAAACAATGATTTCAAAGGTAAGTAATAAGACTTTCAACAACACAAGGTCCTGGCATTGGAGAATTACCCTTCGGTAATTGGGTTATTACCTTAATCATTGCTGGTGGTCGTTGCAGAGGGAAATTATATTGAAATGTCAATTTGTAGGTAATTACCAACTTGTGAGAGAATGCCAGCTGGGGTATATC
This sequence comes from Palaemon carinicauda, assembly GCF_036898095.1. Lineage (NCBI taxonomy): Eukaryota > Metazoa > Arthropoda > Malacostraca > Decapoda > Palaemonidae > Palaemon > Palaemon carinicauda. Next base: position 128,033,737 of record NC_090727.1, on the reverse strand, counting down.
CTTCCATTAGATGGATGCTGGGATCAGTTAATTGCAAGGTGGGGAGGGATAACTATCTATCTATCAATCTATCTATCTATCTATCAATGTATCTATCTATTCATATCTCTATCTATCTGTTTGCAACGTCGTGGAAGATAAGAATCATTCAACCAAGATAAGAATCTATCAACCAATGTACCTATCTACAAGGTGTTGTTGGACAATATTCTATCCATGTATTATTATCATCATTATTATTATCATTACTACTACTACTACTACTTGCTAAGCTACAACCCTAGTTGGGATAGCGGAATGCTAAAAGCCCAGGTGCTCCAACAGGGAAAATAACCCAGAGAGGAAAGGAAACAAGGAAAACAAATATCAGAAGAACATTGAAATAAATATCTCCTATATAAACTATAAAGAACTTCAACAAACCATGAGGAAGAGAAATAGGGGTAGTGTGCCCGAGTGTACCATCAAGCAAGAGAACTCTAACCCAAGACAGTAGAGGACCATGGTACAGAGGCTATGGCACTACCCAAGACTATACTATCTGTTTGCAAGGAGTTGAAGGATAAAAACAAAATTTAACATACTTAATATATTCATCTGTCTATCTATCTGGAAGGTTTTGAAAGATATTATTCCATTCTTCTGGAATAAAGCAGAGTTTTTCTCGTGCCACTAGCTTTCATAGAACATTTGGTTTTATTTTCTTTCACTGTTGTTTTTTCGTGTATGTACGAGTGTGTATATATATGTGTGTATATGTATATATATACATATATATATACCTGTGTATTTATATATATATATATATATATATATATATAAATATATATATATACACACATGTATATCTAATATACACACATGTATATATACAAAAATTGTATATATAACCACGTATTTACGCATAAAAACACACATATATATATATATATATATATATATATATAAATATACATTTATATGTATATATATAAATATACATATATACAGTATGTACATATATAAATAAATAAATATATATATATATATATATATATATATATATATATATATATATATCTGCGCATGCAAGTCATGCAAAACAAAAAACATTACAACACCTAGACTTCTATTCATTACAACCCCCCTGGTTCTTTAAAACCTATTTCGGTCTTGGTGTATCTATCGACCCCTGGAGATAAATGCAGCGAGATTAGGATAAAAATATCGGACCAATTACATGAATTGGATTCTGCCAAATTCCTCCGATGTCTTTCAATTAGGGCCATTAATTGGGTTTCCTCCCTTGGTGTATTTTTCTTCTCACTCTTGATTTAAATGTTATCTCTTTAGCTACGGTTTTGTATGTATTCTCTTTAGTTGAGAATGTGTATCTTTAAAAACATTCAAGTCTGTGTTTATACTGTTTGTGTTAACTCTTGGAGGAGGTGTTTTTTATGATGCCACTGGCTTTTTTAACTTCCTTTTATTTGAGAAGGTGTATTCCTAAATACATGTCAGTCTGTGTTTATTTTATGTTGACCAGGCTGACATGAGTCTTTTTATAATTCATATGTATGACATATCTGTTTTTGACGTTGTTAATAGTTTATATAGGACATATATGTTTTGACGCTGTTACTGTTTTTAGAATGATATATTGTTAATCTATTCTCATCATTTAATTATTTCCTTATTTCCTTTCCTCACTGGGCTATTTTTCCCTGTTGGAGTCCTTGGGCTTATAGCATCTTGCTTTTCCAACCAGGGTTGTAGCTTGGGTAGTAATAATAATAATAATTCTTGGAGGGGACATTTTTTTAAAGATGCCATTGACTTTTTAACTTCTCTTAATTTGAGAAGGTATATTCTTAAATACATGTCAGTCTGTGTTGATTCTTGGGGGGGGGGGGACATTTTTTATGATGCCATTGACTTTTCAACTTCTCTTTATTTAAGAGGGTGTATTCTTAAATACATTCAAGTCTGTGTTTATACTGTCTGTGTTGATACTTGGAGGACACATTTTTCATGATGCGAGTGGCATTTTTAACTTCGTATTGAAAGTTGGTCTTCTTACTCGTTTTTAAAAATAATAAATACCAAATGTTTAATTGTTATTTATTTATTTGTTTTTATTTTAATCGAAATTTATTAATTAATTAATAAGCATACACCAATCCGCATCAATGACCATTGATGTTATGATGCCAGATACTTACAAATCATTTATTCATTTTTTTGCCATTCAAAGATACACTCGATTTCATTTTGTCTATTTTCTAAACTTTTTACTAAACAACACCATAATCCAAGTCTCCTTTTCAGGATTTCATTCAAATGAATAAGTCTTAAGGAAAAGCGGGTTTGGCTAAAAATAATTCAGGGGAGAGAAGGGTTATTTTTATCCCAGTTCGCGGATTATTTCAGCATTTTATCGAAAATCCTCAGGTTTTTATCAATTTCAAGGATGGATCGATCCGGGCTACTTTCCACAATAACTTAAATTTCACCCTTTTTATTTTTATTTTCCTTTTTTTTTTGGGGGGGGGGCTACTTCACAATTTCCTTTATTTTTCATTCTTAAGGTTATTTCCATTTCCGATAAGAATTGAGACCGTATCCTCGGTCCAATAATAAATCCGATACTATAGGGATTATAATGGATTATTGATCGGATTTTTGTATTATAGTTTTCTTTCCCTATTTCTAATTATCTAAGGATATATATATATATATATATATATATACATATATATATATATATATAATATATATATATATATATATATCATCGTCTACTCCTACGCCTATTGAAGCAAAGGGCCTCTATATATATATATATATATGTATATATATATATATATATATATAAATATATATATACATATATATATATATATATATATAAATATATCATATTTCTTGACAAAACTGAGAGAGAGAGAGAGAGAGAGAGAGAGAGAGAGAGAGAGAGAGAGAAATATCAAATAAAACTCAAGAAATCAGGACATCTGACCCCCCCCCCCACCAAACCTTCTTTAATTGGTGGGTTGTGGTCTTCCCCGTCCTGAATTCTTCATCTATCACGGAGAATGATGGAACCGGGGTTTGAAAAATGAGTTGGAATATAATCCTTCCAGACCTATAAATCACGGGTCGAAAGAAGACGAAAAACTGGGGGAGGCGGGGGGAGGATGTATGAGGATGTTCTGCAAATTTAATTGATTATTATCTACATGAGAGAGAGAGAGAGAGAGAGAGAGAGAGAGAGAGAGAGAGAGGAGATTGTTTTTTTTTTCTAAAATCTTTAAAATTTAAAAGGACATCTTGGTCTAATGAAAGTGTATTTCTTTAAGAGAGAGAGAGAGAGAGAGAGAGAGAGAGAGAGAGAGAGATAATTGTTTTTTCTAAAACCTTTAAAATTTAAAAGGACCTCTTGGTCTAATAAAAGTGCATTTCTTTAAGAGAGAGAGAGAGAGAGAGAGAGAGAGAGAGAGAGAGAGAGAGAGAGAGAATTGTTTTTTCTAAAACCTTTAAAATTTAAAAGGACCTCTTGGTCTAATAAAAGTGCATTTCTTTAAGAGAGAGAGAGAGAGAGAGAGAGAGAGAGAGAGAGAGAGAGAGAATTGTTTTTTCTAAAAACCTTTAAAATTTAAAAGGACCTCTTGGTCTAATAAAAGTGCATTTCTTTAGAGAGAGAGAGAGAGAGAGAGAGAGAGAGAGAGAGAGAGAGAATTGTTTTTTCTAAAACCTTTAAAATTTAAAAGGACCTCTTGGTCTAATAAAAGTGCATTTCTTTAGAGAGAGAGAGAGAGAGAGAGAGAGAGAGAGAGAGAGAGAGAGAGAATTGTTTTTTCTAAAACCTTTAAAATTTAAAAGGACCTCTTGGTCTAATAAAAGTGCATTTCTTTGAGAGAGAGAGAGAGAGAGAGAGAGAGAGAGAGAGAGAGAGAGAGAGAGATAATTGTTTTTTCTAAAACCTTTAAAATTTAAAAGGACATCTTGGTCTAATAAAAGTGCATTTCTTTAATAGAGAGAGAGAGAGAGAGAGAGAGAGAGAGAGAGAGAGAGAGAGAAAATCAACAATTACAGAACATAATTGGAGATAGCAACTCAAGTATCAGTATATGGCGATATTAAGATGAGAACTTCCGCCTTCTTGAATCTGGGGAAAGAAGTAGGCTATATATCTAACTAATAAAAAAAAATATAATTAATGACTAATAACGAAATTTCGACAGATGATTTAAAGAAAATAACACAAACCATACGCAATTATAAAAAGTCCGAGTTAAAAAAAAAAAACACCCACATAAGAGAAAAAAAAAATCTATGTAACCACTTAAAAAAATATAATTAATGACTGATAACGAAATTTCGACAGAAGATTCAAAGAAAATAACACAAACCATACGCAATTATAAAAAGTCAGTTAAAAAAAAAAAAACATCCACATAATCAAGAGAAAATAATCTATCTAACCACTTAAAAAAATATAATTAAAAGAGTTTTATCGAAATTTGGATGATTGATTTAAAGAGAATAACATAAACCATACACAAGTACAAAATATCCGAGTTAAAAATACAAACATCTACATAAATTAGAAAAAAATCCATCGACAATTTCAGGATTAAAAAAAAAAAACTATTCTTCCCTTCGGGGAAATTCTCATTTTAGGGAAAGTCAAATCCACCAAAAAAAGAGAGATTGGAATCTCGATAAATAAAAGGAAAGGATTCCTTTCCAGTGAACATTCTTCGTTTTTTTACAAGTGTAACATTAAAATATTACTTTTGCTATATAAAGGTTCTTCTATATGAGATTTCTTGAGAATTTATACATTATTCAAAAGGGATTATATATTTCTTTTGGTTGATATCTTTAATATCCATCTAGTATAATTTTTTTTTATTACAAAACTTTCGATATTTCTAAGTTTTTCCTAATTCAGTATCTATATATCTTTAAAACGAGTACAAATGAATTTGAACAGAGCGCATTACAGAACAACTTGGTTTTCCAGTCACTTCGTCTTCTGTGATAAAACATACTGGCATTTATCATACAATTACGGAGCAATACTTATGAAAAAGGGCCTTTGAGAATCAACAAAGACAAAATAACACCGATGTGTTTTTTGAACCATTAGTTCAGCAATGGAGAGCAATAATACCCGAGTTTCCTTTTCTCTACAAGCGTGTTCACGCAAAACCATACACACACACACACACACACACACACACACAAACATAATCACCAAACAATTATTACTAATGCATGTGACTAGAGGCATCATGAAGAAAAGATAAATAATTTTTTTACAGCAAAACTAAAAGAATATATGACGACAACACACACACACACACACACACACACACACCTAATCACCAAACAATTATTACTAATGCATGTGACTAGAGGCATCATGAAGAAAACAAATTATTTTTTTTACAGCAAAACTAAAAAAAATATATGACGACAAATAAAATACAAACGAGTAAGAATAACCTACTTATTTGTATAAATAAACATCACAAATAACAGGAGCCGTGTATCCCCACAAACATAAATGCTAAATGTACTTTTCCCTTTACTCATATATTTCGTAATGACAAAACACCCATTTGCATGATCTACATCGTTATCAAATAAACATGCATAAAAATCTGTCGATACCAGCAATGGAGAGATGGCAAACATACATTTTACCCAGTAATTCATGTGCACACACACACGCCAGCTTTGCTCTCAATGAAGTATTTGCTTTGCACGTATCTGTTTTGGTGTTGGAAGTGGTCCGCGAATATTTGTTTCCATTTCAGCGTTGTAAAACATAGGTATCACTTTGTTATTTACTCCCGTTTTCCCTCTAATATTCGTGATTCGATATGAGTGGAATTTAAATTCGACTTAATAAAATTGACTTATTGACTTAATGCGGTGGCCTAGTGGTAGCGTCCTTGCCTGGTGAATGCCAGACTGGGGTTTGAGTCCCGCTCAAGCTCATTAGTTCCTTTGGTCGCTGCAACCTCACTATCCTTGTGAGCTAAGGACGGGGGGTTTGGGGAAGCCCATAGGTCTATCTGCTGAGTCATCAGCAGCCATTGCCTGGGCCTCCTTTGCCCTAGCTTGGGTGGAGAGGGGCTTGGGCGCTGATCATATGTAATATGGTCAGTCTCTAGGGCATTGTCCTGCTTGATAGGGCAATGTTACTGTAGCTTGCCTCTGCCATTCATAAGCGGCCTTTAAACCTTTAAACCTCGGTTTGATACATGAGGTGGCCTATTGAAAACGTCCCTGCCCGGAGATCTATTGGACGTGGGTTCGAACACCGCTCAAGCTCAATAGTTTCTTGTAATGTCTACAACCTCACCATTCTTATGAGCTAAGGATGGGGATCGAGTTAGCCTATTAGAAATCTCCCTCCCCAAAGATCTGCTGGATGGGGGTTCGAACCCCGCTCAAGCTCAATAGATTTTTTGTAGTGTCTACAACCTCACCATCCTCGTGAGTTAAGGATGGGCGGGAGGAGTTAACCTATTAGAAATATCCCTGCCTAGCGATCTGCTGGACGAGGGTTCGAACCCCGCTCAAGCTTCATAGTTTCTTGTATTGTCTGAAACTTTACCATCCTTATGAATTAAGCTAGCTGTCGAACCATCAGCAGACATAACTCCTAACTTGGGTGGAGATCATATGTGTATAAAGTCAGTGTCACTGTCCCTTGCCTTTGCCATTCATGAGCAACCTTTAAACCCTTAGAAATAAAATTTACGTGAAGAGACAAAACCTCTTGCTAATTTCAGATGATTTCCCACTTTTGAACTAAGATTGACCGGTGCAAAATAAGGTTGATATCAAAAGCTTATCAGAGGGATATAATTCATACTACATTGGGAAAATGAAAAAAAATACGAATTATTAATAAAGCAGGATATAATATAATGAACCCGAGTTAATGAAAATATTTTGATGAAGGAATAGCGAGATAAAAGCAAGAAATAGTAAATATGATCATGATTCTACTTTTGTAATAAAAAATATTTATAATTCAAGTGGCAATAATAAACAAAGACAAGACTTAGAATGAAGAGGAGAAACAATGAATAAGCAAAGTATAAAACTAACGTAATAGGAATGAACATTAAGACATTCATTATCATCATCATCATCAGCTCCTACGCCTATTGACGCAAGGAGCCTCTGTTAGATTTCGCCAGTCGTCTCTATCTTGAGATTTTAATTCAATACTTCTCCAGTCATCATCTCCTATTTCACACATGTTAGTCCTCAGCCATGTAGGCCTGGGTCTTCCTACTCTTCTAGTGCCTTGTGGAGCCCAGTTGAAAGTTTGGTTAATTAATCTCTATTGGGGAGTGCGAAGAACATGTTCAAACCACCTCCATCAACACCTCATCATGATCTCATCCATATATGGCACTCGCATTCAGAATAAGAATATTATAAAAAAGATCAGACGCCAAGATTAAATGTATGTATGAATATATATATATATATATATATATATATATACATATATATATATATATATACATATATATATATATATATATAATCCTACTCCAAACTTACTCGGCTTGGAAATGCCATTGAACTAGTAAAAAGTTTTACTATTTTGTCTCCATAAGTCTTCACTATTCACAATCATCAATACATCTTCTGCAAACATCAGTCATTCAAAACTCCACTCACAACTCAAATTCCCATCCCACAACATCACACAAGAAGATCTATCCTTCAACAGTAAACAGTAAATCATAATATCAATAAAATTAGGATGATGAATATATACATGGATATCAAACAAAGTTCACACGAGATAAATTCATACTGTATAGATGCAGTAATATCTATCACAGTTTAGAGGCAGCTCATGATTGGTAGAGGCAAGGGACAGCAACATTGCCCAATCAAGCAGGTCATTAGCCCTAGAGACAGACCATGCATACATATGGTCAGCGTTCAAGGCCCCTCTCCGCCCAAGCTACGACCAAGGAGGTTTAAAGGTTTAAAGGGCTCTCATGAATGGCAGAGGCAAGGGACAGCGACATTGCCCTATCAAGCAGGACAATGCCCTAGACACTGACCATATGTACATATGATCAGCGCCCAAGACCCTATCCACCCAAGCTAAGACCAAGTAGGGCCAGGCAATGGCTGCTGATAACTCAGCAGATACACCTATAGGCTTCCCCAAACCCCGCATCCTTAGGTCACAAGGATGGTCAGGTTGCTGCAACTAGAGGAACAAACGAGAAGGAGCGGGACTCGAATCCCAGTCTGGCAATCACCAAGGACGTTACCACCAGGCCACCAGGGATTGTGAATTGTGGAATTACGAAAGGAAAATGCCAAATAAATTCCAAACCGTATGGATGCAGTAATTCTTTCAAAGTAAATTCCCTCTAAAAGCTTTACATCAAGTCTGCAACTAAATATTTTTGTTTTATCTTATGCAAATGGCATAAATCAGTCTTCGTGATATCAGCTGATATCACATATATAAAACATGAATTACAGCTTGTGCCAACGATATAAATCTGATGCTTGTAGGATTATACGATATATCCCATATGCACAAAAGAGCTCTGTTTTAAACGATGTTGTTCATTTTCAAGTAAATTGTTGGATTTGGTTTAATAGATGTACCTGATATTGCTTACTTGAATAATAAACCGAATGATATAAGAGACGAAGAGTGTTCAGGAAAAATCCTCCGAATAACAAATATAAAAGAGAGAGAGAGAGAGAGAGAGAGAGAGAGAGAGAGAGAGAGAGAGAGATTCCTTATAACCTACACACTCACGCAATATTTTCTATCCTTGAGACAGAATATTTTGAATAACAAAAATAAGAGATGAGTAGGAAGAGATAAAGGAGGAAGAGATAAAGGAGGAAGAGATAAATGAAAGAATAACGTAAGGAAGGAAGGATAATAACACGTGTCGCAGTCACAATTCTAAACTGAAATCCGAGACATGAACCACGAAAAATATGAATGGAAAGCAAAAACGTAAAACGTTACCTTTTGAAGTCGATATTTTCCAAAGGGGGAAACGTTTAAAAAAAATAGAAAAAAAAATGTTTGTGATAAAGTACGGGACACTTTTTAAAAAGGAGGATTTAAGGGGAGAGAATGGGACCGGGTAAACGGTGGGATATGAACGGAGAGAGGGGAAATATATGATCTTTTTATTCAGGTATTTATTCAGGTATATGTATTGATATTTTCTCTGGTATTAGGGAAAATAAGTATAATTTAAAAAACCAGGAAAATACTATTATATTTAGTAAAGGGGAAAATATCCTTATATTTAGTAAAGGATAAAATGCCCTTATATTTAGTAAAAGGAAAAATACACTTATATTTAGTAAAGGGAAAAATACATTTATATTTACTAAATGGTAAAATACCCTTATATTCAGTAAACGGGAAAATACACATTTACTAAAGGGTAAAATACCCTTATATTTAGTAAAAGGGGAAAATACACTTATATTTAGTAAATGGGAAATCAATTAACTTTTAGAAACTAGTAAAAATACCATTATATATTTAGTTCTGGTGGATGTATAGATTCCATACAACAACATATTCATTATCTGCTCATCCTACGCCTATTCACACAAAAGGCCTCAGTTAGATTTCGCCAGTCGTCTCTATCTTGAGCTTTTAAATCAATAATAATACCAATAATAATAATAATAATAATAATAATAACAATTAACGAAAGAAATGAAGACATGCAAAGGAAGCAGAGACAATGGGAATGAAGCGAGGATATTCATTTGCAGCAGAACAAAGAACCGGGACAGGAAACATAAGGGAAGGTCTCAGACGTTATGATGTCATAAAGGTCTCACCCACACACAGACAAACAATAAGGATTTCGAGGTATGGGAACTCATGACGCAACAAACAGGAACTGCGTATATCTATAAGACTAGATTCTATATGAATCCCCGTGTGTGTGTGTGTGTGTGTGTGTGTGTGTGCGCGCGCGCATATATATATATATATATATATACATATATATATATATATATATATATATGGGTATGTATATAAACAAATTATATATACTTATACTTTGTTCACTATGGCATGTATAGACATACATACATACATGCATACATATATATATATATATACATATATACAGCCTACATACTCGTGTGTGTGTATATATATATATATATATATATCTATATATATATATTTATATATATATATATATAATATATATATATGACAATTTATATTTTCATTGATACTTGCTTAAAATGTATGAAAAATAATAGAAAATTCCATATTTCAATTACGAAAATGAAAATCAACTGGTCAAAATACAAGACATTACATTGCAAAGAGATTTCCTACAGAGAGAGAGAGAGAGAGAGAGAGAGAGAGAGAGAGAGAGAGAGAGAGATAACATTTAGGGGGTCAATTACATTTATGATAATTTGTGCGCAACTAATAATTCATAAATCAGGTAGATGATTTTTGTAAACAAAAGACGGGTAGCTTATTTTGTCTTCCTGTCATATGGGATTATGAATAGAGCGATGGCTGGACAGCATTGCACTGACATAGGTTGGGCTTTGTAACTAACGATTCCTAGTCAAGTCTGCATAATATCATATAAAATAAAAAAATTTCATCCTAAATATCATAGGCTCCATTTCATAATAGAAAAAATTCATCCTCTAGTTTACGAAAAATCAAAATCGAGGCTGGGAGATGAATTAAAATTAAAAAGTGATAGTATATATTAAAACTGCATTACATATAAAAAAACAAGTTTCATCCTCTATCTTATGAAAATTTAAAAAAAAAAAACATCACATATCAAAAACTAAATTTCATCCTCTGCATTATGGAAAAAAAAAATAAATGCCCATATAAAAAAAAATTTCATTCTCAAATTTATGAAAATTCAAAAAAGCATCCCACATCAAAAACGAAATTTCATCCTCTATTTTATGAAAATTTAAAAAAAAAAACACATCAAAAACAAAATTTCATCCTCTGCATTATGAAAATAATAAAAAATTACCCATATAAAAAAAATTCATTCTCAATTTTATGAAAATTCAAAAAAGCATCCCACATCAAAAACCAAAATTTATACTCTATTTTAGGAAAATAAAAAAAAAATTAAAAAATCCCATATCAAAACCAAAATTTCATACCCTATTTTATAAAAATAAAAAAAAAACGAGACAGGTAGATGAATAAGAACCCCAAAAAATCAAATAATGATAACTATCCACAGAATATGGTGACACTAAGAATCAGAAGACGAAGATATAAAGGGAAGCATAAATGAAGCAGGGGACAATTTATGCCCTATAAATTTCAAGGAACACAGAGGGAGATAATCATTAAGCAGGGAATTAAGGGTTATGCTGCCATAACTGTCAACCTCACTCACAAAGTCGTGGCAAAGAATTCAAGGATACGCAAAGGCCTAAAGTCGAAGTGCCTTAAAGCCTATGAATTCGTCAAAAAAGTTCGTGTTTATACGCACGTGTGTATATACAGTATCTAAATCTATCTATCTATCTATCTATATATATATATATATATATATATATGTATATATATATATATATATATATATATATATATATATATATTTGTATATATATATTACTATTATTATTATTATTATTATTATTATTATTATTATTATTATTATTACTTGCTAAGCTACACCCCTACTTGGAAACGCAGGATGTTATAAGCTCAGGGCTCCAACTGGGAAAATAGCCCAGTGAGGAAAGGAAAACAAGGAAAAATAAAGTATTTCAAGAACAGTAACAATTTTAAAATAAATATTTCTTAAATAAACTATAAAAACTTTTACAATGCAAGAGGAAGAGCAATAATATAGAATAGTGTGCCCGAGTGTACCCTCAGGCAAGAGAACTCTAACTCTAACCCAGGTGTGTGTGTATATATATATATATATATATATATATATATATATATTATATATATACCTATATTATATATATACCTATATATTATATATACCTATATATATATATATATATATATATATATATATATAAATAAATATTCGGTAACGAAAATCTAGTGATGCCACAACACGGCCAAATTAAACTTGAAAATAAAGAGAAAACAAATGTTTATTTACTGGGAATTGCTTGTCTAAAGACCACAGGTGCATAATAGTAATAATAATAATAATAATAATAATAATAATAATTATAATAATAATATGACCGTAACAATAATAATAACAATAATGAAAACATGACAGCCAAAATTATAATAAAAATATGACAGCAAAAATTATAAAAACAACGACAACAACAATAATAATAATAATAATAATAATAATAATAATAATAATAATAATAATAATAATCTTTCGCCATACATCTCTCTCCCCTTTAGAAAGGGGTGCAGCCTTCCGGATAGGGCACAGTCCAGGCCTATACATTTCAACCAGAACAAAGGTCTTAAGAGATATTGAGGAAGCTTTGAGGCGTTGTAATGCTATGAGGGTTTCCTTAACTCAGGATAATATGATAATGAATTTAAAGGTACAAAGGTCTATTATATAAATTAAGTAGAGCGTGAGCTGGACAATATATATACGGGATGCTATTAACGAACCTCTAGGTTTGTACACATACATACATATATATATATATATATATATATATACAGCCCTCCTGAGTGGGGATACCTTAACGTGGCCGTGGGCGATCAGATAAAAGTCTCCCACCATCACATAGCATAGTGATGAAAATGGTCAAACCTCCGACATAACTACGGACATGTATGAGGCATTTTTCCTGATATATATATATATATATATATATATATGTATGTATGTGTGTGTGCGTGCGCGCGCGCGTGTGTAAGGTAGAGACTGGCTTGTACTATCATTGTTGATAATAAATATTCTAAAATACAAAAAACGAACTCTCCATCCCATATGAAATCACATTTCAGTATAAAAATGAGTTGATTGATTTATTGCAAGAAACAATCAATGTATTATGTGTTTTGCAGTTTTTGTGATAAAATGTGATTCAGTATTTGTTTTATGTCTAATACCTTTTCTTACATCACAATGAAAAAATACGATTTAGAATTTAACCTACCCCTCAGCATGCCTGTATGTCTGGGAAATTCCTCAAAGAATTAATGAATGAATGAAAAATTACTCACAACACTAGTCTACGATACTGTCTACTAGTCTATCATAAAATAAATGCGTAACACATTTTTATTTTACCAATTAAGCTTTTTCTTATAGTTTCTTCTACCATATTTCGACGACTTTGCATATTTCTAAAATTGTAATGGCAACTGTCTTAAACTAGTAATTCATAATAAAATAATCTTATTTTGTGCACTTTTCAAACTAGTATGGGTAACGTTATTTAACTAGTATTACAAGGTTATTATGGCCACTTTCTCAAACTAGTACAGGTAACGTTCTTAAACTAGTATTACAAGGTTATTATGGCCACTTTCTTAAACAAGTATGGGTAACGTTCTTAAACTAGTATGACAAGGTTACTATGGCCACCTTCTCAAACTAGTATTGGTTACATTCTTAAACTAGTATTACAAGCAGCTCTTCTAGGAGAAGGACACTCCAAAATCAAACCATTGTTCTCTAGTCTTGGGTAGTGCCATAGCCTCTGTACCATGGTCTTCCACTGTCTTGGGTTAGAGTTCTCTTGCTTGAGGGTACAATCAGGCACACTATTCTATTTAATTTCTCTTCCTCTTGTTTTGTTAAAGTTTTCATAGCTTATATAGGAAATATTTATTTTAATGTTACTCTTCTTAAAATATTTTATTTTTCCTTCTTTCCTTTCCTTACTGGGCTATTTTCCCTGTTGGGGCCCCTGGGCTTATAGCATTTTGCTTTTCCAGCTAGGGTTGTAGCTTAGCAAATAATAATAATAATAATAATACAAGATTATCATGGCCACTTCCCCAAACTAGTATTGCAAAATTATGATAGACATTTTCTCAAACTAGTATTACAAGATTATGGTCACTTTCTCAAACTAGTTTTACAAGATTAGTATGGCCACCTTCTCAAACTAGTATCACAAGATTATTAAGGCCACTTTCTCAAACTAGTATTACAAGATTATTATGGCCACTTTCTCAAACTAGTTTTATAAGATTATTATGGCCACCTTCTCAAACTAGTATTACAAAATTATTATGGCCACCTTCTCAAACTAGTATTACAAGATTATTATGGCCACTTTCTCAAACTAGTATCATAATATTATTAAGGCCACCTTCTCAAACTAGTATTACAAGATTATCATGGCCACCTTCTCAAACTAGTATTACAAGATTATCATGGCCACCTTCTCAAACTAGTATCACAAGATTATTATGGCCACCTTTTCAAACTAGAATCATAAGATTATTAAGGCCACCTTCTCAAACTAGTATTACAATATTATTATGGCCACTTTCTCAAACTAGTATTACAAGATTATTATGGCCACCTTCTCAAACTAGTATCACAAGATTATTATGGCCACCTTCTCAAACTAGTATTACAAGATTGTTATGGCCACTTTCTCAAACTAGTATTACAAGATTGTTATGGCCACTTTCTCAAACTAGTATTACAAGATTACTATGGCCACCTTCTCAAACTAGTATCACAAGATTATTAAGGCCACCTTCTCAAACTAGTATTACAAGATTATTATGGCCACATCCTTTAACTAGTATTGGTAACGTTCTTAAACTAATATTACAAGATTATGATGGCCACCATATCAAACAAGTATTTTAAGATTATTATCTCCACGTTCTTAAACTAGTATCACATCAATATTTTTCTAACACAAAATTGCAAATATATCGAATGTTTAACCTCTTTACACACCTAAATACTCGAATCTCATCACATAAAAATAATAACTTATGACGTCTTCGCCCTTTCATTCACAGTTTCACAGATAAAGGCCAGAATAATGATTTCCCTTTCCTTTCCAGCAGTTTTCCTCCTCTTGTAACATTTCCATCGCAAGACCATTCTCGCATTTTACCACTTCCATTTATTGCAATTATCTTCTCCCTCTGCAATAAAAGGATATTGCTTCCAGAAGGAATTTTTTTCTTTTTCCTTCAAGAATTTCTAAAGTTTCCTTTTGGTGAAGATTTTCTATTAAGGTCTGAATTGTCTTTTTGATAAGGCTTTTTTGTTTGTGATCTCTTATCAGATTTTTTTTTCTAATAGAGAATAAAAGAAAATCTTGAAGTCTTATTTGCTAATGAATATTATTTTGTCAGAAATTCATTTGTTTCTCCGAGGTAAAAATTAATAACTAATTCTTATTTATATAATCATTTTCATAATATTAATGATTTCTTCAAATGAAACAATCAACTTTCTTCAGCTGCAACGGAGGATGAATTTCTATTTACATAATCATTTTTAAATTTTCAACAGAATTTTCTACTAAATTCTTCCTCTTTCACAACTAGAATTTCTACTTACATTATCATTTTTTCTTTCAATAGAATTTTCTGCCAAATTCTTCCTCTTTCATTATCAAAAATTCTTTCGCCTAATATTATTCTTATGTCTCATTGTGGAAGGAATATGAAGAGAAGGAAAAGGAAAATAGAATAGAGAAAATTAAGTTGATTTTCTAAAAGTAATATAATCTAGTATTTCTTTGCTGCATAGGGAATTTCCTAAATCATTGTAAAATGATTAGTGTAACACTCTCTCTCTCTGTCTCTCTGTCTCTCTCTCTCTCTCTCTCTCTCTCTCTCTCTCTCTCTCTCTCTCTCTCTCTCCAATTAATATTCTGACATAGGTCATAACTAAATTTAAACCTATCAATGAATTTATTGCTAATTTTCTATTAAAACTCAAAGTTATAATTAGTATACGAACGTACGTCTACTTGTACATTTTTTCAATAACTAATAATTTCAATAGTATTCTATTTCAACAAGATATAAACATCACAAGCAGTAAGGATTAAATTCTTAAACCAAGTATATATAAAAAAAATCCTCGACATGATTTATTTACGTTTATTTCTTTCTCTAAAATCATGCGGTTGGAGAAGTTTTTTTTTTCAGTGTTTTTGGAGAAGTATTTTTTCAGATTTTTTTTTTTGGGGGGGAAGGGGGAAGTTATGATCTTCCATTGTGTAGCTCCCATAATTTATTGCTATGCCTGGAGTTAGTGGTGTATATTCCATACTCTTCTTAGCATGTTAAATAATAACACAACGACAAAAACATTACTATTATCATTATCACTAAGATTACTGTAATAGATATTATTATTGTTGTTGTAATAATAATAATAATAATAATAATAATAATAATAATAATAACAATAATAATAATAATAAACTACCATCGTATATTTAATTTATTTCCTTTCCGTACTGACTTTAATCATCATAATTCAATAAAATCTATTCTGTTTTATGCACTAGTTAGACATTCACTGAATAACTACAATTTTCATTAGATTATTTACTTCCTGTGTTGGGACGATAAGGATATGAAAGGTGTCTTGGTTTCTATGAAAATTGCTAACGAATGTTGGAAAAAATATATGAATTTCTTTTTGCATCATCAAACGGTCTTTGCCATTCATATGTAAAGTAAATAATTCTAAAATATAAAGAGTTGTTGTGTGTCTAATTGGAAAAACTATACATAAATCAAACGTTTTAGGGAGTGTGGCAATAAATCCCATTTTCTTATATATTCAGGTCAAAATTTCGAAAAAAAATATTAACTTGTAAATATGAATAAGTACTTAATTTTCCACCAATTTAATACTATACCATTATTTTTACAAAATAGAAGAATTGGAGGTCCCTATACAAATATAACTTACATCTTACGAAATGATTAGCGGATAATCAAGAAATATAGTGAAGTTTCTCGTCCTTTAAATCCTCTAAATCTATATAATAAAATAACATTCAACCCTCTAAATCTAAGTTGAAAAAAAGTTCAAATCCTCCAAATTTAAGATAAAGACAAGTTCCAATAGTCTACAGTAAATCTAAGTTGGAGAACAAGTTCAAATAATCTAAATCTAAGTTAAAGACCAAGTTCCTACCATCTAAATCTAATTAAAAAGAATCCTCTGAATCCACGGCAAAAACAAGTTCTAATCCTAATCCTCAAAATTTAAAAACAAGATCCAATCCTCTGAATCTAAGGCCAAACAAGTTCTAATCCTCAAAATTTAAAACAAGTTCCAATCCCCTACATCTAAGTAAAAAACTAGTTCTAATCCTCTAATTAGAAACAAGTTCCAATCCTCTAAATCTAGGTAAAAACTAGTTCCAATCCTCTAAATCTAAGTCAAAAACAAGTTCCAACAATCTAAATCTATGTAAGAAAAATACAAGTTCCAATCATCTAAATCTAAGTGAAAAACAAGTTCCAATCCTCTAAATCTAAGTAAAAAACAAGTTCCAACCCTCTAAATCTATGTAAGAAAAATACAAGTTCCAATCCTCTAAATCTAAGTAAAAAAAACAAGCTCCAACCCTCTATATTATGTAAGAAAAATACAAGTTCCAATCTTCTAAATCTAAGTCAAAAACAAGTTCCAATCCTCTACATCTATCTAAGAAAAAAAAAATTCGAATCCATAAAATCTAATTTACAAAACAAGCAACACAATTTTCCTCGTAACATTTCGCAAACCAAAAAACGTAAAAATCCGCAAACGTTTAACAGTGGCGGACAGATCCTCATTTTACTTCCCGTCTGGAATCCTCTTTCACGGAGGATTTAATCCTTTCCAGAAAATGGAAAAGAGGTTTAGATTGCCTTTTGTTTATCCCATCCCATTGATGGACGCTAATCCTTCGGAGGCGAACACTTTCCATTGAATGTAGCCAAAGGAGATATTTCTTTTGGCCAGGTTTCGTTGGTTGTCCGCTTCGATCACCTTCCTTCTTTTCTTCGCTTTCTTTTAGTTCTCGAGGTTCCGTGGAACGAGTTTGAGGTTTTTCCTCTTTCGATGCTATAGTATTCGAAATATTAATACTACGAATAGATATAAATATAAAAATATCTCCAACGATATACATTACCAATAAAACATTATTCAAAATTCTATCAAACTTATGTTAACTGGGTAGCGTTGTAAAAAATATTCCTACGATTACAATCGAACGTAGTTTTATATATATATATATATATATATATATATATCAACCGCAATAAACATCAGCAACACAATGTTAAAAATTCTCTCATAATGATGTTCAGTGAGTAGTAATATATATATATATATATATATATATATATATATATATATATATATATATATACACACACACATTCCCTGCACCTATATTTTCATAAATCAATTTTCATTAAAACTGTGTTTTACGTTACATTTGAATCTTGATTCACCGATAATTTGAACCATTGAATGATTTGTCTCATTTTTCATTTTTATATTTCATTTATAATTTCATTTGGGTTTTATTTCTTGTTCCAAAAATTTCATTCTACATAGAACACATTATAAGGTTGTTACGATCTATCTTATATACGGTAATTAACATTTTATACATGCAGTAATATGCGCAAACACGCGCTTTACATCTATCTACCTATCGATCTATCTATCTGTATATATATATATATATATATATATATACATATATATATATATATATATATATAGATAGATAGATATAGATAGATATATATATGTTTATATATATGTATGTATGTATGTATGTATGTATATATATATATATATATATATATAATCCCTTGAAGAAACAACGACCAACCAATATCAATAAAATTCTAAAGTTCACTATGTATGAAAAAAAATATACACCTTTAAAGCCCCACAATACATATTTTGGATATTTTGTTTAAAAATTACTAGAAGTATGAAATGTAAAAGCTCCTGGTAGGATTATATATATATATATATATATATATATATATGTAAAAATTTCTTTGCATCTGCATCAAATCAATATCCGTTTGTCCAAGCAGGATCATTGGAGTATCCTGTAAATCCTATCGCCCCGAAGAGAGGTATTCGCAGGACCCAACCGTTGGAAGCCAAGAATTCAATAAAAAAAACATTTACCTATATTCTAAGATGAGTGGCAGGAACTCTTGTGTTTTAAAAATTCAGGGATTTGTACTTTAGTTCTGAATTGTTTTACTATTCCGGGCTACTCCAGAAGTAGTATCTACTGTTGGTGTACTACTATAATGACCTGCAATCTTAAAAATAAAATGTCTATTTTATTACCATGTGCGTCTCCTTTCGCTCCTATTCTTTATTAAGAAATATACGATTGTTATAGTTTCATTTACCTCTTTAATGTCTGATCAAGAAGAATAATATAAGTAATTATGTTATATACTCACTTATGCCTTGATACTTAATCTTAAACAAATACAGCAACTATAGTTTGGTTCATCGGTTATTGACTGCATTCTTGTATAATCCACCATCATCCTCATCTCCTCTTACGCCTATTGACGCAAAGTGCCTCGGTTAGATTTCGTCAGTCGTCTCTATCTTGAGCTTTTAAATCAATACTTATAAATTCAACACCTCCCACTTCACGCTTCATAGTCCTCAGCCACGTAGGCCTGGATTTTCCCAAAACCACCTCCATCTACCCCTCACCATGATTTCATCCACATATGGCACTCGAGTAATCTCTCATATAGTTTCGTTTGTAATCCTGTCATGCCATTTAATTCATAATATTCTTCTGAGGGCTTTTGTTCTCAGATATATAAAATCTGTTGGATATTGTTTCATTGCCATACCCCACTCATGTCCATACAGTAACGTTGATCTCACTAAACTGATATACATATGCATACATACACACACACACACACATATATATATATATATATATATGTATATATATATATGTATATATATATATATATATATACGTGTGTGTGTTATTTAAGGCGATTTGATTTCTAAATTTTACTTAATCTCGCCAAGTAAGCTTGAATGTTCTTAGTGAGTATGGTTGTTGTCTTGGTAATTAAAATTATAGTTGTCGTAAGATTGGATTTTTTTTCAATCTTTCATTAAACTCCAGTTTTAAAGGTCCTGTATTCATACTAACGCTAAAATCCTATTTGCAAAATTTGCACCCAAATTCAAATTAAAATCACACGCTTGGATATTACCCTTTACGAATTTATTCATATCTTTTCGAAATGGAGATTTAGTATATTCATGAGTTTAAATCATATTTTTGAGATGAAAACATGTAATATATTAAGTCAGACAATTCTAGTCTCTACGTCAGCTCAATCTATAACGGCTACATGTGTAATTTACTTCATTGCATGTTGTATAAAGTGATATTAAAGCTAAAATTCTCTACTCAAAGATCGCACAGAAATTCAAATTAAAATCATTTACGAATTTATTAGCATCTTCTCGAAACAGAGATGTAGTATATTCATGAATTTATATCAAATTTTTATGCTGCATTAAGGTAATTCTAGTCAAAGCGATCGACATAACGCTAAAGCTTAATGCATGAAATATTTCTATAAATAACGTTGATCTACTAATTTTCATACTGTCAATCATAAGTACAGAACATATTCATCAAGTACGAAGAGTTATTATGCTTTTCTTAACGATACGGTACAAAAATAAGTAAATATAGACTAAATATTGCCTTTTTCACTTCTGAAAATGAGTAAAATATCATTGAATGAAGAACATTACTTACATAATTATCAAACTTTACATAATTTGCAAATTATATACAAAGTGTACTTACGCCTTTTTCACGAATAAATACGAGATGATATAGTATATATATATATATATATATATACATATATATATATATATATATATATATATATATATTTGCGGAATAAATGTTCTTAATCTACTATCTAAATTTTAGATTTACTAGCCAATTAAGTAGTAAAATAAACGATGATAAATGAACCAGCAATATAATTATAATTTGCTAATGATTGATAAGACATCATAACAACAGTGCTATTGGGTTAAGGCGATGAGACCTTAAACCTATAGTAAATATTTATCGGAACACTCACCAACAGCCAGGAGAGGCGATGGCTGAATTCACGTCTTCATCCTCTTCATTTTCTTTCGATCAGATTGGCCAAGATGTCAACAGAACAGAAGACTTCGTTTTTCGAGCTTTCAGTGAGTCTCTCATTGATGCTCCAGTAGAGATGACTTCATTCCTAGAGCATACAGTGAGTCTCTCATTGATGCTCCAGTATAGATGACTTCGTTCCTTGAGCTTACAGTTAGTCTCTCATTGATGCTTCAGTACAGAATACTTCGTTCATAGAGCATACAGTGAGTCTCTCATTGATGCTTCAGTATAGATGACTTCGTTCATAGAGCTTACAGTGAGTCTCTCATTGATGCTTTAGTACAGAAGACTTCGTTCCTAGAGCTTACAGTGAGTCTCTCATTGATGCTTCAGTATAGATGACTTCGTTCACGGAGGTTACAGTGAGTCTCTCATTGATGCTTCAGTACAGAATACTTCATTCATAGAGCATACAGTGAGCCTCTCATTGATGCTTCAGTAGAGATGATTTCGTTCATAGAGCTTACAGTGAGTCTCTCATTGATGCTTCAGAACAGAATACTTCGTTCCTAAAGCTTACAGTGAGTCTCTCATTGATGCTCCAGTAGAGATGACTTCATTCCTAGAGCTTACAGTGAGCCTCTCATTGACGCTTCAGTATAGAAGACTTCATTCCTAGAGCTTACAATGAGTCTCTCATTGATGCTTCAGTATAGATGACTTCGTTCATAGAGCATACAGTTAGTCTCTCACTGATGCTTCAGTAGAGATGACTTCGTTTTTCGAGCTTACAGCGAGTCTCTCATTGATGCTTCAGTACAGTAGACTTCGTTTTTCGAGCTTACAGTGATGCCTCTCATTGAGCTTCAAGTACAGAAGACGTAATTCTTCGAGATTACAATGAGCCTCTCCTTGACACTTCAGTACAAAATACTTCGTTCCTAGAGCTTAAAGTGAGCCTCACTGAGGCTTCTTATATCCATTTCAAATTTGGAATAAGGACATTGGCTCAACCCTTCCAAACCAGGAAACCAATGCAGGAAAGAACCCAAAGATGGAATAGAGAGTATATATCTAATTTTAGTATAAGAGGTTACACTCATCTTTTTCCCTTTTGCCAGCTGGGTCATATGTTGGTACAAATTCACAATGAGATAAAGACTTCCTAAAACATATTTTCCGTAGTATCCACAAGGGTAATTTACTGATTGTACATTTTTCTTCGCTTTCCTTCCAATCATCATAAGATTCATTTTTGCCAGGCTATTATTAGGGAATGTACCATTTTCAGATAACCTTCAAAGCAAAGTTAAAGAAGGGTTACCCTTTTATTTATTTCATTAATATAAGTAGTTTGTTTTAAAGTTTAAAGGAAATCACATACTTCTCTGTGTACACTAACGAGGATTAATAGTTCACGTAATCAAGAGACGTAATTACACAATTACACTATTTACTGTTGCTTCGGTAATTTTCATGATGTCGACTTACTGTAGTTCATGACCATATTTAGCACCTGGAATATTTTCGTCTTTCTTCAAAACATTGTAATATTCTTCTTTTCTGTTCACTAGTTCTAATTTTCTTCGCAAACATTGTAATAATTTTCTTCCCTGTTCACTAGTTCCACTTTTCTTCGAAACATTGTCATAATTTTCTTCCCTGTTCACTAGTTCTACTTTTCTTCGCAAACATTCCATCTATCTTCCCTATTCACTAGTAATTCTTTCAATTGTTCGTCCACTTTAAAGAACAAACTGCCTATTCCCTTTACATAGGCCTTTAGATTCTCGTTCACCAAGCACCTGATCAGCACATAGGCCTTTAATTGTACCAGCATCACCAAGATTCCATCTTCAAAAACATGAATATCAGCATCACCACGACTTTCGTTCACCATTCTTAGCTTCACACTCATATCATTTTCTATCTTTCGGTCAGTATTTGTTTATTGTTCAGGGTCACTATTCTGATATTCGGAATCACCAAAAAAAACCATCACTATCAAAATATTCACCAAATTTAGAAGAAGTTCTTCCTTAATATGAATGTTGACTTCAGGCAGGTGAACTCCAAGCGCTGGTTCCTGAAAAGAAAAAACAGACAAATTAGCTTAGATTATTATCATTATAATTATTATTATCATTATCAATATTATTATTATTATTAGCTAGGCTACAATTCTAGTCGTAGAAGCAGGATACTATAAGCCCAATGGCTCCAACAGGGAAAAATAGCCGAGGAAATAAGAAAACAGATGGAATAGCGTGCCCCTAATGTACCCTCAAGCAAGACAACTCTAACCCAAGACAGTGGAAGACAATAGTACAGAGGCTATGGCCCTACCCAAGACTAGAGAACAAGGGTTTGATTACAATATTTAATGAGCGAAAATCATATAAAAATAACTCGACTAGTTTTTGATTTCTTGATTAGTGATTGAGTACTTTGCCTTAACACTTGTTCCCATGAGAACAATAACAATTTAGTAAATACAAAACTGAAAAGCAAAGTAATTGAAAAAGGGAGAATTAACTTCATTTAAACAATAACAATTTAGTAAATACAAAACTGAAAAGCAAAGTAATTGAAAAAGGGCAAATTAACCACATATAAACAATAACAATTTAGTAAAACTGAAAAGCAAAGTAATTGAAAAAGGGTGAATTAACCTCATTTAAACAATAACAATTTAGTAAATACAAAACTGAAAAGCAAAGTAATTGAAAAAGGGAGAATTAACCTCATTTAAACAATAACAATTTAGTAAATACAAAACTGAAAAGCAAAGTAATTGAAAAAGGGAGAATTAACCTCATTTAAACAATAACAATTTAGTAAATACAAAACTGAAAAGCAAAGTAATTGAAAAAGGGAGAATTAACCTCATATAAACAATAACAATTTAGTAAATACAAAACTGAAAAGCAAAGTAATTGAAAAAGGGCGAATTAACCTCATTTAAACAATAACAATTTAGTATATACAAAACTGAAAAGCAAAATAATTGAAAAAGGGCGAATTAACCTCATTTAAACAATAACAATTTAGTAGATACAAAACTGAAAAGCAAAATAATTGAAAAAGGGCGAATTAACCTCATTTAAACAATAACAATTTAGTCAATAAAACTGAAAAGCAAAATAATTGAAAAAGGGCGAATTTACCTCATATAAACAATAACAATTTAGTAAATACAAAACTGAAAAGCAAAGTAATTGAAAAAGGGCGAATTAACCTCATATAAACAATAACAATTTAGTAAATACAAAACTGAAAAGCAAAATAAATGAAAAAGGGCGAATTAACCTCATATAAACAATAACAATTTAGTAAATACAAAACTGAAAAGCAAAATAATTGAAAAAGGGCGAATTAACCTCATATAAACAATAACAATTTAGTATAGACAATGCTAAAAACCAAACAAAGTATCCAAAAAAGGGGGATAAACCCAGTTTGTCAGACCCATTCGCCCCACAGTATTATAAAACCTTTTACGCCTCTCGTATAGAGCATACAAAGTACCATTTTCATTGAGCTTTAGCACCGTCTCCTTTTGAACTGTAGTCACAACGACCAATATCAGCTGGGCCATTGCAAACATTGTCAGTAGATATCAAGAACACGAGGGTCCCTTCAAGTTGGTTTATATTGTAAGTTAATGCCCAGTAGAGTTTCCGAAACATTTTGTATTGAAGCTGAGCTAAAAGGATATTAAAAGGGATGATCTTATAAGTATTTTTTGTTTCTATTAATCTTTGTACTGTCTTTTTTATGTTTGGGATATTTTTATATTAAATTTACGATCTGGAATACTTGCAAAGAATTGCAATTGTCAATGATTTGGAGAAAACTACGTACAGTTTGTTTTGAAGCCTAAATTTGTTAAAACACATACGTTTGTATATTAAAAAATTTAGGCTTCAAAACAACCTGAACGTGGTTTTACCGCCTTCAATAATAATTAAAATTCTTTGCAAGTATTCCACATCAAAATTCTACTATCTAAACATGCCCAACCATACAAAAAAGATGTTACAAATATAAAAAAAAAAACTGATAAAATCATTCCTTTTGATATACTTTTAGCTCAGCTTCAATACATACATACATACATACATACATACATACATACATACATACATACATAAATACACACACACACACACACATATATATATATATATATATATATAAGAGAGAGAGAGAGAGAGAGAGAGAGAGAGAGAGAGAGAGCAGAATTGAATGTGTTCAAAACAGTGTTGGGAGGCACTAGGCCAAGACACACTTCACATTTATGCAAGTGAAGAGTACTTGTTAAATGAAAATGAAAGGGAAGAGGGGAAGAGCCCAAGAGATGAATTATTTGCGTAACATGAGTGGCATAACATTAGGAGAGGGGAGAGAGAGAGAGAGAGAGAGAGAGAGAGAGAGAGAGAGAGAGTTGAAGCAGGTGGAAGGATGCATATAGAAGAGGGTTTTAAGATGGCAACATAACGTAGAAATAGAGAATGATAGTTTGGTAAAACGAATATACGAAGATGTTGGGATAAAGGAGAGAGGAATACATAGAAAGGAATAAATAGGCAAGAGTTAAAAAATGTATTGGAAAGGAAAGGCCTGAACCTCCTAGAAGCAAGAGAGTTATTATTACTATCATTATTATTAGTATTACTACTACTACTACTTCTTTTAGGCAAGATAAGGGAAATGCCGTAATATACGTAGGAGGTAAATCATAGTATAGGTGAACCTCCTGGGATGTTATGTTCAATGTAGTTAGATTTGTGGAAGCTTTCTACACAATTTGTAGCATTTAGCAGATTGTTTGAATGTAGCAGTCAACATTTCTCTCTCTCTCTCTCTCTCTCTCTCTCTCTCTCTCTCTCTCTCTCTATATATATATATATATATATATTCTTTCCGACCACCTTGAGCTCTCCCCGTCCCTGGTAAGAGGGGGTTGTGTGTGTGCGTGCGTGCATATCTATACAAAAATTTAGACGTCAATTTTAACGGGTCACGTACACTAGTGTATGTGTGCCTATACATATGTGTGTGTATATATATATATATATAGAGAGAGAGAGAGAGAGAGAGAGAGAGAGAGAG
>NC_090727.1:127999993-128002493 GCF_036898095.1 Palaemon carinicauda | reverse complement strand
TGGGTAAAACCTAACCCACATCCTTCAAAGGACTCTCTCTCTCTCTCTCTCTCTCTCTCTCTCTCTCTCTCTCTCTCTCTCCACCGTCCAAGACAGGGGAGAAAACGCCGTCTGGACTCCTGAAGGAGAGGGATCATCATTTGCCCCTGACGTAGGGAATGATAACGACCGACCCAAATGGCTTGTGTTATGGCCTTTCATTCTTTATTTCCTGTCATGTCTGTTTATATATACCTACAGGAATTCCTAGAGCTGAAATTGAAGCCTTTCATTCATCTGTCTACTCATTGTCTTTCTTTGTTTAGCCCTTTCTTCCTTATCTTATAGAGTACTATAATTAATTACCTTTAGGCAATAAATATCATTCTTTTTAATCTAAGTTTTCCATTATACTCTACTTTTTTCAACTTGCTTGTTATTCCCTACTATTATCACTTTTTCCGATTTCCATTTTATGGCCTATTATCATTAACTTTTCCTATTTCCTTTCTATGCCCTATCATCATCAATTTTTCCGATTTCCTTCTTATGCCCTATCATCATCAATTTTTCCGATTTCCTTCTTATGTCCTATTATCATTACCTTTTCCTATTACCTTGTTATGCCGTTTAATCAACAACTTCATTCCAATAGTCAATAGTTTCTGTTTTTCTCACCCCATCCTCTGATTACTCCTTCCAATTCACATCATCATTAGCTACTTTAAAATTCCAATCAGTACAAATATTTATACATTCATACAAAATCATAAAAAACGACTGTTTAAATATATGACCATTAGAAGTAGGTTTCCCCCTTGCTACTTGGAATGCCTCCACGAAATCGTAAACCCAATTTCAAATGCTTTACAGTAAAATCATTATTAATATATGCGCAGTGCGTCTACGGATGTACAAATGCAATTACGAATTGCATATGCATTGTGTCAAAGCAAATTCATATTCGCTGTCACATAGGTGTAGTCGCCAGGAAAGGACATTATATACGCACACACAAACACACACACGTGTATATATATATATATATATATATACACGCATATATAATTATAAATACATACATCATATATACATATATATTAATATATATACATATATATATATATATATATATATAATTATATAATGAAACCCACGACAGTTATCGTACACTCAGGTACATTATTGTTAGAATCAGATTTTACATTCACTTTGGCATAAGAGCACGAGAGAGAGAGAGAGAGAGAGAGAGAGAGAGAGAGAGAGAGAGAGAATATATTTTGAATTACCTAAATGTTACAAAACAATTTCCAGTTCTCTTTGTTATATTCCTATTGTGTAAACAACTTTTTTCTTAATTTTGTAAAACTTGATTTCACCCAAAAATCAGTAAATTATCTTCTAGCTCAAAGACATACAATCCTGCCAGTTTATATAAACAACAAATATCATGATCACTCAAAGCATGGCGTTGACTTTCTGTCATGTACAACGAAATAATACACAACAAAAAGACTCGTAACAACTCCGGTATTCAAATATACGAAAATAGTTCCATTTCGGTAACAAACTATTACACTTTGTTCGAAGCTATTTCGTGATTAAAAATACATGAATATTTTGCTTGATGACAAAAGCATATATATATATATAACTATTTCAAAATTTAAATGCACGTATAAAACTGTAGTGAAAAGCACAATGGCCTGTTGTCTTACTCTTATTTATTTCATCTCTGGTCCTCTGATTGAGTCAGATATTCCAACTGGCGTCACAACATCGGGGGTCATAGATAATAATACTTCGTTCGTCCAGAATGAATTTTGAAATGTTTTGCAATGATCACATGACATGACATTAAATTAACTATAAATAAGACATATAAAATTAATAAAATAAAATCAATTAAAAACTTTTTATTCAGAACAGGCTAATAAGACATTTAAAAAAAAAACTTGAACTAATTTACCTGTAATTAATTTAATTTTGGTTATCAATTAATCAAAACAAAATGCAAATATTAACATTTATAATGAAGGTTAAATTGGATTTTATCACTTATGAGGAATAGTTAAAATTAACTGTGTCGTTGTCGCTTATGTAAAATGATTAAATTCAATTTTATAATTTAACCTCTAATCAACTGAATAAAAAAAGATAAGCCAGGAAAATTTCTCAATGGGAAAAAATTTCTACATCTTTTCTCAAAATGATAAAAAAATGATTGAGAGGTTTCTCTTATGCGGCGTCGTAACCAATAAAAATCAATTATTAATGAATCAAATATATAAAAGAGAGGACTTTTAGCTAACTAAATGCTGCCTTAACTTGTAATGAGTTATTTGAATGTTCAAAAATGAATCATCTCTTCTTGGTAACGTTGAACAAGACAGAATGAGGGAAAAATAATGACTCTGTTGCAGATCCCTATTCAAGAAATTACTCTTACAGAAAACATCACACAAACTCGTTTTTTCCTTTCTTATTTACGCCACCAACGGAGGTAAAAATATTTTCGCCC
>NC_090727.1:127989993-127992493 GCF_036898095.1 Palaemon carinicauda | reverse complement strand
ATGCAAACAAAGAATAATAACAATAATAATGATAACAATAATAACAACAACAACAACAACAACAACAAAATAATAATTTTCTCCATACCTCCAAGTCATTTGCTTCGTTTTTCATCATTGGGTCTGAGAGGAACAGCCGATAACCACTTTCATTTCTTCTATCGTCTCTTAATGTCCTTTGCGTAGACGGAACAAGACCTGTCAAGAAAGAGAAATTTCCCATTAAGGACATTTAGATACAACACTTATTCGAGACTAGAAATTGGAGTTGACAAAGGTAACAATATAAATGTAGCAGATAACTTGGTTTTATAATGAACTAGAAATAAAATACAGTATGAAGCTTTACAAATGAACTACACTACCACAGAGAGAGAGAGAGAGAGAGAGAGAGAGAGAGAGAGAGAGAGAGAGGCAGGCTGATACAATGTGTATTAAAGGTTTAAAGGCCACTCATGAATGGCAGAGACAAGGGACAGTGACATTGCTCTATCGAGCGGGACAATGCCCCAGAGACTGATCAAATATACATATGATCAGCGCCCAAGGGCCCTCTTCACCCGAACTAGGACCAAGGAGGGCCAGGCAATGGCTGCTGATGACTCAGCAGGTAGACATATAGGCTTCCCAAAATACCTCATCCTTAGCTCACAAGAATGGTGAAGTTGCAACGAACCAAAGATACTAACGAGTTTGAGCGGGCCTCGAACTCCAGTCTAGCGTTCACCAGTCAGGGACGTTACCACTTCGGGCACCACAACCCATATCAAAGATTGAATGTACCGTGCAAATTAAAATCTGTGTCATTGTGAAAGGCATCGGAGACCAAATATATAACGTCCATGGAACACTATAGTTTAAAGCATAAGAAAATTCCCTTTATTCTCAATAAATATCCTTAAATTCAATACATTTTGTTTTGTTCTTCTGATGAAGCATATTTTCTAAAAAAAACATTTTTTAAACGAAGCTGGAAATAATTAAGAAATGCAATGCAATATAAATTTTTTTCTATAAATATATCTTTGAAAAAAGGTTGAAATATTTACACAGATAGACTAAAAGAGAAGGGGGCTGGTTTCAACATTTAAATACTAAGCATTTCCCCTGCATAATTATCAAGTGATAAAAACCCGTGTCACTGAGGGGAGGGAATCAAAATGGTTCGGATTTTCTTGAAAATCTCCCTCTTTAACAAAATGCCTCTTATTCAAAAAAATATTTTGGTCTCCTTTCCAGCAACCGTAAATACCACCCATTAAATCGTCCCTCTTTTATATGCAAATTGGAATCTCCTTCCATTTATATATTTTTCTACTTTAAGGGAGGAATGGAGGAGGGTGGCTATGAGTGTTATATGTGTGTATGAGAGGGAGCCATTTGTAGTAGATGTGGGGTGGGGTTGAGGGGTATCTGTGAGTGGTAGATTTGTGTGTAGGGGGGGGGGTCCTCGGGTGGATTTGAGGGGTTAAAATCGACATCAGTGGCAAACAATTATCTTTCTTCAACAAATTTTCAATGTGAAATATCTATATTTCTATTACCCCAATGGCTTCAACAAGGAAAATAGCCCAATGAGGAAAATGCATAAGGAGTCAAGTAGAATAGTGTGTCTCAGTGTACCCTCAAGGAAGACAGTGGAAGACCATGGTACAGAGTTGAAACTTTTTAGCTAACAGCAACTTTTCCACAAATCTAACATGATTACAATTGTATTTCATTAAATGGTTTCTTCCTTATACATTAAGAAAACTAAAATAAGTTCATAGATTCTTAACATTATTCTGGTGAGAGATATACTTAATGTTATAAAGAACTTTAGACCTTATTAACTTTGTCATTTTAAATAATAAACCGCAATGTAACCAAAAATATTCAATTAACATCACTCTCTTTCTTTGAAGTACTTATGAAAAATTAATGATCCTTTCAGCATTCAAAGTTGCAATTACATATTTTATATATTTATCCATCAAGAGGCAAATTTACATTGAAAACTCCTTAGATTTTCAAAAACTGGAATGATCTTGTTAGGAAATTTTTGACGACAAAATCTATAAATAATTTTTGACTAATGACTCTTGAAAGAAAACTTTTATCAAAAGAACACGGATATAAAAATTGTATTATGAAAATCTACAAATACGGAAATGACCAGACGTGTCTCTCTCTCTCTCTCTCTCTCTCTCTCTCTCTCTCTCTCTCTCTCCCAGAATTATACCAATTTCGAATGTCAAAATCGTCCTTTTCGAGGGAGTCGAATTTCAAAAATACCAATGTCAGCCAGTTTTCAATTAATGGAAAATGTTGATTTAAAGAAATTCGAGCTGAAAAACTCATTTGCATACTTGTTGGCGATCATTTAATGGAAAACTAAACGTTTTCAACGTTTCGTAATATTCAGAGCACATAAGCATAAAAAACTCTTAAATGATGAAGAATTGATGAAGATTGGGTAATTATTGAAGTGCATGAATTTGAATAGAAGAACACTATTGTG
>NC_090727.1:127967493-127979993 GCF_036898095.1 Palaemon carinicauda | reverse complement strand
AACTAAAGTTGGTCGGAAAAATATATTTATTGTTAATCCTAATTCTTCTAATTGTTCAAATTCAACAGAACAGAAGAAAAGAAGAAATTCCGATCTATAAGAGAATAAAAATAAAATAGACGGTGCAAAAAAAAAAAAAAAAAAAAAAAAAACATACGGAATAAAGTAAACAAAATTATTTGAGTGTTCAGGAAATGTTCTAATCATTCTAGAGACTGTGCAGTAAGTGCAAGTGTTGATGTAGACAGTTATTTTAGCCTTCTGGAGTCGATGTATATTTCACTGATTTCATTATACGCTTTTAAAGGCGCATAAAAACGATGCATTTTTTTAGAAGGGAAAACACGATTAGGTACAAACTTCATTATACATTCATAATGTTACACACTTGTACAAATACGCTGCTTTTGAAGGCGTATAAAACGATGTAAGTTTTTTTTAAAGAAGGGAAACACAATGTTTTAAAGGCGTACAAAAACGATGCAACTTTTTACAGAAGGGGAAAACACAATTAGGTACAAACTTCATTATACATTCATTATGTTATATAATTGTACAAATACGCTGCTTTTAAAGGCGTATAAAAGCAAGTTTTTTTACAGAAGAGAAAATAAAATGGAGAAGAAAATAAAGGTTCAACTACAGCAAGGTAGATCTACATCAAGTGGGTAGATGTAACGGATCCATTACTCATATTTATGATACTATATGTCAGTTATTCTTCTTATTTATGGGTCATTGGTATTTGGAGATAAAGTGGTAGGTATATATCCATGCAGGTATATAAAAAATTCAATATGTATATATATATATATATATATATGTATGTATATATATATATACATATATATATAACACACACACACACACATATATATATATATATATATGTGTGTGTGTTATATATATATATATATATATTCACAAACACAAAAACCGCAAAAAAAAAGCTTGCATATATATATATATATATATAACCCTTGATTAATTTTCGATAGCACTTTGTACTGTTGTACGATATGGTATTAAAATATCTGTGCATTTTTCTTTCACCGATATGTGCATCCAATTTTTGGCGGACTCTGTACAGATAGATGTGTGTGTGTATATATATATACATTTATATATATATATAATATATATATATATATATACAAAATGTGTGTGCGCGTGCCTACGCGCGAGTATGTATCACAAAACGATCTAAATGCTTAAAACGGTTGCAAAGGATAGCTCCAGTGTTTACAGGATTTTACGTTTCATTCCAGTTTAAAACATTTCATATTCCATCTAATATTCGAAAACTTTAATAACATTTAAAGAAACGTTTTAAACATGACAAATTTACTGCAATTGAATCAACTTCATCTGGGTCAATATTATCTGATTCTGTATTTGTGGTGGCCGATGTGGTAACGTCCCTGACTGGTGAATGCAAGACTGGGGTTCGAGTCCCCCCTCAAACTCGTTAGTTTGTTTGGTCGCTGCAACTTCACCATCCTTGTGAGCTAAGCATGGGGCGTTTGGTGGAGCCAGTAGGTATATCTGCTGAGTCATCAGCAGCCATTACCTGGCTCTTCTTGGTCCCAGCTTGGGTGGAGAGGGGCTTGGGCGTTGGTCAAATGTATATATGCTGTCTCTAGGGCATTGTCCTGCTTGAAAGGGCAATGTCACTGTCCATTGTATGTGTCATTCATGAACGGCCTTTAAACCTTTCATTCTATCTGCCGAGTCATCAGAAGCCATTGCCTGGCACTCCTTGGTCCGAGCTTGGGTGGATAGGGTTCTTGGGCGTTGGTCAAATATATATGGTCAGTCTCTAGGGCATTTTCCTGCTTGATAGGGCAATATCACTGTCCCTTGCCCCTGCCATTCGTGAGCGGCCTTTAAACCTTTGAATGCAAAATCATATGTCTTAAAAATTGGAAAAAAAATAAGAATCTATTGGCACGAAGACAGAGAGAGAGAGAGAGAGAGAGGAGAGAGAGAGGAGAGAGAGAGAGAGAAAGTAAACGAGGTGGAAAGGAGCAGATAAGACGGTGCGTACATTAATTAAAAACTTTTTAAACTTCGTTAAACCTTATCGAGTTAAAAAGACGTTTCACGAACCTTTTCTTCGCCTCTTCCTTTTAATGGATTTTCCCCCACAAAGTTAAACAGACGCAACTCGTAGCGATATTTATACATATATAAAAAGTCACATCTAAGAGGAGAAAGCGCCATAGTTTTTTATCCCTCAGAAGGATATTGGGAGTTAAATGGCCGGACAGGATTGGAAATGAAACTAAATAATAGTTTGCTGATTTACTGTAAGTAAACATACACGTTGATTTACATATGTGTATGAGTATGTATATATATATGTATATATATATATATATATACTGTATATATATACACACGCATATACATATGCATATATGTATGTATGTGTGTATATATATATAAATATATATATATATATATATATATACTGTATATATATATATACACACGCATATACATATGCATATATGTATGTATGTGTGTATATATATATATATATATATATATACATATATATAAAACCTTCGAAGGACATTGGGACTTAAATGGCAGGACAGAATTAGAAATGAAACTATAAGAGAGATTACTCTAGTGCCATATGTGGATGATATCATGGTGAGGGATAGATGGAGATGGTTTGGGCATGCTCTTCGAACTCCCCAAGGGAGATTAGTTCATCATACGTTTAGCTACAAACGTTCAGCTGGGGCCCCACAAGGCACTAGATGAATTGGAAGACCCAGGCCTACATGAATGACGAATATGAAGTGCAAAGTATATAGCTATATACATATATATATATGAGAGAGAGAGAGAGAGAGAGGAGAGAGAGAGAGAGAGAGAGAGAACTACGAATTACAAAGCGAACTCGGATACTCGAAAGACGAAATACTAATATAAAAAAAATTGAATAAATCCTTCATTATATCAACCATACCTAACCAAGCGTTTTAAAATCACATAAACATTTCATCATCTCTAAGATTGTCTCATGGTTTCATACAAATATTCCTTCATCTCTAAGATTCATTAAAGGTATCTTAAATAGCCATTAATACCACGTAGCCAAGGACTTACCCTCGACAACTCTATGAGCTGGAAGAAGCCACTTAACACAATCATGAACCAGAAAGACATTACTTCAAAACCACTATCCATAATTTAACTTCATAAAAGCTCATTAAGACGCTCTTAATTTCAAACGGAGGGTCTGTACATTGTCCCAGGCCCTTACTGAAGGTCGCTCTTGGGCTGCAGGGACATAAAGGCCGGGGGGGGGGGGGGGCCTTGCTGCTCAATCACTTATTCGAGAGATGTTTCACTGTTGATTATTGTCCTTTGTTTTTGCAAGATTTCGTTGGGTCGGAATAGGTGTTACAGACTGACTTCAAACTTAGATGTAATCATATTATGCGTGTGTAACCACATCTGCTTCCCTCTCCTGCTTTAACATATATATATGTATATATATGTGTATATATATATATATATATGTATATATATATATATATATATATACACACAAACACATATATATATAATATATATATATTATATATACATATATATATATATATATATACACACATTTATATATATACACACAACCTGTATATATATGCATATGTATGCTTGTATAAATATTTATGTATGTATATATGTATAACAAAGTTCAAATGAACTTAATCTCGAAGATAACTGTTTTACCTATCAAAAATATGGTGTTTTCTATACCCAAAGCATACGCCAGAGTTCCCACACAACCAAAATTTGCAACAAATTGTCAAAATTGAAAATAACAATTAATTCAAAACACGATTTTCAAAACAACGAACTTATCAAACATCATAATAAATTTATTAAAATTCAAAATAACAATCAAGTAGAGACGATTTTTAAAACAACGAATTATCAAAAATATAATAAATCTATTAAAATCGAAAATAACAATTAATTCAAAACAAGATTTTCAAAACAACGAACTATAAAACGAACTATCAAAAATCATAATGAATATATGAAAATCGAAAATAAAAATTAAGTCAACACACGACTTTTCAAAACAACAAACTATAAAAATTTATATTTTGTATTAAAATCCAAAATAACAATTAAGTCGAGACGATCTTTAAAACAATGAACTATAATAAATCATACTAAATCTGTTAAAGTCGAAAACAACAACTACGTCAAAACACGAAAAACAACGACTGATGTAATACAAAAGTTAACAAATAAAATCAACGAAATCATCGAGGAAAAAAAAAGTTCAAAGCGACATTAATGATAAAGTTGAGAATCGGAAGAGAGAAAATAACGAAAAGGGAAAAGAGCAAAGTTGCGAAGTGAAAGGCAATAAATACCTGGGCTTAATGTAGCGTGCAATTTTATAAGGGGAGAAATTTCATCTCCTTAAAACGAGAGAAATTTATGACCGTCATTTTTTTGGTCTCTTTTTCGCAAGAAAATAGTGGTAACAACCATAACTCTCTTTTTATACGATTATTTGATTCAATAAAAAGAATGTCGAGTTTACATTTCACACATAAAATGAAAGATGAATTCATGAATTCAAATAAAATAAGTATGATACAATGTTACAAATATTATTTATATCAACACCGATTCCATAAAAACAATGTTGAGTTTGCATTTCACACGTTAAACAAAAGATGAATTTAATTATTAAAATTAAATAAATATAGGCAATGTTACAAATACTATTTATATCACCACCAATTCCATAAAAGAATGTTGAGTTTACATTTACACGTTAAATAAAAGATGAATTTATGGGATTCAAATAAAATAAGTATGATAAAATGTTATAAATACTATTATATCACCAACGATTGCATAAAAAAGTTGAGTTTACATTTTACACGTTAAATAAAAGATGAATTTCCGGATTAAAATTAAATATGATACAATGTTACAAATACTATTTATATCACCACCATTTCCATAAAATGAACGTTGGGTTTGCATTTCACACGTTAAACAAAAGATGAATTTAATGATTAAAATAAAATAATTATGATAAAATGTTATAAATACTATTTATATCACAACCGATTCCGTAAAACAATGTTGAGTTTACATTTACTTTTCCTTGTTTCCTTTCCTCACTAGGCTATTTTCCCTGTTGGGGTCCCTGGGCTTATAACATCCTGCTTTTCCCACAATGGGTTGTAGGTTAGCTAATAATAATAATAATAATAATAATAATAATAATAATAATAATAATAACCAGCCTAACTAACTCCCTAAGCCATCACTCACTGAATCACTGAATAAGCATCTATACCTTCTCTTACCCGTTCATCCCGAGAAGGGAGACAGACACACAGACAGACAGATAAGACGCGAGTGAATTAATTAGAAAACTTTTAACCTCGTCAAGACTTATCAAGTTAAAAGATGATATGGGAACTACTTTCACGGTTTCTGATTTTCTAATGACTGCCCCAGACGAGGTTAAACAGATTTAACTGATCCAGTTCTCTTTGGTGTTTAGGTTCTGGGTCAAATTAGGTTTCACAAAGATAGTTTGGCAGGGGTGAATTTTTCGCTTTTTATTTGTTTAAAGGCTTAATGGACGCTCATGAATGGCATAGGCAAGAGATTGTGACAATGCCCTAGAGACTGACCATATAATATATATATATATATATATATATGTGTGTGTGTGTGTATGTGTATGTGTATCTGTATATATATATATATATATATATAATGATTAGCGTTCAACACCCCTCTCAATCAAGCTAGAACCAGAGAGTGCCAGGCAATGGCTGCTGTTGACTCAGAGGGTAGACTTAAAGGCTCCACCAAATCCCCTATCCCAAGCTCAAAAGGATGGAGAGGTTGTAGACACTACAAGAAACTATGAAGCTTGAGAGGGACTCGAACCCCAGTCAAGCAGATCACTACGCAGGGACGTTTCCAATAGGCCACCCCATCCCCCCATTCATATAATTTTCTTCCGAAAATGTTCATTTAGACTCTTGCAAATATTTCACCACGTAAACTTAAAAAATATATTTGCATTCAAGATACCGTCGCTGGCAATTACTTTTCTAATATATTTCAGTAAATTGATCATTGTTTTTGCAAAAAAAAAAAAAAAATTTGAAATCGCAAAATAAATGTTTGACGTTCCAGAATTTCTTAAAAATATTTTGAGAGCAAATCCTCACTTTTTACAAGGCCATTATTTTCGTAACATATTTCTGTAAAAGTAAAATCTTTTCGGTCAACTTCAAACGTTTGCAAAATATACAATATATTTGATAAACCATTTAGAAAAAAAAAATCTATTTCATGTTTTCCCAGAGCATGGTGTAAAAAAACTGTAATTTGCAAGAGAATGTTTACCAAGATAAATTCATTATTGTTTGATGAAAGAAAGAGAAATGCAGTGCTAATTACCTCAGAGCATAATTATAAAAAAAGTAAGTAAATTAATCAACACATAAATGAATATACTGTCGATCATCATCAATAGTTGGCGTTAGATTTCGTAATAAATTTATTTCCAAGTCAAACTAAAATGCTATCTTTCCAATACCATAAGACTGCATTTATTATATTATTATATTATATATTATATTATTATTATTATTATATTTATTATATTATAAGCTTTATATAAATTACACACACACACGTGTAATTTATATATATATATATATATATATACTGTATATATATATATATATATATATACACAGCAGAATGGTTAGGAAATGTTAATAATTTCAAATTTCTTTGATTACGAATTATATGGATACTTTAAAAAGCTCTAGCACAGAGAGAGAGAGAGAGAGAGAGAGAGAGAGAGAGAGAGAGTGAGTTTACCTATTATCCATATTTCTATCCACATTTAAACAAATTCACAGAGACAGGGAAAATGATAAGAATGAATTTTACTGCACTTAAATTTGTACTCAGAAAGGTTGTAATAAAAGCTAACCTACCTAAAAAATAAACATACATACATACATACATACATATATAAGAAAAGTTCACCAAACGTTCAGCTGGGATCCACAAGGCACTAGAGGAGTTGAAAGACCCAATTCTATATGGCTGAGGACTATGAAGCGCGAAGTAGGAGATGATGAATGGAGAAGTATTGAATTTAAAAGCTCAAGATAGAGACGACTGGCGAAATCTAACACGAGGCCCTTTGCGTCAATAGGCGTACGAGGAGATGATGATGATGATGATCTAGGCGTTGTCCGACGCAATCCAGCAGTACCGGAAGATGAAAATAAATATCACCGCAAATATATATATATATATATATATATATTACCTCAAAATATTTCACCACACAATATAAATATCACCAACATGCGAGAGAGAAATATTATTACAGACTTATGAACTGATTTGATACAGATTTGTT
The DNA here is from genome assembly GCF_036898095.1 of Palaemon carinicauda. Classification (NCBI taxonomy): domain Eukaryota; kingdom Metazoa; phylum Arthropoda; class Malacostraca; order Decapoda; family Palaemonidae; genus Palaemon; species Palaemon carinicauda. Next base: position 127,972,534 of record NC_090727.1, on the reverse strand, counting down.
GTTCCACGAGCATTTTCATTGTATTTAATAATGAAAAACAATGAACGAATTGAATCCCTTTTAATCTTGATATAAACAACGTTTATTTGAAGAAAATCATGAAAAATAATCCTAACATTTTTTTCTAACCTCCACTCGCTTTCACTGACCTAGTTCGCCAATTATATAACTATTTAATGAAAGCATTGAAGTTTCTACCCGAGGATTTTAATATAAACCACACAATGAAATGGAAAAGAAATACACAAAATTGAATGTTTACACAAGGCGGAGTATTTTGGTATGGCATTTTTGAGGTATCCTTTTCAATGTTCTTTCACAAAAGCAACTGAAAATCCATTGGAAAATATCCAGTTTCAAAATCTCTTGATTCGTAACTGTTATTTGAGTTACTCTCAAAATTATTATTATTATTATTATTACTAGCCAAGCTACGACCCTAGTTGGAAAAGCAAGATACTATAAGCCCAAGGGCTTCAATATGGAAAAATAGCCCAGTGAGGAAAGGGATTAAGGAAATAAATAAATGATGAGAAAAAAATAACAATAAATCTTTCTAAAAACAGTTACAACGTCAAAACAGATATGTCATATATAAACTATAAAAAGACTAAATAAAGAGTGATTTGGGTGAAATACATAGTAGATTTGAGAACAAAGCCCTCAGAAGGATATTGGGACTTAAATGGCAGGACAGGAATAGAAATTAAACAATAAGAGAGATTACTCGAGCGCCATATGTGGATGAGATCATGACGAGGGAAAGATGGAGATGGTTTGGCCACGCTGATCGCACTCCCCAAGAGAGATTAGTACACCTAACGTTCAGCTGGGCTCCACAAGATACTAGAAGAGTTGGAAGACCCAGACCTACATGGCTGAGGACTATGTAGCGTGATGTAGGAGATGATGAATGGAGAAGTATTGAATTAAAAGCTCAAGATAGAGACGACAGGCGAAATCTAACCAGGGCTCTTTACGTCAATAAGCGTGGGAGGAGATGATGATGACATAGTTTATTTATATGATAGGAATTAAATTACAAATATTAAAAAAAATAAAAAAGGCTTTCGGATAATTCTCATGGAATAAATTCTACAAATAGTTAGGACAGATTAAGAAATAAGTAATCCCACTTGACGAATGGTATGACTGTCCTGTTTTCATGAGCTATGCAATAAAAGACAATTCTCAGTGTTAACTATATTAATTTTTTTCAATGAGGCGCATTTGCACCGACTCGCAGCGGTGCCCTTTTAGCTCGGAAAAGTTTCCTGTTATCTGATTGGTTAGAATTAATTTGTCCAACTAATCAGCGATCAGGAAACTTTTCAGAGCTAAAAGGCCACCCCTACGAGTAGGTGCAAATTTGCCTCACTAAAAAGAATTGACTAGTTACAACAACTGCACGTCTTTTTAGGTGTTTGGATGTATGCATATACGAATAATTTTTAACACCGAGTAAGCGCATCTACACATAAATTATCATGTACATTTTGACATTCTGCAGACTCCTAATATAAGTTGTATAAAGATCTGAAAACCTTTGGATTCTATATTGAAGCTAAATACTGGGTATTTATGCATTTATCTATGTATATATGCATGTTTTTGTACGTTGTAGTCGTATTTAAGTGCTCGTGAGATTAGATCTCCCATAGCTGGATGCTGTGACAAGGTAAGCGGCTCTCCTAGGAGTTCACTCCAAAATAAAACCATTGTTCTCTAGTCTTGGGTAGTGTCATAGCCTCTGTACCACGGTCTTCCACTGTCTTGGGTTAGAGTTCTCTTACTTGAGGGTACAGAAAATCAAGTTCATTGTATTTAATCCTATGAAATCAATAAATACAGGGACGAACATACATACATACATAAATACCTATGTTCACACATACTTACATACATTATATATATACATATATATAGATATGTATGTATATATACTGTATATATATATATATATATATATATATATTATATATATACATACATATATATTGTGTTGTATATATGTATATAATCAGGTAGTAAACGCAAAACGTAAACCCTTCGACTAACTTTATATATATATATATATATATATAGATATATAAACTATCACTAACATATTCATCTATTATCGTATAAATCGTAGATTAGCCCCTATACAGCAAAGCATTAAAGAGGGAACAATATCATTCCTCACAATATATGCAAGCTGAAATAAACCCTGAAAAACAAAATTTTCTCAAGAGAAAAAAACATAATTCCTCGTTGTATAAATATGGTATAAGGAGTTCAAATCTCATTTGCAATTCTATGTTACGACCGACCAAGAAAAATTGTAATAAAGAGGAATCATAATACTACACTCTGAAAACATCATTTGCATCTTGTTTTCGGCTGTGCTTAAAATCCGACCGTCCTCAAACCACCTGAAGATTGAGTTAAGTAGAATATTTTCGAAATATTAAAGAGATAGGAGTACTAATACCGCTATCATCTTAATCAAAATTTTAAATGAGCTTGTGTGTGCGTCTATTTGTGGGTGTGTATCTTTTTACATTCGTCTAACCAGGCTCATATCTACGTTGGTTCTTTGACTGGTTAGACAGTAATACATTGGATCCCTGTCTGGTTATGGATAATTTTTCCTCTGGTTATACATACACCGTTAAAATAACCGTAATTTAATCGGAAATTCTCCGTAAAAAATAAACTGTTCTCAGCCGTATTTCAGTAAAGTACAGGCGACCGTAGTTTAACCTACTTTGTTATTATATTTTACGGGTTGGTGACCGTAATATCACTTCTTTACGTCAATATATCCGTTTTTAAAACGGTAAAAATCCTGAATTAAATATTTTCAGATATTTAGTTTATATAATGCAAATTTCTAACAGTGTAGCCTATTTTTTTACACATTCTCCTCTTTCCTCATACACCCAATAACACAAAGATGACCGAAATATTCTTCTTCAATGGTTAACTACTGTACTGTATTTGTCCGTGGGTTACTTTCTGCCAGAAAACCGCAAATCAATCAATCAGTGGATACTTTCCTCTTGGTAAGTGTGGAAGACACTCTTTAGCTACGGTAAGCAGCTCTTCTAAGAAAAGGACACTCCAAAATCAAACCATTGTTCTCTAGTCTTGGGAAGTGCCATAGCCTTTGTACCATGGCCTTTCCTTTTCTTAGGGACGAGTTCTCTATTCTACCTGCTTCCTTATTTCCTTTCTCACTGGGCTATTTTGTTGGTTAGAGTCCTTGGGATTGAAGCATCCTTCTTTTACAACTGGAGTTATAGTTCGAATTAATAATAATAAGCAATTTATCTTCACATCAAAATATTATGAGGTATTGTCTCACGTTTAAGTAAATTGATTATGTAAATTGCAATTATTGAATTACATTCTGGAGGAATCGAAATAATTCATATATAAACATAAGTTTAAGTTGGCCGAAAACTTCTAAATGTCGCTCTCTAAAGTTGCAAAGACATAGGCAAACCATATTACGGCAACAAAGTTTAGGAAAGTTAGGTAATTACGAAGTTCAAATAGTTATGGCAGTCCTGGATTGTGAGAAAAAAAAAGCCGTAAGAAAAGTTCAAAATAGATATTTTTCCTGTTTTAATAGTTTCAAGAGAAAAAAAAATTATATTCGTATCTGTGGTCTTTTTAAATTTACCGTAAATCTTATGATATAAAAAAATATAAAATTTTTCTACATAGCCTATGAGTCTTTGTGATTCGTGTATTTCCTCGAGTGAATGAATAAGAAAATTCGCGATTGTAGTGGCTTACGTAAATGCATATAAAATACACACACACACACACATATAATATATATATATATATTTATATATATAATATATATATATATAATATATATATATAATATATATATATAATATATATATAATATATATATAAATATATATATATATATATATTATATATATATATATTACATGGTAAATACATGTTATATACATAAATATATATTACATGATAAATACATACTTTATATATATATATATATATATATTACAGGGTAAATACATATATATATTCCCATATATATATAAATATATATATATATATATATATATACAGACATATATATATATATATATATATAAAGTAAAACATAAAGTATATAAATATAAAAATTTTATGACATTCAAAAAGGAGAGAGAGAGAGAGAGAGAGAGAGAGTACAGCTCAAGACCTTGCTGGGGATTAACTGTTTGATGCACTTTATAATTAATTATGAGTTATAATAGATAAATTTGTGGAGTAATTTTATTTCTATCTTATTGCACACTATTACACACAGCAGTTCATTGACCGCCAGGCACTTCAAGTTTAGACAATTCCATCCTCATACTACACTTATGGAGCAGCCTTGAGAGAGAGAGAGAGAGAGAGAGAGAGAGAGAGAGAGAGTTTTGTAAGGGATAACTGAATAACAATAATTGGGAAAGTGAAATGAGGAAAAACTCCAAAAATTTGTAAACACAAAAACCTGAATATTTTCATGGAAGTAAAATGATTGAATTAGAAATAGAAAAACTTGTTTGTGATATTAAATTGCAAGAGAAATTCAGGAACAATTTGCCATGCACTGGGGGGAAAGACATTTTTGCATTCGGCATATATAAAAAACGACGGGAGATGTTATATGTTATTCAAAGGTAGCTTCTGGCAGGTTTTATATATATATATATATATACACACATATATACATATATATATATATATATATATACATATATATATATATATATATATGTGTGTGTGTGTGTATCTGAGGCCTTTGTTCTGCGGTAAAATAGTAACGGCTGTGATGTATATATATATATATATATATATATTTGTGTGGTGTGTTTGCGTGTGTAAGTTTGAGTTCAAGTTAATCAATTATCCTATTATTATACACAATAAACAGATTTACGATATAAACTCTTTACCTGTATTGAAAAAATATCTTAAAAGAATATTACATTTCCATCGGCGTCTAACATGTCAATTAAGCAACCAGGTTAGAAAAAAAAAG
>NC_090727.1:127938860-127953860 GCF_036898095.1 Palaemon carinicauda | reverse complement strand
TCCAATGAATTAAAAACCTCGATAAGATATTTAACAACCTTTTCATCAACAGCTCTGTCAATTGACTTATAGGTGAATGCTTCTCATGGAAGGGCATTCAAGAGCTTAGTATTAATGTTATTTACTGTAACATTTTTGGGGGGCCATTATAGCCCTTCCACATATCCATTCTTTGTTCTGATAGTTAGAAAGAAGATTTGGGAAGACTTGCTGCTTCTGATATCTCGCAATGTTCTGTCCAAAGCCTTTAAAGCATTTTTTGTGGGCCATAGTACATTCATCCTAGACAATTAAATCACACCATTTTAATAGTTCACCTATTCCTGAATTTTTTGAGATATTGCAGACTGAATAATCCTTTTTAGTTAAATCTAGAAGCAATTTAAATATTGAATGGGCAGTTCGACCTCAGGGAAGTAATGTTGCAGCAATCCCAGATGAAGCAGTAGCAAAGCAATTTTGTTGTCTTGACAGACTTTGGCTAAAATAAGTGTAGTGACAAATGTTTTTCCAGTGCCACCTGGTGCATCTAATAAATAAAGTCCACCCCTGTTACTGTTTGTACCAACCGTGTGTCACACGATCGTACATAGTAACGACATTTCATTTTGTGTACATATTATGCTTGTATCTTTGCTCTCCCCTCGCACTGATAAGGACCTGAAATAACATGTCTGTTTTTCACACTGTTAACTGTTAACCAGTGCAGTGTCGGTTGAACATGAAATTTCCTGTTATGTCTTTTATGCCTTTTTTGCATGGAGTTTATGTATATATAAACAGATGTTCTGTAATAAAGTTACTCAGTTGCTTTCATTCCGCCTTTGAGTCACAACCTTTTCTCGGCTCATCACATTGGTGACCCCGGAAGTCGACTCGCTCCTCCCGCCTTCCAACCCCCCCCCCCTCCGTCATTGGTATTATGGCGGACTCCACGGAAGTTGGAGCCGCCCAATTGAAACTTTCGTCGTTCCCCAGCGGAGAGGCGTTTGCTTGGTTTCAGCGCGCAGAAGTCCAGTTCCGTATCAAGGGCGTGACTCGCTAAACCACCAAAGCAGATTGTGTTCTTGCGGCGATACTCGAGGACACCTTCCCGGAAATATCTGACTGGCTTTGTGAACAAGGAGACACCCCAATAGCGTATGACGCCCTCAAAACATACCTTCTGCAGCAGTACTCGCCGTCGCCAGCCGCCCGTAAAGCAATGCTTTTTCAGCTCTTTCAACAACCATTGAGGGACCAAAGGGCTTCGCTTGCCCCCAGGGAAATGACCAGTATCGCTCGCCTGCAACCTGCTGCAGACGGCTCTCCTCATGAGGTGAACCTACTTCGTGCCCTTTGCATATGCCGTTTACCCGAACCTGTACGCACTGCCATACCCGATGTCGATAGTTTACCAATAAAAGACTTGATGACCAAAGCCGATGCCCTTATAGACAGCCACTTCACGACCTTCAAGACCTCCATCAACGCCTCCACTCCTGATAAAGAGGAAACCTATTCAGCGTCAACTGAAGCTGACGTGAATGCCGTAGGACATACACGCCTACCCCATGACGAGCCGGAGCGGCGACAAAGCCAGCCATCACCCACCACTCACTCGCGCCCCAACCAACAACTTCTACAGCCACTTATTACCACCCATCGGCCGCAGTTTTGCTACTACCACTTTAGATTCGGGGCAGCCGCGAAGAAATGTGCCAAGGATTGTCAGTGGCCAAAAAACGTGTAAGTAGGCCATCTTTTCTTTTTACATGATGCAGGAACGGGCGAACAATTTTTGGTAGACACGGGTGCTTGTCTTTCTCTGTTGCCAAGGGAACTCTTCAGGACATGACGTAGTCTGTCTACATCTGCCAACATCCGCCTAGTAGCTGCCAACGGATCTGCGATACCCACCTACGGTTACGAGAACCTCACATTAACGTTTGGAAACGGTAAATTTAATCGGAAGTTTCTCGTTATTGACGTCACATTGCCAATCCTCGGCGTGGATTTCCTCTCTAGTTTCCGCCTTCTGGTTGATGTCGCCCACCGACGATTGGTCAACGCAGATTCCTACTTGTCGACACCTCTTCAACCCGCCCCCTCCAACTTCGCTCTCCCCATCAGCGCACCCACGGATGCCTACGCCCACCTCCTCACGTCGTACCCGGAAGTTTTCCGTCCAGAACTTCACCAAACGCCCATGGCTCCTGCCAAGCACGGTATTCATCACCATATCAAGATGAAGGGACCCCTAGTCTTCGCAAAATTCAGACGTCTGGCACCGGAACGATTGGTAGCCGGCAAACAGACGTTTGCCGAAATGGAGGAAATGGGCTTTGCCAAAAGGCCTCCAGCCCATGGTCGTCACCCTTACACATCGTTCTGAAGAAAGACGGCTGCCTCCGTCCGTGCGGGGATTACAGGCGCCTGGACATGCAAACGAAACTGGATTACTACCTCCTCCCAAACATCGCCGACGTGACCTACCTGCACAAAGCGAAGGTTATCTCCACACTCGACCTCCTGAAGGGGTATTATCAGGTGCCTATGAACCCAGAAGACATCCCCAAGACTGCCATCACCAATCCGTCTGGTACATACACCTTCAATTACTCCTGTTTTGACCTTCGTAATGCTGGGGCCACTTTTCAACGTCTCATGGATGGCATCTTAGGGGACCTCCCCTTCTGCGTATGTTATGTGGACGACATACATGTGTTCTCTTCTTCAAAAGAGGAACACCTCCGTCACCTGCGCATCATGCTCGACCACCTGCAACAAAACACCCTTGTAGTCCGGTACGACAAGTGTACCTTTGGCGCCACCGAAGTATCGTTCTTAAGGCACCACATGACTCCTGAAGGAGTCCATCCCCTCCCTGAGAAGGTAGCAGCCATTCAGAACTTCCCCACGCCCTCGACCATCAAAGCTCTGCAGGAATTCTTGAGCATGATCAACTATTATCACCGTTTTCTGCCAGCCATTGCCGCCACTCTTGCTCCCCTCTACGCCTCCCTCAAGGGCAAGCCAAAGGACCTAAATTAGGGTCCCCTTCAAGAAGCGGCCTTCTGCAATGCAAAGGAGGCCCTATCAACCGCTGCGGCTCTCACTTTTCCTATCCCACATGCCCCTCTACTTCTCTCTACCGATTCCAGCGACATCGCTATTGGTGCAGTACTCGAGCAGGTGGTCAACGGCTCGCCCCACCCGTTGGCCTTCTTCAGCAGAAAACTGCAAAAGGCAGAATTGGGTTATTCTACCTTCGATCGCGAATTGCTGGCGGTGCACTTGGCTGTCAGTCACTTTCGCCATTTCTTAGAAGGTACGCCCTTCATCATTTGCACAGACCACATGCCTCTGGTGCATGCCTTCACTCGACAGTCTGACGCCTGGTCCGCCCTTCAACGCCGACATCTCTCCGCCGTGGCTGAATACAATTGCACCCTTCAACACGTCCCTGGGAAAATGAATCCCGTTGCCAATGCCCTGTCAAGAAACACGTTGGCTGCCGTTCAACTTGGATTGGATTGCAACGCCTTGGCTGAAGCCCAACGACAGGATCCAGAGTATCAAGCATGTAGGACATCCTGCACATCCCTCAGTTGGGAAGACATCCCCCTCGACGACTCCAACACCACCCTCCTCTGTGACGTCAGTACTGGTAGACCGTGACCCTGGATTCCTGCTCCCATGCGCCGACAGGTGTTTGATTTCATTCACGTCCTTTCACATCCATGTTAATGCTGTCTAGGATAGTGGAATATTCATGACGTTGATCTGGTAGGAGCTTGGGAAGATTTCGATCGATATACCGTGTCAATGAGATTAAGTCATATGATGTTTTCCTCATTACTTCAGTTTCTAAACTACTGAATGCTGCTCTATTAGTTCGAGGAGGTCCTAAAATTTCTATAGGCTCGCCTCTCATTGAAAAAACCTGATCCTCTATTTCAACCAATGCTAAATTGTATATGGCATCAGTAAGATCAATGTTTCGTTCACAATTTCTTAACAGAGCTCGATGCTTAAAACATTCAGGAAGATAATTTCTAAATTTATTCTATATTTCAAGAGGCTTGTTAACTCCACAAACTTTGAGAATAATAGCAAAAAGGTTTCTTAAACTCTTTGGTGTTCTTGAGATTGAAGCTTCTGCTAGTGTTGCTTCCCACTGCTGATCATTTTCAAGTAAGCTCAACTTCAAACATGCTTCTCGATATATTCTGCAAACTTCACCATTGATTTCTTTCAAGCTTTGAAATGAGGTTGGTCCTTTTTTCCCATGGAGAATAATTCTAAGAAAACAACATTCATTTTGGTTAGGATGCATAGTATATACCCTACCAATTGCTGTATTAAAATTAATCCCAGGATGGACTTCGACTTCAACACTGATTTTGCGTCTATCCCAGCATTTATGATTCCATTTATAGTAGGAAGGTTACCTTATGATATAGCTATGTTTTGGCAAAATCCTCTTGTTGGCAAAGTTTGAAAAAGGCTATCAAAGTTGTTTCTTTTGGATTCATAACTTGATTTACTGCTGTTTCAGCAGTAAAATATATTCTCTGACCATTTTCCAAATGCACAGAAAGTTGTTAAATGGCAGGGTGTCCTTCGTAGATTTGGGAATCCAAATATACGCTAGAAAGCCTCATTATTATTATTATTATTATTATTATTATTATTATTATTATTATTATTATTATTATTATTACTTGCTAAGCTACAACCCTAGTTGGAAAAGGAGGATGCTATAAGCCCAGTGGCTCCAACAGGGAAAGTAGCTTAGTGAGGAAAGGAAACAAAGAAAACTAAAATATTTTAAGAATAGTAACAATATTGAAATTTGATAGAATAGTGTGCCCGAGTGTACCCTCAAGCAAGAGAACTCTAACCCAAAACAGTGGAAAACCATGGTACAGAAGCTGTGGCAGTACCCAAGACTAGAGAACAATGGTTTGATTTTGGAGTGTCTCCCTAAAAGAGCTGTTTACAAAAGCTGAAGAGTCTCTTCTACCCATACCAAGAGGAAAGTGTCCACTGAACAATTACAGTGCAGTAGTTAACCCCTTGGGTGAAGAAGAATTGTTTGATAATCTCAGTGTTGTCAGGTATTTGAGGACAGAGGAGAATCCGTAAAGAATAGGCCACACTATTTGGTGTATGTGTAGGCAAAGGGAAAATGAACCGTAACCAGTGAGAAGAATCTAATGTAATACTGTCTGGCCACCCAAAGGACCCCATAACTCTCTCACGGTATTATCTCAACGGGTGGCTGGTGCCCTGACCAACCTACTACCTACCTATATCATCCTATTTGGTATTGTGTAACTTCATCATTAATGGTATTTTGCATCACAAAAGAAGCAGCATCAGTACCTTATATATATATTTGCAGACATATTTGATGCTATTCACCGAGTTATAAAACTCTACGTTAATATGAGTATTAAGTCTTTGGTAGTAGTGGACAGTAATAACTATCCAACGATTGTCAACCTTCTGAGCAACTTTGGCTTGCTTCCCTCCATATTCTGGTTTCCTCCTTCTGTATAAGGGATATCCATCTTTGCCAAATTGTGGAGGATAATAAATTGCTTGGGATAGTTCTTTGTGCACTTTCCTTCCTTCACGCATGGTGACAGAAGGTTTTTGAGAACCACGTGGTCTATGGAGCATACAAGTTCTCACAATTTCGTAGAGTGGGCGATCAATTTCAGGAGCAGGAATCTCGGCTGAAATAATAGAACCAACTTGATTTGAATTAATATTTGTCTCCAACCAAATTAAAAGATGGGTATAAGGTAACCCTCTCTTCTGCCATTCCACAGTATAAATTGAACAGCGAACTACAGATATTTGTGATTGTTATCAGATGCATTAATCTAAAGCTTGTTGCACACTGAGCCGGAACGGAACCGCCGCCTAAGACACCGAAGCCTCAGAACAGAGCCGAAACGACGTCCAGCGCGCTCACTGAGCCAGAAGCCACAGAACGGAACCGACGCAAAATTTTATATAAATGAAGGAAGTTTTCCTTAATCATTACTGAGTTTTTATTTAATTGATGTTACAATGATTAGGTATTCTGTATATCAATCTTTTATCGAATCCATAAGCCAGAGGTTCATATGTTTTCAAAAAAGAAATAATAATAATGATAATAATAATAATAATAATAATAATAATAATAATAAAAATAGTAATTAATAATCACTCCAAAATTCTTTGTATTAAATCATAAGTTCACATCATTCTTATCAAAGCACATTCGCCAAATTTCTGACATCAGCAAAAAAAAAAAAAAAATGAAATAAATAATAATAATAATAAACAATAATAATAAATAATAATCACTCCTAAAATCTTTGTATTAAATCATATGTTTACATCATTGTTATTAAAATACATTCGTCAAATTTCTGACATCAGAAAAATAGGCTATTGGTTGCTATCACACTAACCTCCGAATTCCTCGGCATCCCTCTCCAAAACAACCATTGCAGTCGTTCTGCGCATGCGCAGCCTGTCAAACGCCCTCGACGCTTCAGAAAAAATATCTTTCAAAGAATACTGTGTCGGTTCCGTTATGTTCTGGCGCGCCAGTTCCGTTCTGTTCTGGCCCAATGTGCGCAGCCAGGTAAGAATGCATGCTTTCGATTTCTATCGGATGTTTAGGTTCTGATTGGGCGGTTCCGTTCGGGCTCAGTGTGCGACAAGCTTAATTAGTTTCAAGCGGAAAACCCTGGCTGTGTGTGTGGAGGGACAAAGACCCCCTTTTTAGGAAAAACTTCCAAATTGATATAGCCCAAAATAATCTCCTACGTTCATAAAACCTCTAGGTCGAAATTCATTGCAATTGGTTCATTATTATTGAATGCAGTTTTAGGGAGTCTGTGATTATAGGGCCCATATGCCCCCCAAAGGTGGATCTTATTCAAAATAAAAGTATCGACGCTAGATTCCTCGATAAAAAATTACATAACCTAATCATTAAATATTCTTTAAGTTTTATATAAAGTTTTCTTTTCAAATTGAAAAATTCTAGGGTGCCAGCCTGACCGATTTCATATAATAGGGGGTGGGTGATTTTGCCCCCACAGCTTTCTTATAGGGCCACTTAGAGATTCAGGATCACTTGCATTATCTTCCTCGGAAACTTTTACATAGGAATACACGTTGTTTTTGTGTAGATTCCCTAATCTCTCTTTCTATATGAAACACACTACACACAAACATTGCCTTATATATATATATATATATATATATATATATATATATATATATATATATATATATATATATATATATATATATGGCTAGCGTTCGATCCCAAGTATGAGGTAGAAATTTATTTCTATTTGAACACGATGTTGTGTTGACATTTATCCATATTGACTCATTAGGGATAATTTGAATGAATTACTACCAATTGTGTCACGTGGTGGGCCGGGATATCGGGTAAAACTCGCTGGTAAGAGACTGATGTCTCGTCAGGTAAATCCTCGGACAGCTGGGTAGCGTCAGGTTCTGATATCTTTTATGGCCTCTCGTGGCATGGTTGGTTTCGACCTGGCCTTTCATTAGAAGGGGCTAGCGTTCGATCCCAAGTATGAGGTAGAAATTTATTTCTATTTGAACACGATGTTGTTTTGATATTTATCCATATTGACTCATTAGGGATAATTTGAATGAATTACTACCAATTGTGTCACGTGGTGGGCCGGGATATCGGATAAAACTCGCTGGTAAGAGACTGATGTCTCGCCAGGTAAATCCTCGGACAGTTGGGTAGCGTCAGGTTCCGATATCTTTTATGGCCTCTCGTGGCATGGTTGGTTTCGACCTGGCCTTTCATTAGAAGGGGCTAGCGTTCGATCCCAAGTATGAGGTAGAAATTTATTTCTATTTGAACACGATGTTGTGTTGATATTTATCCATATTGACTCATTAAGGATAATTTGAATGAATTACTACCAATTGTGTCACGTGGTGGGCCGGGATATCGGGTAAAACTCGCTGGTAAGAGACTGATGTCTCGCCAGGTAAATCCTCGGACAGCTGGGTAGCGTCAGGTTCCGATATCTTTTATGGCCTCTCGTGGCATGGTTGGTTTCGACCTGGCCTTTCATTAAAAGGGGCTAGCGTTCGATCCCAAGTATGAGGTAGAAATTTATTTCTATTTGAACACGATGTTGTGTTGATATTTATCCATATTGACTCATTAGGGATAATTTGAATGAATTACTACCAATTGTGTCACGTGGTGGGCCGGGATATCGGGTAAAACTCGCTGGTAAAAGACTGATGTCTCGCCAGGTAAATCCTCGGACAGCTGGGTAGCGTTAGGTTCCGATATCTTTTATGGCCTCTCGTGGCATGGTTGGTTTCGACCTGGCCTTTCATTAGAAGGGGCTAGAGTTCGATCCCAAGTATGAGGTAGAAATTTATTTCTATTTGAACACGATGTTGTGTTGATATTTATCCATATTGACTCATTAGGGATAATTTGAATGAATTACTACCAATTGTGTCACGTGGTGGGCCGGGATATCGGGTAAAACTCGCTGGTAAGAGACTGATGTCTCACCAGGTAAATCCTCGGACAGCTGGGTAGCGTCAGGTTCCGATATCTTTTATGGCCTCTCGTGGCATGGTTGGTTTCGACCTGGCCTTTCATTAGAAGGGGCTAGCGTTCGATCCCAAGTATGAGGTAGAAATTTATTTCTATTTGAACACGATGTTGTGTTGATATTTATCCATATTGACTCATTAAGGATAATTTGAATGAATTACTACCAATTGTGTCACGTGGTGGGCCGGGATATCGGGTAAAACTCGCTGGTAAGAGACTGATGTCTCACCAGGTAAATCCTTGGACAGCTGGGTAGCGTCAGGTTCCGATATCTTTTATGGCCTCTCGTGGCATGGTTGGTTTCGACCTGGCCTTTCATTAGAAGGGGCTAGCGTTCGATCCCAAGTATGAGGTAGAAATTTATTTCTATTTGAACACGATGTTGTGTTGATATTTATCCATATTGACTCATTAGGGATAATTTGAATGAATTACTACCAATTGTGTCACGTGGTGGGCCGGGATATCGGGTAAAACTCGCTGGTAAAAGACTGATGTCTCGCCAGGTAAATCCTTGGACAGCTGGGTAGCGTCAGGTTCCGATATCTTTTATGGCCTCTCGTGGCATGGTTGGTTTCGACCTGGCCTTTCATTAGAAGGGGCTAGCGTTCGATCCCAAGTATGAGGTAGAAATTTATTTCTATTTGAACACGATGTTGTGTTGATATTTATCCATATTGACTCATTAGGGATAATTTGAATGAATTACTACCAATTGTGTCACGTGGTGGGCCGGGATATTGGGTAAAACTCGCTGGTAAGAGACTGAAGTCTCACCAGGTAAATCCTCGGACAGCTGGGTAGCGTCAGGTTCCGATATCTGTTATGGCCTCTCGTGGCATAGTTGGTTTCGACCTGGCCTTTCATTAGAAGGGGCTAGCGTTCGATCCCAAGTATGAGGTAGAAATTTATTTCTATTTGAACACGATGTTGTGTTGATATTTATCCATATTGACTCATTAAGGATAATTTGAATGAATTACTACCAATTGTATCACGTGGTGGGCCGGGATATCGGGTAAAACTCGCTGGTAAGAGACTGATGTCTCGCCAGGTAAATCCTCGGACAGCTGGGTAGCGTCAGGTTCCGATATCTTTTATGGCCTCTCGTGGCATGGTTGGTTTCGACCTGGCCTTTCATTAGAAGGGGCTAGCGTTCGATCCCAAGTATGAGGTAGAAATTTATTTCTATTTGAACACGATGTTGTGTTGATATTTATCCATATTGACTCATTAGGGATAATTTGAATGAATTACTACCAATTGTGTCACGTGGTGGGCCGGGATATCGGGTAAAACTCGCTGGTAAGAAACTGATGTCTCGCCAGGTAAATCCTCGGACAGCTGGGTAGCGTCAGGTTCCGATATCTTTTATGGCCTCTCGTGGCATGGTTGGTTTCGACCTGGCCTTTCATTAGAAGGGGCTAGCGTTCGATCCCAAGTATGAGGTAGAAATTTATTTCTATTTGAACACGATGTTGTGTTGATATTTATCCATATTGACTCATTAGGGATAATTTGAATGAATTACTACCAATTGTGTCACGTGGTGGGCCGGGATATCGGGTAAAACTCGCTGGTAAGAGACTGATGTCTCGCCAGGTAAATCCTCGGACAGCTGGGTAGCGTCAGGTTCCGATATCTTTTATGGCCTCTCGTGGCATGGTTGGTTTCGACCTGGCCTTTCATTAGAAGGGGCTAGCGTTCGATCCCATATATATATATATATATATATATATATATATATATATGTATATATAAATGTATATATATGTATATGTATATATATAAAGAGAGAGAGAGAGAGAGAGAGAGAGAGAGAGAGAGAGAGAGAGAGAGAGAGAGAGAGATTAGAAAGCTTTTGATTACGTCAAAATCCCAATAGCAATGATAGGCCCTCAAAGACAAGGAATAGAGGAATCTTACGTTAGAACACTTGAAGATATCTATACAGGAAGGACAGCAATCCTTAAACTACATAAAGATAGTGAGAAAATTCCGATTGAGTTAGACAAGGAGTCGCCATCTCTCCTAAATTATTCGCGTCATGCTTAGAAGAAGTTTTTAAGAATTTAGATTTAAAAAATGTTGGAATTGATATTAATGGGGAATACCTTAACAAGTCAAGATTTGCAGATGGCATATTTGAGTTTAGTGAATCATGGGAGGAATTACAAAAGATTATAGATGATGGGAATAGAGAAAGCAGAAATGTAGGACTGAAAATGGAAATGAGTAAAACTGAGCTAATGTTCATTGAAAATGCAGAGATAATAAATAAAAATTATGGACGAACCTCCAGATATTGTTAATGAATATACATACTTAGGACCGACAGTATTTCCCCAGGACACAAGACCGAAATTAAAAGAAGTATTAGCATGGGATGGAAAGCTTTAGGTAAACAAAAATGGGATTACGAAATGTAAAATGCCACTTTCTCCAGAAATGAAAATATTTAATCAGATGGTCCTACGAATATTAACTTATCCATCAGAAACTTGGAGCCTTACTAAAGCCTTAAACCATAAGCTAGATTTTAGTTACAACTCACTGCTATGGAAAGAATAATGATGGGATTAACACTAAGACAGAAAAAGGGCAACATGGACACAAGGGTAAACTAAAGTAGAGAATATTCTAACAACATGTTAGAAAAAGAAATGGACAAGTGCAGGACATATAATGAGAATGACACTTAATAAATGGACTTAATGAATAACAGAATGGGTCCCTAGAGATTGCAAAAGAAGCAGGGGAAGGAAGAGAAGATAATGGATTGTAAGAAATTTTTGGAGTGTGTATTGGCTTTGAAAGACCATATATAGATGCTAATGGATGGACATGTCTAGGGCTATGGTTTTCCAGTGGACTAGTAACGGCTGATGAGATATATATATATATATATATATATATATATATATATATATATATATATATATATATATATATATATATATATATTTATATATATATGTATATATTTAAATATATAGTATATTAATATATATATATATATATATATATATACATATATATATATATATATATGTATTACAAAAAAGTTAAGGATATTTTGCAGAAAAGGGTTTATCTCTTTCATTTTGGTTTTTGTGCAGTTTTTGCCACTTTAATGTCTTTAGAAATTAAGCCCTATTTTAATGACCAGATACTGTTTTATTTACAATTCTTGCCACAAAAAGCAGGGATCATAGGCAAGTTTCCAAGAAGGAAAATGGGGAAGAGTAAGTTCACACCCTAATCCAGCCCATTTCAGTATCTTGTTACCTCCTCTGGCTTGAATGCAAGCCCTTCACTGCTTTGGCATGCTCTGGATTAAACGGTCAATGACCGCCTGATCCAGTCTTTACCACTCCTTAGTGAGGGCAGCTCTGAGCTCATTGGTGTTGGTTGGAGGGTGGAGACATTGCTGCACATCTCTCCCGAGCTGGTCCCAAAGGTGTTCAATTGAATTGAGATCCGGTGAACTGGCTGGCCAATCCATATGATGGATTTCCTCTGCATCCAGACAGACCTACACCACTCTTGCTCGATGGATTGGTGCTTTCTTGTCCATTAACAGAAAATCAGAGACCACACCAGCATAGGCGCCAAGAATGGGGAGGATAATGTCATCCCAGTACCTGCGGACATTAATCGTCCCTTGCTGGGACATATAAAGGTCTGCACGACCCGAAACTGATCCCTTCCCACACAAAAACAGAGGGACCACTGAAACTATCTTGCTACACTAAGCAAAACCTTCCCCATGAGCCGTCCACACACTCTGGGATCTGTTTTTCGAGGAGACACAAAATCAGGACTCATCAGAGATGTGTACACATGATCAGGCCGTAATATTCCAGTCCACGTGTGCATCACCAAATGCCAACCTCGTCTGACAGTGTCTAGGGGTCAGTCTTGGGGTCACAGCCAGACGTCTGGAATTCAGACCATCAGCATGCAGTCAGTTCCTCACAGTCTGAACACTGACACAAACTCCGGTGACATTTTGGAGATAGTTTCGCAGTGTTCTTGCTGAGTTCAAGCGGGTTTGTCAAGCTATTGTCCTTGGATATTGATTCTGACGGGCAGTTAAAGCACTGGGTGGTCTGAACGTAGTCTGTCATGATTCAGGCCAGTCTGCTGGAAACTTCGATACAAACGTAACACAACACTTCTGCCTTATAGAAAAATGCCTGGTCACCTTAACCTGCTTAACACATTCTTCATGGGGCTGGATTGCTCTAGCCACATCCCTCCAGATGGCTTCTCACAGCCCCACAACCATGGCACAACATCAACAAAACGACAACAACAACAGGCATGAAAATTTTCATCTTGCCTTCTGTTGACTTGCAAAATGCAGAATTTTGCTTAGTGAACGAGCTCTTTAAATACACAGGTGTGAGTAGGGCCATAATGCTCTAATTGGCAAGGGTCACTCAAGTAGAACCAAGATAAATTTAAAGGAAGGGACAAGAAACACAGGGAAGGTCCTGGTCAATGCTGGATTAAATATATACAAAAAACATATATACTGTATACCTACCAACATATATATATATATATATATATATATATATATATATATATTATGTGTGTGTATATATATACATACATACATATACTATACATAGATGCATACACATCCATAAACATATTTTGACACATACAAGCATATACGCATCTATGCACATATAATCATATACTGTATATATATATATATATATATATATATATATATATATATATGTGTGTGTGTGTGTGTGTGTGTGTGTGTGTGATAAATTTTGCACATTTAAACGTATTTTTCATATTTCAAATAAGCCATATAAATTGATACATTAAAGTCTGGATTCTCTTAACAACCTCGGGATCAGAGCCCCAGGCAAAATCACTCAAAGACTATAGTATCTTATCGGCCGGGTCATTGTCAATGTCAATGTCATACAAGTATCCTGGACCAGGGTTCGAAACCTGGCCGGTCAGATACTAAAGTCTTTGAGTGATTTCGCCTGGGGCTCTGATCCCGAGGTCGTTAAGAGAATCCAGACTTTAATGTATTAATATATTTGGCTTTATATATATATATATATATATATATATATATATATATATATATATATATATATATATATATATATATATACTTACCATCAAACATGAAAGCCCACATACAGTTAACAGTAAAACATATGCATACGTAATTATACATACATATTTATGATAATGCAGATCAAAACTATTGATAGCGATGTACAATATGAGCCATATAATTCCTATGCTATAATCAGGTCTGCTTAAAGAAATTGAAATGAATAAAGCTTGCAGATCTCTTTGCATATAAATGCATCAAGATTGTACATTCAAAGCCCTGAAATGAAATTAGTATAAAAAAAAAAAAATTATTTATAATGGTGAACATAATGGTGAACTTAGAAAAAAAGTTTTTACAAGTTATTGGAATGAACTAATTTCGGTTCACATGACCAATTAATAGGATAGTTTTGATACCTAACATGAAGAAACATTGCATTGGTATCCCGAGCATATCTTACAATTTTCTTAAGCAGTTTTATTCTTTTTTAAGAGCTTCACCTGTTTGACCGATATGATCCCCCCCCCCCCAAAAAAAAAGGGAGTAGTGAATATGATATATGCCTCCATTGGCACGGCTAGAAGAATTCTTTGAGAGCTGTTTCCATTATTTTATAGCTCTTAAATGATAGATTAACACTTAAATAATTTAACAATAGATGGATACTTTTGATATTGGTACTCTATATCAATACAAGTATTTTTTATTATAGTTTTCTCTATTGTTATTAACAAAGAAGGCTTGTTTTACTGCAATGGGTTCCGGTTAGATCTCGCCAGCCATCTCTATCTTGAGCTTTTAATTCAATACTTCTCCATGCATTATCTCCCACTTCCAGTCATGTAGTCCTGGGTGTACCAACTCTTCTAGTGCCTTGTGGAATCCAATTAAAAGCTTGGTGAACTCATATCTATTGGATTGCGAAGAGCATGCCCAAACCATCTCCATCTACCCCTCACTATGATGTCATCCACATATGGGACTCGAGTAATCTCTCATAGTTTCATTTCTAATTCTCCTGCCTTTTAACTTCCAATATTTCTCTGAGGGCTTTGTTCTCAAATCTACAAAATCTGATAGATAGTGTTTCATTCTCAATCAACGATTCATGTCCATTCAGTAACACCGATCTCACTAAACTATTATAAAGCCTAATTTTTGTATTTAATTTCAGGCTATATACATTTCAAAATTTTACCTAACCTACCTACTTAACTTTATTATTTTGCCTTTGATGGATATTGGCTTCAGATGAATGCAATTATGCTCAGCA
>NC_090727.1:127923860-127931360 GCF_036898095.1 Palaemon carinicauda | reverse complement strand
TTATTTCCTTCCTTCGATTTCCTCTAGTCTGTATTACATTGTATGTATGTATGTATGTATATATATACAGTATGTATAGTGGTATAGTAGTATGTATGTATAGATATAGATATAGATATATATAGATATATCTATATATATATATATATATATATATATATATATATATATATATATCTATATATATAGATATAGATATATCTATCTATCTATCTATATATATATATATATATATATATATATATATATATATAAATATACAGTATATATATATATATAGATATATATATAGATATATATATATATATATATATATATATATATATATGCTGTATATATATCTATATATATACTGTATGTATATATCTATACACATATCTATATATATATACTGTATGTATATATCTATACACATAAATATATATATATATATATACACAAATATATATATATATATATATATATATATATATATATATATATATATATATATATACAGTAATCACCCAATGCAGCTGTTTCCAGTCAACTCAGACAAAGCCCTCAGACATGTCCTTATTCATGTCTGGGGTTTGGCTAGTTTTCATCACCGCGCTTGCCACAATGGATTGGTGATGGTGGGAGACTTTAGTTTGATAACTCACAGCAAACCAACCTAGTATGGTTGGCCCTGACTAGTACAGCTTTGCTGATCATGGTGATGCACATACCCTTTCACCACATTTAGGTATTTCCACTTAGAAAGGGGTGTGTGTGTGTTTGTGTATCCACTAAAGGAAAAGTTTAAAGGCTTGATTGGAATTAGTTCATTCCCTTTATTAGTGAAATCGACGAATTCTTAGATATCAGTTTCTTGATAATTCCTGATAAGTCACATTTTAGAAACTAACTTCATAAATACTATATTCTTGTATATTTATTCACATTGCAAGTCTGTTTAGAGTTTATACATAAGTCATTTATTTCTCCTTTGAACCAGTCGACCCTCTCTTCAGTTCTGGTGTCCTTGGGTATATACTTGATCCCTCTTCTTATAAACTAAGTCTATTACATTCCTTATCCTCTGCGCCAATGGCCATTGCAACTATAACACTAGTTTATCATGGTTATTACTAAACTAATTATTATTTTTTTAATATTTACTTTTTTCCTTATTCCTAATTAAATTCTAGTGAAATAACTACATATGATAATAATTCCTATTATTATTATTATTATTATTATTATTATTATTATTATTATTACAAAACGCTAAAATAGATTTTCTAGTTTTACTACTTATCTTAGTTCTTAAAATTGCAATCCACTTAGACCTGTCAACAATTTTGCGCGAGTCATCTTGCCTGCTCTGAGTTTTTCTCTCATCGTAGATATTCGACGGGGAATACTTACCTCTTCACAATATAACGCTGTTGAGATAATGACTCTCCCTTCACGAAAGATACTTATAGACTATATAATATGTACTTTTTTGCCTGATGGGAAATATGGGCGAGAGAAGAGTAAGTACAATTAGCTACATAACCGTGGTATGGAATTGTTTGGAAAGTTGAGTATTAGTAAGTAATGTAGTGTCGTTTAACCCCAATTTTATTTATAAAAAAAAAGGTTCATTTATCTTGCTATGGTTTTAAAGTCAATTTGATACAATAGTTGCATATTTTCTTTTACATTTTGTTAACTTGTATACTTGATCACCGGTATAGTATTTCCCTCCCCCCCCCTTTTTTTTTTTTTTTTTTTTTTTTTTTTTTTTTTTTGATGCTAGAGTTGATCTCTAATAGTTTTTGTAAAATGTAAGGGTTGGAGAGACCAGGGGTCTTTGTAGTGATGCTTGTATTTCTCCTATTGATTAATGCTGTGTTTCTTGCATAGTTCTTATATCTCCTGAGGGCAAAATTGGGGAATTTGAGTCCGAATTAGTTTCATTTCCGGATATGAAGTCTACGAAAGTCTTCATCTGAGTCGGTTTATGAACGTTCTATTATACTCTCATCGTCTTGTGTGAAATACTGCACATCCTGTTGTATATTTTGAAATCCTTTAAACTCATTTTTTCTGCTTTTACAATTCTGTTTTCTTTTATTTTTCTTCATAGTGTTTTCTATCTTTTTTTATTGTTTCTTCAAATGCTTTATGGGTAAATTGTAATCTGCTAATATGCTGCTTTATTATTGAGGGGTAGAATCTTCCTTGATGTTGCTCCAATTTTATTGCTATATTTGTTATTGTCGCAATTCTTGTCATCTTTTATATTGTTTAGAAGACTATTTGCATTAGCCTGACAATCCCCAGTACTGGTAACTGTTACTTTGGGGTAACTTTCACCGTTGTTTGTAATGGATGTTGCTTCTCTCTCTCTCTCTCTCTCTCTCTCTCTCTCTCTCTCTCTCTCTCTCTCTCTCTCTCTCTCTCTCTCTTGCATTTTCTTTTTAATTAGACCCTTTCTCCCCGGGCATTTCACTGCTGAAATTCTATGTTGTTGGTTACAGTTGACACATTTCTTTGTATTGTCTGTACATTCCTTGTACGTATGGTCATATGATGAGCATTCAGAGTACATTTTGAAGTTTTGATCTTCAGAACATTCTTTATACAGATGCTTATTAGAACAGTATTTATTGCAAAATATCAATTTCACAAACATATCTTGAGATGTTCTGTACTGGTAGGCCGAAAAGGCCTGCTTCTATGGCTCTCTTTGCCATCTTCGGAAATTCAAACTTTATTTTCCTAATGTTGGAATTATTTGGGATTTTTGTCACTCGTCCACTTTAGCCCAATCATTTTTCCTCTCGATGGTTTCTTTAAATTGGTCTCCGTATTCTGCCGTTGTTCCATCCGGATGTTTTGCTACTATAGTTTTCATAGCGTTATATTCTGGGGTGTCAATCACTTAAACTGTTCATTCAGAAAGACAGTCTTGTTCTCTATCTGCAAGTGCTTATCGGAGTCGTCGTCATCTACGTTAACGAAGAATGGTGATTTAGCGTGAGTTACTACGTGAACTCTGATCACAATGGTGTCAATGCATTCTCATAACCTCAGACGTCTCCTTGATAAGCTTTCTATGGCTGGGAACTTTGGTCTTAAATCTTAATCTTCATTTTACATCATAACGTTCACTGCTTTTGAAGTTTTGTCATACAGAACGGTGACACATAAACCTATTTATGCTAGCACTGAAGAAGAGGCCAGAACGATCCCATGGCCGAGAGTTAAGGATAGGTTAAAAAAAAAAAAAAAAAAAACATGGACGGGGCTCTTATCCTCAGATGAATAGGCGAAACATAACGTCTTATCGCTACAAGTGTTGGAAGGAGACTGATATGTTTCTTACTGGCAAATTTACACTACGGTACTTATAAACTACAGTATATTATACTTGGTCATGCAAAGACCCATTCATCTCCTCGATTTATGTGTATATGATGGTGAGTTTTCAATTGTGGAAAACTTTTGAAAGATAAATTCATTTTCAGAATTAACTGACTCAACCAGAGTTATGTACTTTGGAACCTCATAATTAGCAACCTAATTGGACGTATCTAGAACTCAATCCAAAATTAATCATAAGGCAAGCAAATACTAATTCTTTAATATTTGAATGTATTTGAGACAGCAAACATTTAAAAGATTTTTTCAAAGTAGGTGCTCACTTGATACCTGAATGATTCGTTTAGAATCATTTCTAAATCAGAAAGACATGATTATTAATCGATGTCAAGAGGAAAAAAATACTCTCGACGTCACTCAAGTTTAAGAAGTCCTAAAATTCAATAAAAACCTTTTATTGAGAAAACTATAAATCAGGAAAATTTGGAGAATCCTTGGACCATATAATCATGGTTCTTAAGAGCATTAGCCATCCACCTTTGCATTCTATCCAATTCGAGACACTTGCAATGGAATGTAGAAGCCTTGAGGGAGCAGCAAGGGGTTGCAACGATGTCCAAAGACCCTAAGTGTGCAAATTTCATTTCTGTAAGGAAAGGATTCTCAAATTTATTTTCCAATCTTACAACTAAACATTTACGCCTATGCGTTTGTAAGGATTTGCTTTCACTAAGAAAAAATAAAATTATTTCTTTAAAATTCAAATCTTTTCAAACCTGAAAACTTCACTGCATTCACATATTGGGACCTAAAACCTTTCACGAAATGTTAATGAACCCTTGAAGTACGAGCTACAAGAAGTTCCCGATTGTGAAAGATTTTTCTAGTCGTCGTCTCCTTTACATTGAGAAACCTGGGTGCTTCTCTGAGTTATGTCTTGGTATTTCAAGTACAGATTTGGTAACTTAGATAAAGGACATACGATGGTAATATAGATTTCTTGTTTCTTTTATAACTTTCTTACATAGCTCGGAGGAAGTTATGAACCCAAACGCATCTCATGTTTTGTGTCTGTCCGTTTGTAATTAAATTCCAAGGGAAATTATTAGATTTTGAAATCCTAATCGCTATCTGACTTGCTTAGACTACTCAATTTTTTGTTTTGTGTTTATGGAAAATTATGATCTTTTACTGTTCCATAGTTTCCTTTCTTGCTGGCTTACAAAAAACAACAAATTAAAGATAGTGGTAATATTCCATTTTGCACCTGTTACAATGGTGCCATCATCCAAGGAATTAGTAATGGATAGGAGAAAATTAAATAACAGCCCACTACAAATATGTTTACTTTAATTCGAAAAGATAATGAAATTATGTAGATTGTCATTCACAGAATGTAATTTATCTTATTTGTGCCAGACATCGAAGAACTTATGCATCCAAATCAGAGACCAAAAATGTTTTTAAAAGCGTACACAAAACTTCTCTCTCTATCACCTGCAGCGAGATAGCTGGTAGGTTTTAACAGAAGGGCGAGGTGAATGTAGTAACTTAGTTCAACAAAATAACGAGCTTATATACAAACAGTTGATGGGAAAAGGCCAGAGAAATTCCAGCAATGGGAAACATGCAATGGCAAGCTGAAACAGGTGTTTCTAATATCAGTGCGGGAGAGAGCGAGAGATGAAAAATGCAATAGCATTAGTATCTGAGCATGTATGAAACATGTGCGGCACATGGCTCCTCCATGAAAAATACATACTTGTGAAATATGCAATTTTAAGCAATTTATGTAGACCCAGTCGTCTTTGCCACAAATATTGATAAAGGGAGCCTTTGGTGTGCTACGGATAATGAGGAAAGGGCCGTGTAAGGGGGCGTAAGCGGTGGATTGCTAGTGGTGGTGAGCGCGAAGACATGTGGTGCGGTGTTTAAATCTTTCCTCATATATTGCTTCAGTAGGGGTTTGTACGCCTGGAGGCGAGGAGTAAGTTTTCCCACAACGTGACGAAGGCGCTGGAAATTGTTGGAAGAGGTTAAAGAGTGAAAAAAATCAACAGAGATGGCCAACGGGTTGCCATACACAATCTCAACTGCTGAGACATCAAGGGTGCCCTTAGGAGTGGTCCTTAATCCCAGGGAAGCTGAGTAACTCAGTTGGAGTCATTGCAGCAGGACATCAAAGCTGCTTTGAGGGTGATGCGTACATTCAACCATTCCATAGGGTGCAGGGATGTAGGCGGTTGTCTGATGTAGGGTGATGCCCAGGAGATTCGCTAATGAACACAGTTGAGAGGTGAAACTGGAACCCTGTCAGAAGTAATATGCTCATGGATACCAAATCTCTCTATTCACCCTGAGATTAAGACAGGTGTACATGAGGTATACATGCAGTTTGCAAGGAGATGGCTCCAGGCCAATAAGTGGAGCAATCAATGACAATAAACGGGTAACGGTGTCTTGGTGGTATGGGTAGGGGACGTACTATGCCAATGTGACTATGGATAAAATGATGTGAAAGTTGAGGAAAGGTGCCCACTCCTGAATCTGTGTTGATGTACTTTTGAAGTTTGACATAAAACACAGGTGCAGACTCAATCCTTAGCATCCTTAGTAATGCTGTTTCAAATGAACTTTATCTCCAATAGCTGTGCAGTAGATTTGCATGAGGGATGCAAGAGGCCATGGATGAAATCAAACACTTGTTGGCACATGGGGACAGGTATCCATGGTCATGGCCTACCAGTACTGACGTCACAGAGGAGAGTGGCATTGGAGTCGTCAAGGGTGACATATTCCCAACATAGGGATGTGCAGGATGTTCTACATGCTTAGTACTCATTGGGCTTCTGCTAAGGCATTGTAATCCAATCAAAGGTGAGTGGCAGCCAATGTGTTTTTTGATATGGCATCGGCAACAGGACTCATTTCCCAGGGTTGTGTTAAAGGGTGCATTTGTATTAAGCCGTGATGGATAGATGTTGGCATTGACAGGATTGATGGATTAGACGTTGGACTGTGAAGTGAAGGCGTGCACCAGAGGCATGTAGTCTGTGTGAATGACAAAAGGTGTACCTTCTAAGAGTTGGCAAAAATGACGGACAGTCAAATACACTGCCAGCAATTTGTAGTCGAAGGAAGAGTAGCCAGATTCTGCCTTGGAGAGTTTTCTGTTAAAGAAGGTTAATGGGCGGGTTGAGCCATTCATGACCTGTTCAAATACTGCAACAATAGTGACGTTGCTGGTACTGGTGGTGAGAAAGAGAGCGGTAATGGAAAAGTGAGAGCAGCCTCAGTTGATATGTGTTGCAGAAGGCTGTTTCCTGAAAGGGACCCCACTTCATGTCTTTTGGCTTTCCCTTGAGGGAGGCATAGAGGGATCAAGAGGGGCAGTGATTGATGGTAGGAACCAGTGATAATAGTTTATCATGCTAAAAGATTTGTGCAGTGCTTTGAAGGTTGAGGGCATGGAAACGTTCTGAACAGCTGATAACTTCTCAGGCAGGGGATGGATGCCTTCCGGAGTGATGTGGGGCCCTAAGAAACATACTTCATTGGTGCCAAATGTACACTTGTCATACTGGACTACAAGCCTATTCTGTTGCAGGCCATCGAGAACTATGTGCAGGTGACAGATAAAGAGGACACAAGTATGTTGTCCCCGTAACATACGTAGAAAGGGAGGTTCCCTAAGATGGCATCCGTGAGCCGTTGAAAAGTGGCCCCAGCATTACGAAGGAAAAAACAGGAGTAATTGAATGTGTATGTACCAAAGGGGCTAGTTATTGTGGTCTTGGGGATGTCTTTTGGGTTCATGGGCACCTGATAATACCCTTTCAGAGGTCGGGAGTGGAGAGCTCCTTCTCTTTGTGCAAGTAGGAGGTAACGTCCACGATGTTGGGGAGTGTGTGGTGATCCGGTTCTGATGAATGTTCAGATGCCTGTAATATCCATAAGGATGTAGGGAGCCCTCCTTCTTCAGGATGGTGTGTAAGGGTGATGACCATGGACTTGAGGCCTTTTACCAAAGGCTCATTTCTTCTACTTTGGCAAACATTCGTTTAGAGCCTGCCAAACGATCCGGGGCCAAATACTTGAATCTGCCAAACACTTGGGCCCTGTTGTCTTGATTTGGTAATAAATACTGTACTTCTCAGGAACCGT
>NC_090727.1:127898860-127918860 GCF_036898095.1 Palaemon carinicauda | reverse complement strand
GGAGGTCTGCACAATGTGTTTTGGTAGTTTCCATTGTAATATTTACTTCATACTTTTTAGGTAACATTTCATAAATAATCTAAAATAAATTTACCCAATTTCGAGAATATTAATTTCCTTCTACTGCCACACTTACAGTTTTCGCCTTATTCCTCTTTTATCTGGGTCCTATACAATGTTTTCCTTAAACAGGTAGGCCTATTACTTCTTTGGTGGCGGCTACTGCACCAAACAGGCATCCTGATAACTGAAGTCTGTATAAGAAAGATTGTTTGCAAACATTTTCAACCATTATTTGAAAACTATTTTTTACAAAGTTTTGTCAGTTGGGAGGAACTGCGTTCTTGCCATGTCGAGTTGGGCATCAGGGAGATACACAGGGAAGGAGAGAAAATATATTGCCTAAAGAACTACTGTTTTTCTAGTAAAGTTTTTTGTATTTCCTAAATTTCATCATAATTCTTCCTTATACACACCACTTACTCAACCCACACTTTTCTGGATTTTACTTATAAAAGTTCTTTTCTTGTGGAGATGAGTGCAAAGACATATTAGAAAGATAAACGTTTGGAAGAGGAAACTGGTATATCATCTCTCTCTCTCTCTCTCTCTCTCTCTCTCTCTCTCTCTCTCTCTCTCTCTCTCTCTCTCTCTCTGTAAATTCTCCTCAAGGTCGTTCATCATCCACTAATTTGAACCCAATAATAACTTAGCGAGTCAACTGACTGTATTTAATGCGTTCTTTCAAGACAAAACCCTTTTGTCCTTGCCCCCAAGATAATTCCTTTTTTTCCCTTCTCTGTTCCGTCATGTATGAAGTAATCTTTTACTTAATACAGTTCTAAGATAAGCGATATTTCTCTAAAGCGAGCCTTATATAATGTCGTCGCTTTCTTTCATAATTTTTTCCTTTGCGCTGTATTGAAAAAGAAATCCCGAAAATGGCTGTGTCCTTTGGCATGAAAACAGAGGCGGTAAATTTTGCCCCAAAAGAGGTCTATGTTACTTAAATCTTCTTCTATTAACGTGCCTTTTTTTCCATGTGTATGGATTAAGCACGGTTGCCTTATTTTGATGGACTTAGCTTTGGGTTTGGGGTAGATCGTAGATCCGATCAACTGGCCTGCTTGACATCGCTTAGACCCCGGTAGCGTATGTTCACGTGTTGTACCAGTCACCAGCATCCTTCCTCCCCTGAGGTGTCTACAAGGATAGCAAAGTGTCCTCTTCTCGGAATGGTCGGCTGCAGATTTGAACATAGACTTCTACGAAGTCTGAGCTTGGCCCCCTGACCGACTTAGCCATCGAGGCTCTTGGTATGTTTCTTAAATATTGCGATCATCTTTCTTATATAATAAAGAAGAAGTGTCTGGATATATATATATATATATATATATATATATATATATATATATATATATGTGTGTGTGTGTGTGCATATGCGTATATATATGTATATATATGCTTTTTGCCCTGACCGACTTAGCCATCGAGGCTTTTGGTCTGTAACTTAAATATTGGGATCATCTCTCCTATATAATATAGAACAGGTGTCTGGATATATATATATATATATATATATATATATATATATATATATATATATATATATATATATATATATATATATATATATGTCTTACTTATAACTGTAATCGAACAGTTTAACACGTTTTTTTCAAAAAGGCCCATAAAAGAAACACTGGAAATATAAATAAATCACTATATTTCGGTCAATAAACATCGACCCTCTTCAGGATGTAAATAAGATAAAACTCCCATATATAGAAGGTATTAAAAATATAACAAACAACATCAAAACTGAGAACCCCTTTGTTTTCTCATATCCCAAGACCATAGGAAGCGCCGTTATTAATGTTTATCAAAATAAAAGAGATATAGAATCCGGCGTTTATAAAGTACCATGTGGGGATTGTGAAAAAGTCTACGTTGGGCAAACGGGCCGTTTGCTATCTCAAAGATTATCCGAACACAAAAGATCTGTTAGGTATGGCTATGAAAACTCGAGGATTTTCGTTCACCTTAGGGATTTAGGGCACCAGATTAACTGGAGTGAGTCATCTTTGCTTTTTAAGAGTACCTGTCCGTACAGAAGGAAAATCCTGGAATCAGCCATCATAAATCAATCAAACACAATGAACCTATCTGGTGGCCAATGGAAAGCTGACACAGTGGACAATACTCTTCTCAACCCTATCATTAAGAAGATAATCCACGGAGACCGACCACCAGATATGCATCAGAGGTCAAGACTTCCTCCGAGCGGCTCAACAATAAGAAGACGCACCTGGATGTAATTAAATTTGGCTAATCCTTCCAGCAATTATAACAACTATAGAACAATTGAACACACCCTTTTGCTTTCGTATATAAACCGTCATTCTCCACTGTATTCCTCATTTTTACTTTACATCCTGAAGAGGGTCGATGTTTATTGACCGAAATATAGTGATTTATTTATATTTCCTGTGTTTCTTTTATGGGCCTTTTTTAAAAAAAAACATATATATATATATATATATATATGTGTGTGTGTGTGTATACATGTGTATATTTATGTATATATGTGTATATACGTGT
The DNA here is from genome assembly GCF_036898095.1 of Palaemon carinicauda. Taxonomy (NCBI): domain Eukaryota; kingdom Metazoa; phylum Arthropoda; class Malacostraca; order Decapoda; family Palaemonidae; genus Palaemon; species Palaemon carinicauda. The sequence goes on along the minus strand of NC_090727.1, from coordinate 127,916,259 downwards.
ATATATCTATATATGTATGTATATATATATATATATATATATATATATATATATATATATATATATATATATATATTTATAATGATGGGTCGCATACACTAGTTTCTTAAACTTCCGAATGTGGATGAAAATGGGTGAATGTTGATTTATAGCAAAAGCGAGAACAAAAACACTTTACGCTTAATATGATATGATTTCACTATTATCAGGTGAATGACCTTTGTTATTGTGGTGTCAGTATATGGATGGATGAACATAACCTTTCCAAATTCAATAATCAAGCTTAAGAAAGTACAACATAAATCTCTCAAAATTAAAGTTGTGAACAAAAAGAAACTTCAAAATTAGGAGCCTACGTTTTTTTATGGCTGAAGTTAGTATACCGTCAATTTTATCTCGCCATATTTGCATTCCACGTTTACTTTTATTGTATTTTCCAGGGTTACAACTCGCTCCTTAGGTTCACTGCACCAAAAAGCTTTTGATTTAATTTAAAGGTTTAAAGGCCGCTCAGTCACATTCCCCTATCGAGTAGGACAATGCCCTAGAGATACTGTCCATATTTACATATGATTAGCACCTAACGTCCCCTCTCCACCCAAGCCAGGACTAAGGAAGGCCAGGCAATGGATGCTAATGACTCAGCAGATAGACCTACAAGCTCCCCCAAACTCCCCATTCTTATCTCACACGGATGGTAAGTTTGTAGCGACCAAAAGAACTAACGAGTTTGAGCGCGACTGGAACCCCAGTCTAGAGATCACCAGGCAAGGACGTTACCTAACCTATTTGGAAATAGTTTTATTACTACTATTCACTACTATTCAGTCCAACGTCCGCAGCCGCTCAGCCCACTGGCATCCGTGTATCATATGATTAGTACCTACTTCACTGTGGTTGGTCACAGCCAAGGTAGAGGAGGACGCAATACTACGAATTTCCTCAGGATAACCTCTAAAAAGTGAAAATCTTTGCGGTTATCTCTCTGGGCCTGATCTGTACTTCTTAGTATTACAGGGAAGAAATACTAGCCTCCGTCGACCCATAAGAGGGGGGTTAACAACTTGTTGGGTGTTGGAACGAGTAACATCTTATGACACTCCTAAATATATATATATATATATATATATATATATATATATATATATATATATATATATATATGTGTGTGTGTGTGTGTGTGTGTGTGTGTATAATATATATACACATATAGATATGTATATATACATATGTATATATATATATATATATATATATATATATATATATATATAATATATAGATATATATATATATATATATGTATATATATATATATATATATATATATATATATATGTGTTCGTTTTATTTAATTATATATTATTTTATATATACATGTATATACTTCTAAATCTACACATTTCTAAATATATGTGCCTGTATGTGATTGCTTTCTCCAAAAAGTAAAAAAATACCGAACAGATTTTTAAGATTCCTAAATTTTTCGTCATTGTTTTAATGGAGCACTGAATCAATAGAATATCCTCACGGGACGAATTGATATATAAAAGATCTTTTAATTCACATACCGGTTCCCTTGAGAGTTAATATCTTGCTTAAGGAACGGGGTGGGGGTTGGGGGGGTGGGGCTGATGGCAGGGAAGAGTGGATCATCTGAGATCCGTGGAGGCTGGGATTAAAGAAGATCTTCAAACATTTCCTCTCTTCTTAATCAACATCATTCGTCTTATCCCTCTTACATGCAGTTTGGTTACCGAATGTTTATGCACATTTCAACATGATATCTCTCTTCAGCCTAATCTTGTTGCTTTAATTACATCTGCCAAGTTGGGAGTTTCGCCTCTGTTTGTCTGCTTGTCTGTTTGTCTGTTTGTTTTCGTTTGTGAACAGCTTCCTGGCCACAATTTTACTCATACAATAGAGGAAATTTCAAGGATTAATTATGTTGAGACGTCAAAGAGATTCAATTTTCAGAGTCCTTGGTCAAAGGTCAAGGTCAAGGTCGTGCAAAATGTCCACTGAATTAACCATAGCCTTAATCCCAAGTTCGCAAATGGTTGTCAAACTGACTTCATTACGGTTATGGTTACTGTCTAAATTGATTCTGGGGAAGGCAAGCTAGTTTCGAGAAATAATCTGCCGTGGCGGAGGTCTGCACTCAGTGCTTCTCTTGTTTTCAATGCTTTATACCGAAGGTGGAAATGAGAGAGGAAATCTGTACCGAGGATTGGCGATGTGACGTCAGCAACGAGAAAATTCCAATTAAATTTACCATTTCCAAACGATAATGTGAGGTTCTCGTAACCGTAGGTGGGTATCGCAGATCCGTTGGCAGTTACCAGGTGGACGTCGGCAGACGTAGACAGACTACGTCGTGTCCTGAAGAGTTCCCTTGGCAAAAGAGAATGAATGAATGATTTAAAGTTTTCAGGCATCCTGACATCTAAGGTCATTGACGCCGGTAACATTTAATTTATGTATACAAAAATAAAAAATTAAATAAAATAAAAAATTAAAGAGTATTCAGTTAAAATCTTAAAAATTGAATGTCATAAAAGTTAAATATTTTTCAGAAGACCTGCTTCTGAAATAAATCTAAAAATGCCACTTGCATGGAAGGACACATCATTTCCAAGAATCTTGGCAAGGATGAACCTGCCACCCTCACCTCGAGCCTCAAACAAATATCTATTCCGCAAGTTGTTATAATTGGGGCATTCGGTCAACAAATGCCTTACTGTTAGAGGTACTAAACAGCAGTCACAACACGGTTGGCGTTGGCCCTTCAGCAGAAACTCATGTGTCAACCGAGTGTGACCAATACGGAGATGACAAAGAGACGTCTCCCATTTTCGGGGCATCATATTATACCTCCAAGGAGATATGTCATTTGTTACTTCCCTCATTTTATTGCCATCTTGACTATCCCATTGCTGTTGCCATTTATTGCAAACCAATTTCTTGATGTCAGGTAAGAAATCATTACAGGGAATGGGATACCTTCTTGGCAGCAAGTCGGATGCAGCCTCCTTAGCCAGTGAATCTGCCTTCTCATTCCCGGACACACCTACATGTGCTGGAACCCAACAAAATTGAACTGTTATACCTCTCCGTCCAATAAGGAAAAGCCATTCTAAAATCTTTAAAACTAGAGGGTTATTAGAATTAAAAACTTCCATAGCTTGAAGGACACTCCTTGCATCACTAAAAATTGTAAAATTACCCTCCTTCTCCAACGCTATTTTCTCAATAGCGGTTAATATGGAAGCGGTCAGAGGAAGTGCACCTCTACAATTAAAACCATTACTATGTACTCCAAATCCAACGCCAGCATCAGATTTGGAGCCATCAGTATAGATAAAAGTTGATCCTCTATGTTCTTTAACATGTTCATTAAAAAGAGACCTGGCTTCTAGGTCTGACATATTCTTCTTATCTCCAATAAAATATTTACAAAAAGATATCTCTGGTAACTTCCATGGAGGCGTTGATGATACCTTGAATGGAAGTACCTTATTTCTAATTATATCCAGACTATTTAATAATCGTTTCACCCGAAAGCCATAAGGTTGAGGAGATTTTGGGTGCAACTCAAAGTATGATGCGTGTCTTACAAGGCTTGCAGTCTGAAAGGCTAGAGAGTTAGGGAGTCTTTGCAATCTAAACCAATACCGAAGAATGGAAGACATTCGGTAAAGGTCTAGAGGTAACTCTCCAGCATCAACAAGGAGACTTGGGATAGGGGAGGTTTTAAAAGCTCCAGTAGACAATCTAATACCTGCATGATGTATCGAGTCTAATATTTTTAACCGGCTTGGGGTGGCTGAAGAATATACCTCACAACCATAACTAATTTTGGAAAAAATCAAGGCCTTGTATAATTTTAAAATAGTATTGCGGTCTGCCCCCCATGATGTATGGGACAATACTTTTAAGATATTCAGAGCTTCAACACATTTAGCTTTTAGCGCTTTTAGGTGAGAAACCCATGTAAGTCTACAGTCAAATATCAAACCTAAAAATATGGTTTCCGATACACATGGTATCCGTTGACCTTTAATGTATATATCCGGGTCTGGATGTACTTCCCGGATACGACAAAAATGGACAATGGTAGTTTTACTTGTCGAGAACTTAAATCCATTCATGTCAGCCCACTGGATAATTTCATCAATAGAGAGTTGGATTTTTCTCTCAACCATTGCCATTCTAATGCCAGCAAATGATATTGAGAGATCATCCACAAATAATGTTGAGAGAACATCCTGGGGAATGGCTGAGGATATCCCATTAATTGCTAGTGCAAAAAGGGTTACACTCAGCACACTACCCTGAGGAACTCCTTCTTCCTGGCACTTACTCTCTGATAGAGTTTCCCCCACTCTCACTTGAAAAACTCTACGTGAAAGAAATGCCTGAATAAATAGTGGCAGCTCTCCTCTCAATCCCAATTCATGAATGGTTTTAAGAATACCATATCTCCATGTGGTATCATATGCCTTTTCAAGGTCAAAAAATACTGTAACATGGTGCTGTTTGGAAGCAAAGGCTTCACAAATAGAAGACTCAAGTCGTATCAACACATCAGTCGTTGAGTGCATTTTTCGGAATCCACATTGAATCGGTGATAAAATACCTTTCTTTTCAAGGTACCATATCAGCCTTGCATTGACCATCTTCTCCATGATTTTACATAAACAAGATGTCAATGCAATAGGACGATAGTTTGCTGCTAAAAACTTATCTTTACCGGGTTTTAAAAAGGCTAAAATAATGGCTAGTTCCCAAACACTTGGGTAACTATGATCATGCCATATTCTATTAATAAGGCTTAAAATAAATAGCTTTGTATTAAAATGTACATGTTTAATCATTGCATATGGAATTCCATCGGGTCCAGGGGCTGTATCGTTGCAATGAGCAAGTGCGGAATCAAATTCTCTTTCAGTGAAAGGAGAATTATACGACTCTTCCCTTCTTGTTGCAAAATTCAAAATTTTCTTTTCTTCAGTGCTCCTATACTGGTGACCAGGGGCTCCTTCACACTTGCTGGATACATTTGAAAAATGATTAGCCAGGGCATTGCTAACTTCATTTGCTTCAGTTACATACTGGCCATTCACCTTCAACACTGGTGGTGGGTTGGGGGTGAATTTGCCAGCTATCTTTTTTACTTTCCTCCACACAGAAGATGGTGGTGTTCTACTGTTAATGGAGGAAACAAAAGACATCCATGACTGGCGCCTTGCTTCTTTCATGGCACGACGGAACTGTGCTCTACATTTCTTGTACATAGTTAAATTCTCATCAGTTCTGCATCTACGCAATCGTGTTAGAGATGATCTTGTGGCTCTGTGGAGTGCAGTTAGTTCTGAAGACCACCACGGGACTGGTCGTCGTTTGAATAACCCTGTTGTTTTGGGAATTGAATTGACTCCTGCTGTATGAAGAGTTCCATTCAGTAGGTCTATGGCATCATCAACACTTTCAAACTGTTCTGCTCTCCCTTCGATTTCACTTAGCTCGGAAAATTTAACCCAGTCTGCCTTGTCTAGATTCCAACGTGGCGATCTTTGCAAAGGCGGACCCTTGTTGGTGTTTATAATGATTGGTGCATGATCACTAGTATGCCAATCATCTAATGTCCTCCAATCAAAATCAAGAAGGCAGTTAGAGCTTGCAATTGAAAGGTCAATGCATGACAAAGTACCTGTCTGAACATGGAAGTGTGTGGGCTCTCCTGTATTAAGGAGTCCCACATCCTCATTCTCCACAATTGATGAGATAATATTGCCCCTAGTGTTGGCCAAAACATCACCCCATAAAGGATGTCTACCATTCATATCTCCCAGTAAGAGAAAAGGTTGAGGGAGTTGTTGAATGACCTCTGCTAAATCATCATACAAAATATTATCATTTGGAGGTAAGTAGAGAGAGCATATTGTATATTTTCTCCCTATATCAATTTACAAAATATTATCATTTGGAGGTAAGTAGAGAGAGCATATTGTATATTTTCTCCCTATATCAATTTGTACAACAACTGCCTGCAGGGTTGTACGTATAGACATGGGTATTTGGGGAACATCTCGACGAATGTACATGAAACTTCCGCCATGGCTCCCTGCTTGTTGATTATATGGTGTTCTATAGCTAACATACTCTCGAGGACTAGGAGTGTTAGAATCAAGCATACTTTCCTGTAGACATACAATTATGGGGGAATGCTCATGAATTAGGAGCTTAAGTTCTTCATATTTCGCCCTCAAACCCTGACAGTTCCATTGCAAAATGGAGGAGAAAACTATGGATTATTTCTGGAAGACATCTTGGATGAGGTCTTCCCATTAGCAGTTTTTAATTTAACATTATTACCAGTAGGTTTCTTCAGAGGTGGTCTTGTTATGTTGGGTTTAACGTTGGTGTTTTTCTTTGTATTCTTTTTAACTATTTGTTGAGGTGGATGGTGGACCTCAACTTGAATTTCTGATTTATTCAGTTCATCTTCTGGTTCATTAGAAACATCAATAGACAAAACATCAAATTTATTTGATGTCATAACCTTAACGTTTCTAATGGAGGGTGGAGAGAGAGATGGAGGTTTCTCTCTTTTGCGATTAATAGATGGTGGGATTCGAGGTTTTTGCACCTTTCCCACAACAGGTGCATCAGGTAGGTTAGTCTTAAGTGGAACCTCCATCAGATCAGGCAAGGACATGGCCTGAGAGAGGTTTGTATTACTTTTTGTAATGGCGGCTGAAGGCTGTACAGCAATGGGCAATGACCTAGTGTTAATACACCGTGGTAAAGCTTCAGGAGGTGATATGGTTACCTCGTTATTTGACATTTTGTCAGATAGTATACTTTTTTTTGAGCTATTGGCAGTGCTAGGTTGGTTTGATTTCAATGCCTTAGCATATGTATTTGATTTATTTAATAGTCTTTTGGCATGGGTCACACTTATGTGTTCTAAGTTTGATTTGTTGAGGGCAGCTTCCTCCAACTTATATAGCTCGCAGATCTTGTCTGTGGATTTGTGATTCGAGCTGCAATTTAAACACCTGGCTCCAAGTGCACACTCTCCATGGTAAGATTTGGAGCAAATACCACACATCTTCTCATTTTTGCAAACTTTGGACGGGTGCCCAAATCTAAAACAATTAAAGCATTGCAATGGCTTCTGCTTGAAGGGTCTTACTTTAATCCTTTCGTTCTCGATAATAATATGAAAAGGTACATCAGCATCCTGGAACGTAAGGATTATCATTGATGTACCTGGGACTTTATGAACTTTCCAAACATTTAATGGGCACATGGCCAGTATCTCCTCCTCTGTAAAATCATATAGATCTCTGTTAAAAACTACGCCCCTTCCGTAGCTAAAATTTAGGTGGGGTTTGACATCTAACTTAATGTCATCATTACTTATTTTCATATTGGACAATATTACCGACTGTGTACTGGATTTGGCATGGATAAGGAAACTATTTTTTCCGAAACGAGATATATCGCCTGGTGCAATAGTTCCTACTTTTTTTCTGAATCAATTTGCATATTTTAAAATAATTCCCTGTAACCCCCTTTGATTCAGCTATAAGCCACATCGGTGGTTTTGGATTTCTCTGGGAGGGCATGACTAAATCTGCGTCTTTTTCCAACCAATCGGCAGGCCTGTACACATCTAAATCTTTTGGTACCTTATCGCAGAGAGCAGCCGCGACATTCAAGTTATTAATTTTAATATTATTCAAATTACTTATTGCACTAAATGCTTCGTCATAACTACTATAAGATATCCATGAATCCCAAGTTTCAGCTTCAAGTTTCATCCTTATTTCTTTTATGCATCCATAGCATTCAAATGCTTTACATAGATCATCATAATTTGTTTCTATTGAGATTTGTGTAACATGGAGGATTCGAAGTTTCCTCGTGTTACCCAAATTACTCGATTTAGAAATATCAGTAGAATGGTCCTTTCCCGTTCCGAGGTCATCAACAGAGCTATCCCTTATCACATTAGCAGAGGTCGTCAACAGTGCCGGGGGAGAGTCAGCGTATCCAGGGGATGGGGGTTCGTTCCTTAAAGAATCCATTATACTAAAGAGAGAAAAGAGTTAGTTTGATGTACCTGCTCGAGAATGTTAGGCCATCACACGTCGGAAAGGAAATTTGCACTCTCCACTATCGGCACAATGAGAGTATACTTCCCAGATGGTCCACTCCATACCCTACCCGAAGGATAGCATCAAAACAGATATAGAGGCACAGGTGTAAGCTGAACCCGCCTGTTAGGACTGAGACCAAGAAATTATGGAATCATCCTCCCCATATCTATAATGACGGGCTTCCGGCCAAAAGCCGAGAGTCCTACCCCAAGCATTGGATCCCCCTGGATTCCGAAGACCCAACACTTGAGAATAGTTCCGCCAAAAAGGTCCAAACCATCTTCGGGATGGCTGAAATCATCCAATACTCTCACATATAGCTTTGAATGCAAACACCTCCCAACCGTGATACCTCCTCCCACTCATCAAAGCAGGCAGCAATAAAGGATGTATGAACATCCCCGCCGGGGCTACAATGGATGTAAAAACATCCAAGCCATAGGAGAAAAGAAAAAAAAAAAAAAAATAAATATATATGTACATAATATATACACACACATATAATGAGGGAAATTTTTCTCATAGAGTTTGGAAAGCAAGACTAAAGAAAGTTTGTGAAATTAGGATAAGGTCGAAGTAATATTGAGAAAAAGAAAAAGGTAAAAGAGAGAAATTTAGATTCGAACTGGGGGAGCAATTTCCCCAAGTTCGAGAGCCCTCTTGCTCGTCACCAAGTTTCAGCACGGGAATGAAATGCCGTGCTGAAGCTCAATGACTTCATCAAGGCATTCTCTCATTAAGAGGGTGGCAAAAGAGAACGACAAGCACCCGTGTCTACCAAAAATCGCACGCCCATTCCTGCATCATGTAAAAAGAAAAGATTAGAAACAAGGGAGGTCACCGCCACGAGCGATGGCCAACTTCCACGTTTTTTGGGCACTGACAATCCTTGGCTCATTTCTTCGCGGCTGCCCCGAACCTGTTGTGGTAGTAGCAAAAACTGGGGCCGATTGGAGGCAGTAAGCGGCTGTAGAAGTCGTTGGTTGGGGCGCGAGCGAATGGTGGGTGGTGGGTGGCTTTGTCGCCGCTTCGGCACGTCACGGGGTAGGCGTGTATGTCCTACGGCATTTGCGTCAGCTTCAGTTGATGTTGAATAGGCGTCCTCTTCGTCAGGAGTGGAGGCTTTGATGGAGGTCTTGAAGGTCGTGAAGTGGCTGTCCATAAGGGCGTCGACTTTGGTCATCTAGTCCTTTATGGGTGAACTATCGACATCGGGTATGGCAGTGCGTACAGGTTCGGGTAAACGGTGTATCCAAAGGGCACGAAGTAGGTTCACCTCACGAGGAGAGCCGTCTGCAGGAGGTTGCAGGCGAGCGATACTGGTCATTTTCTTGAGAGCGAGCGAAGCCCTTTGGTCCCCCAACGGTTGTTGAGAGAGCTGAAAAAGCTTTGCTATACAGGCGGCCGGCGACAGCGAGTACTGCTGCAGAAGGTATGTTTTGAGGGCGTCATACGCTATTGGGGTGTCTCCTTTTTTCACAAAGCCAGTCTGATATTTCCAGGAAGGTGTCCTCTGGTATCGCTGCGAGAACATAATCTGCTTCGGTGGTTGAGCGAGTCATGCCCTTGATGCAAAACTGGACTTCTGCACGTTGAAACCAAGCAAACGCCTCTCCGCTGGCGAAGGACTAAAGTACCAATGACGGAGGGGCGAGGAGATGTGGAAGGCGGGAGGAGCGAGTAGACTTCCAGGGTCACCAATGTGACGAGCCGAGAGAAGGTTGTGACTCAAAGGCAGGAGGAAAGCAACTGAGTAACTTTATTACAGAACACTTCCTTTTATATACATAAACTCCATGCAAAAAAGGCATAAAAGACATAACAGGAAATTTCCTGTTCAACCGACACTGCACCGGTTAACAGTTAACGGTGAGAAAAACAGACATGTTATTTCAGGTTCTTGTCAGTGGGAGGGGAGAGCGAAGATACAAGCATAATATATACACAAAATGAAATTTCGTTACTATGTACGATCGTGTGACACATGGTTGGTACACCTGTTATAATTATAGAGGGTATATGAGGAATTTGAGTTCCCCTATACACCTGTGACATAATGTGTGTGTACTGTATATGTAAATATTCACAACAGTTTTCTGGACATTTTTCTCCTGCGAAGATGTTACTTCGGAGATATTTCAAAAGTATAATTTTGTATGTAGTCCCTATAGACATTTCACTTGTGTAAATGATTTTTCTAATAAGCTATTTCAATGTAGATATCTTCTGATAAACTCTGGCCATTCGAATTTTGAGTATTTTTATCCTCTGAAAGATTACATTTTTAATAAAACTTTTTTTTTTATGGTCATATGATTTCTTGAGTTTTTAGAAATTCGTTTAATGGATTGACTTCACGGCTCGATTCGTTTAAGTAATGCAGCTTTAATAACATGATAGAGGTAGAACGTTTTAGTAAAGGATATGTCCATGTTTGCTTGATGAAATCTATATCTTATTTTCCATAATTGTTTTAATCTTTATGTAAATATTTGATTTATTATCCATAAATCATAATCCTGACATTTTTATTCACTGTGTTGATTTTCAAAGATAAGAATATCCTGTAATGGTCATATTTTTCCCCAATTGAAAAACTTCTATCCTTACTATATAATATTCTTAACTTTTTTATATTACCTCCGCCAACGAAGTTGTAAAGAAGTCATATTTTAGCCCCTATTTGTTCGTTAGTCCGTTTGTCTGGTTGTTAGTTTGTGAACAACTTCCTGGCCACAATTTTACTCATAAATTAGTGAAACTTCCAGGAATTAATTGTTATGCTGAGACTTGGAAGTTATTCAGTTTTAAAAGTCAAAGGTCAAGGTCAAGATCGAGCAAAATCTCGACCAAATTAACCGTAACCTTTACTCCAATTTCGCACATGGTTGTCACACAGACTTCAAACTTGTCTCAACCCCACCGGTCATACAAGCTAGAAGTTTATTGAAATAACTGTCTGGCCTAAGGGGAACATTAAAATGGCCCATGGGTCCAAATGAAAGGCAACCGGAAATAAGCTTCCGTTGTGGAGGTCTGCACAATGTGTTTTTCTAGTTTTAATTGTAATATTTACTTAATACTTTGTAGATAACTTTTCAGAAATAATCTGAAATAAATTTACCCTATTTCGAGAATAGTAATTTCCTTCTATTGCCACACTTACAGTTTTCGCCATGTTCCTCTTTTATATGGGTCCTATACAATGTTTTCCTTAAACAAGTAGGCCTATTACTTCTTTGCGGAGACCACTGCACCAAACAGGCATAGTGATAACTGAAGTCTGTATAGGAAACATTGTTTGCAAACATTTTCTACCCTTTTTTAATAACTGTTGTGAAATTTTACAAAGTTTTGTCAGTTGGAAGGAACTGCGTTCTTGCCATGTCGAGTGGGGCATCTGGGTGATACACAGGGAAGGAGAGAAAAGAACTGCTGTTTTTTTTAGTAAAGTTTTTTTTCTGTATTTCTTAAATTTCATCGTAATTCTTCCTTATACACACCACTTACTCAACCCATACTTTTCTGGATTTCACTTATAAATGTTCTTTTCTTTTGGATATGAGTGCAAAGACATATTAGAAAGATAAACGTTTGGAAGAGGAAACTTATAATTTTCTCTCTCTCTCTCTCTCTCTCTCTCTCTCTCTCTCTCTCTCTCTCTCTCTCTCTCTCTCTCTCTGTAAATTCTCCTCATGGTCGTTCATCATCCACTAATTTGAACCCAATAATAACTTAGCGAGTCAACTGACTGTATTTAATGCGTTCTTTCAAGACAAAACCCTTTTGTCCTTGTCCCCAAGATAATTCCTTTTTTTTCCTTCTCTGTTCCGTTATGTATGAAGTAATCTTTTACTTAATACAGTTCTAAGATAAGCGATATTTCTCTAAAGAGAGCCGTATATAATGTCGTCGCTTTCTTTCATAATTTTTTCCTTTGCGCTTTATTGAAAAAGAAATCCCGAAAATGGCTGTGTCCTTTGGCGTGAAAACAGAGGCAGTATATTTTGCCCGAAAAGAGGTCTATGTTACTTAAATCTTCTGCTATTACGTGCCTTTTTTTTCCATGTGTATATAGTAAGCACGGTTGCCTTCTTTTTGATGGACTTTGCTTTGGCTTTGGAGTAGACCGTAGATCCGATCAGCTGCCCTGTCCGTCATCGCTTAGACCCCGGAAGCGTATGTTCATGTGTTGTACCAGTCACCAGCGTCCTTCCTCCACTAAGGTGTCTACACGGATAGCTGTGTCCCTTTCTCTGACTGTGTTTAACACAGACTTTAACGAAGTCCGAGCTTGGTGCCCTGACCGACTTAGCCATCGAGGCTCTTGGTCTGTTACTTAAATATTAGGATCATCTCTCTTATATGATAAAGAACAAATGTCTGGTTTTCTATGTATATATATATATGTATGTATATGTATATATATATATATATATATATATATGTGTGTGTGTGTGTGTGTATATACATATATATATGTGTATATATATATATATATATGTATATCTATCTATCTATTTATCTATATATAAGTATGTATGTATGTATATATGTATGTATGTATTTATGTATATATATGTATATATATACGTGCACATATATACATATATGTATATATATATTTATGCATGCGTATATATATAAATATATATATATATATATATATATATATATATATATATATATATATATATATATATATATATAATGACTGGTCTCGTACACTAATTTCATATACTTACGAATGTGGATGATGATGGGTGAATTTTGATTTATAGCAAAAGCGAGAAGAAAAGCACTCTACGCTTAATAAAATATGATTTCACTATTATTAGATGAATGACCTTTGTGATTGTGACGCCAGTATTTGGATGGATGGACATAACCTTGCCAAATTCGATAATCAAGCTTAAGAACGTACAACATAAATCTCTCAAAATTAAAGTTGTGAACAAAAAGAAACTTCAAAATTAGGAGCCTACGGTTTTTTATGGCTGAAGTTAGTGTAACGTCAATTTCATCTCGCCATATTTTCATTCCACGTTTACGTTTATGGTATTTTCCAGTGTTACAACTCTCTCCTTTGGTTCTACTGGACCAAAAAGCTTTTGATTCAGTTTAAAGGTTTAAAGGCCGCTCAGTCACATTCCCCTATCAAGCAGGACAATGCCCTAGACACTGACCATATTTTCATATGATTATCACCAAGCTAGGACTAAGGAGGGCCAGGCAATGGATGCTGATTACTCAGCAGATAGACCTTCAGGCTCCCCAAAACTTCCCATCCTTATCTCACAAGGATGGTGAGTTTGCAGATAATCAAAGGAACTAACGAGTTTGAGCGGGACTTTGGCCCCAGTCTGGCAATCACCAGGCAAGGACATTACCAAACTTATTTGGAAATATTTGTATTCGGACTACCATTCACTCCAACGTCCGCTGCATCTAAGCCCATTGGCATCCGTGTATCACATGATTAGTAGCTACTTGACTGTGGTTGGTCACAACCAAGGTAAAGGAGGACGCAATACTACGAATTTCTTCAGGATAACTTATAAAAACTAAAAAATCTCTGCAGTTATCTCTCTGGCCCTGACCTGTACTTCGTCTTATTACAGACAAGAAATACTAGCCTATGTTGACACATAAGAGGGGGGTTAACAACTTGTTGGATGTCAGAACGAGTAACATCTTATGACTCTCTCTCTCTCTCTCTCTCTCTCTCTCTCTCTCTCTCTCTCTCTCTCTCTCTCTCTCTCCTTATATATATATATATATATATATATATATATATATATATATATATATATATATATACTGTGTGAGTGTTTTATCTAAATATACTATAGTTTAGAAATGTATATAATGATAAATTTACATATATCTAAGTATATGTATCTGTATGCGTTCGCTTTCTCTAAAAAGTAAAAAATACCAAACAGATTTTTAAGATTCCTAAATTTTTCGTCATTGTTTTAATGGAGCACTGAATCAATAGAATATCCTCATGGGGCGAATTGATATATAAAAGATCTTTTAATTCACATACCGGTTCCCTTGAGAGTCAATATCTTGCTTAAGGAAGGGGGGAGTATGGCAGGGAAGAGAGGATCATCTGAGATCTGTGGAGGCTGGGATTAAAGAAGATCTTCAAACATTTCCTTTCTTCTTTATCAACATCATTCATCTTATCCCTCTTACATGCAGGTTGGTTACCGAATGTTTATGCACATTTCAATATATCTCTCTTCAACCTAATCTTGTTGCTTTAATTACCTCCCCCAACCTGTTTGTCTGCTTGTCCGTTTGTCTGTTTGTTTTTTGTTTGTGAACAAATTCTTTGCCACAATTCTACTCATAGAATAGTGAAACTTTCAAGAATTAATTGTTATGTTGAGACTTGGAAGCAATTTAATTTTCAGAGTCCTAAGTCCAAGGTCAAGGTCAAGCAAAAGGTTGATCGAATTAACCATAACCTTAACCCCGGGTTCGCACTTGGCTGTACCACTGACTTCAAATACGGCTCTGGTCTAAATTCATTCTGGGAAAGGCAAGCTGGTTTCGAGAAATAAGCTGCCTTGGCGGAGGTCTGCACTCCCAAAATGTTTTTCTATTATTCCATGTTTTATACCACTTACGAAACAAAATTTACATCTTAGTTCTTTGTTAGTTACTAAAGATCAACGTTTATCTTAATCCACGTGTCCCTTCATCTGTTTTATCTCTAAATCTTTTACTTTCATTGTCTCAATTATTTTCAGTCATATTTATAATTATGTTTCTTTGTTTTCATCCTTATAGGATTCTAATTATCTTTTTCTTTCTTCTTACATCCTTTACATACATTGTCGCTATCACCGTGGCTAAGGTTAAGATACAAGTTTCTTTTTACTCTCTCCACTTTCTCTTACTTCTTTCTTATCCATATATTTTTAATATTGTTTTTTTTTTTTTTTTTTTTTATCAATTAAGGTTCTCTCTCTTCGATATCTATAGAGGCTTAACCGTTCTCTTGATCTGGTATCTTCTCTCTTCCATGCTTTTCCATTTGTAATATGTTCTATCATTTCTCATTTTCTTAATATTCGATTATTTTACCATACGAGTTGGGTGAAACCAAAAAGAAAAATTTGAGGTAAAACATCAAATTTGCAGAATTTTAACAAATAAAACAGGAAAAATCTCAATTGAAATAAAAAAAATCGAAATTTAAATAATGGACAACAAAATGCAGATGGAAATTAATAAAAGAAACTGCGTATCATGAGGTAAATGAAGTGAAAATTTATGCAAATATTTCAAGTAGAAAAAGACAGTTAAAAACAAAAAAGCAGTTGGACAGAACTGAAGTAGATGAATTTAAAGGTGAAAAAAAAAATTAAATAAGGAATTTAGACAAAAATTTGAAGTTGAACAGAAAATCAAATCAGAGAAAAGTTATTTTAGCTAGAAAATGTAAACACAAAGTTTTAACTGGAGAAAAGTACTAACACGAATAATTCTTCAAAACATTTCAAATTGCATAGAAATTGGAATTTTAAAATCTGGATTTGAATAGCAATAATTTCAGAGTTGAGGTTAAATAGAAAATTAATTAGGAAGAAGGTAAATAATGACCTAGACGAGAATATCGTAAATTAGTGGCATGATGGATATAAAGTATATATTTGAAGAGCGTATCTAAATCCAATGGGTCACATTATTATTATTATTATTAATGTTATCATTGTTTATTTTTATTATTATTGTTATTATTATTATTATTATTATTATTATTATTATTATTATTATTATTATTATTTGTGTTGAGTTAAAGGTCATATCTTCGTCTGGCGCGTCGAAAAAAAAAAAAAAAAAGTTTCGCATAACTAGTCTCTTGTGGGAACTGCAATCGGCCATCTTACGGCTGTTAAGCCATTCTTTCCAACTCTTTCTTACTTTACATTCAATATGGCAGTACCTTACATATTAAGTACAATGTATTGTTGACGCAACGTTTCGAGGAAGCTTCTATCAGTATCAAGGTAAGTGGCCTGTAGGACTTGGAAGTCGTCCTTGAATCTGAGTAAGGATGGTCCGGTATTTGTTGATTTCTTATTGGCCGTTTGTAGGGGGTACGCTGAGATAGTGTCGCCGATCTTGATCTTGATTGGTTAGGCCGGGTTCCAATTCCCGACCAGGCTCAGGCCAATTGTGCACCCAGTTAGCTTCTGGTGTTGCATCTGTTTTTGGTATACTTCCAGGTAAGTCACGGGGGAATCAGCTTGGCAGTGATTGTTTGGCCATGTTAGCCTCCAGGCCATTAGTCTCCTTGTTCATCATTTGGGGGTCAAATTTAGTTTTTACGGGGAAGTACAGGTGGTGAAAGGAGAAAAGTGGTGGTAGAACAGAGAGGTGCAAGAATTAGTTAAAAGAAAATCGAATGGCATTTAAGGACTGGGAAGTAACACAGGCACAGGGAACAGAGGGACTTTTCAAAGTAGAGGAAAAAGATTCTAGGAGGAAAGTAGGTATATCTGTTGGAAGAGCGGTATAGCAGTTAAATGAAAGGCTATGAACAAAGGAAGGAGAAAAGGATATCTATAATTCCAATCTTGAGGAAAAGGCATTTACGTGTTAGTTCGTTATTATTTTTTTTTATGTTAAGTTTAATGATTTTGTATTAAATTTATTTTTAAAGAAAATAGTTTCCTTTCTACAATATTTACCATTGTCTATATGTATATATATATATATATATATATATATATATATATACATATATATATACATTTATATATGTATATATATATATATATATATATATTTATGTATATGTATATGTATATATATATATATATAATTTTATATATATAGATATATATATATATATATATATATATGTGTGTATATATATGTATGTATATATATATATATATATATATATATATATATATATATATATATATATATATATATATATATATATTGGACAAGCAGTGAAATTCCCGTAAGAAATTAATATCTGAAAGTTTTTCTTTTTTAAAAGGACTCTAAACGTATCTTTTGTCAGATTCAGTTTCATAACCGTTTCCCTAGTTCCTCTTGATACTGCAGAATATAACTCTTCAACTACTTATTTGTTGCTTAAATGCATCTTATCATTGTCAAAAATCAGGCTATATATCAGTTTAGTGAGATCTGTGTTACTCCATGGACATGAATCATGGTATGAAAATGAAACAA
>NC_090727.1:127886360-127893860 GCF_036898095.1 Palaemon carinicauda | reverse complement strand
TCATCTCTGTCTTCTTTTTACCTTGAGCCCAACCTAATGTGATATTTCATGCATTCTGGTAAGGAAGCATTGCAAATCCTGTGGTATTATGCTAATAAAGACAGTATTATCAGCATACTCTGTCAGCTAATTTCTTATTAAAAAACCAGTCCAATCCTTCACAATCCCCAACTGCTCTATGCATTACAAAATCCTGAGGAGGATAAACAACATAGGTGACAATACATTCTCTTGGAGCCTCCACTAACTTTAACTTTGCAGTTGCTATGCTCATGAACAGACAATCAAATTTACATATTTAAGAGGAATATCATAATAATGCAGGACTCTCCACAAAATTGGCTGTATCACACTATCTAAGGCTTTTTCATAGTTCACAAATGCCATCAAAAGTGGATTTTTATATTCTACATATAGCTGTACAACATGGCTTAAAATGAAAATTTGGTCAGTTCAACTTCTACCTTTTCTGAATGCTGCTTGTTCAACTTTCAACTGATCCCCATTCTTTCTCTCTATTCTCTCTAGAATAAGCATACTATATATTTTTTTATGACAACTGACGTGTGTGATGCCTCTGTGATTATTGCAATCAGTCAGATCTTTTTTTTTTTTTTTTTTTTTTTTTATCGATACTCCTAGCTCCCATTTATCAGATTTTGCCTCTTCAAGCCACCTTTTTATAAAAATATTCTGGGAGTCAATTCATTTTTAGCCAATATCATCGCAGCCGTTTTTCCATCGTATCCAGGGGCTTTCCATCTCTTGACTTTTTTAATAATAGCTTTGACTTCAAACACACTGAATTCATTCATGGGTACATCAAGTCTTCCTCAACCAAATTATTCCCTTCATATATCTTATTCACGACCTTACTAAAGTGTTCCATCCAACGTTGCCTTTCTTCATCTCTTATAACAGATCCATCTCTCTTCGATGGGCATATGCTTCTTCTTCTTTGCCCCCTAGAGATTTCATTAATAATTCTATGAACAATTCTTACAACATAGCCACTGCCTGAATTCATAGCTTTGTCAGCCTCATCTGCTTTACTGTCTAAATATTCTCGCCAGTCATTCCTGACTTTTCTTTTGATCTCACTATCAATACTGGAATACTTAGTATGCCCTACCTTGTAATTTTCATTACTTCCTCGAAAACATTCAACAATCAGTTTCTGTCTGTCTCCTTTTTATAGTATCCCAAGTATCTTTTGATATCCATGGCTTTCTCCTTGTAATTACATGTCCCAAAACTTCACTACAACTGACTGATATATGTTCTTAACATCACACTTGTCTTCTTTAATTGTCTGTTCTTCGTCTCTTAAAGTCTCTAAGGCCCCGTCCACACGAGCGAG
The DNA here is from genome assembly GCF_036898095.1 of Palaemon carinicauda. NCBI lineage: Eukaryota > Metazoa > Arthropoda > Malacostraca > Decapoda > Palaemonidae > Palaemon > Palaemon carinicauda. The sequence continues at coordinate 127,892,500 of NC_090727.1, read as the reverse complement.
CACTGCTTGGTAAGCTTTGCTCGGTGTGACGTCAGAAATGGAGAAACCGCGAGCAAAGCTTCGCACAGGGCTTCCCTGATGTTTAGCGAAGTATCAAGGCTTTGCCTGGCAGGGGCATTCTCATATAGTTAATGAAATCTGCCTCATGACCATGTTTCAGTTCCCGCAATATTGTCATGTGACTTCCAATGTCTTCTCTTCTTCGTAACCACTCTTTACACCACATCCTTTTCTGCTTTGTTGCTTTTATCTTTGCACACATTGCTATAACAATAGACAGCGCGATTTTCTTTTTGCGTGTCCTGCGATCCATGCTGCCCCCACACAACTTGATCCTGTGTCAGTCACTCACTGCCAGTCTTTCACTACCCAACCACCGTCGTTTGGACAAGAGCTTAAATGCGTTCGACAGGCTTAGCTCGCAAAGAGGCAAAGTTTACCGAGCAAAGATCGCTCGTGTGGACGGGGCCTAAGACTGCAGATCTATTCCTATATTAAATTGCAAATATTTCTCTGTGCACTTCTTCTGAAAGCTTAGTTGTATGAAACCTAGGTATTCTATTTATATTTTTGTTGGGTGCTTTCAATTTTAATTTCAGTGTGGCAGTGAGAAGCTGGTAATCACACCAATAACTGCACCTCTATAGCTTCTTACATATCTCAGAGTCCTCCTTCTCTCTTTATTAATGGCAATGTGATCTATTTGATTTTTGCAATTGCCACATGGTGAAGTCCATGTATATTTGTTGATGTCCTTGTGCTGGAAAAGAGTACCTTCAATAACAAGATTGTTTGTTAAACAATAACATATAAATGTGATCTATTTTCATTTGCAACTTCGCCAAGACCCTCGACACCCATCACATTCTCTGTCCCTTCATTATTTCTAACAACTTTAGCAAAGAGGTCACCAATCACAATTTTCATATCTCTCTCTGGGATCTGCTTTATTACACTCTTTAATTCTTCATAGTATTCACCTTTCCTCTCTTCAGGGAAATCATTTGTTGATGCATAGCAAACTATAACACTCATATTGCACCGCTTTGATTTAAACTTTGCAAGTAACAATCTACTATTCATAGTTATCCACTCCGTTAATGCCTTTTCTGTTCTTGGTGTTATCATCATTTCTACCCCTTTTCTTCCATCTCCACCTGATCTTCCTGAATATGTACAGTATATATATATATATATATATATATATATATATATATATATATATATATATATATATTATATATATAAATATGTGTATATATATATATAAATATGTATATATATATATATATATATATATATATATATATATATATATATATATATATATATATATATATATGCCTTGGTGTAAGATTACCAATCTCCTTACAACGAGTTTCAGTTAGGGCTAAGATATCCAAACTATATTCCATAAATTCAATCCCCACATACTGTAACTTGTTTCTAACAATCCAATTACCAATTTACAATTTTTCTTTAGTATTTATAAACTGGGGGGTGGGGGGGGGGGGGTTCTTACCATCCCTCTACGCCCGGGACTTGGGGTGGTAGACGATTCATTGACTCGATTCATCAATGGATATTCAGTTCCTTGTGATGTGTCGTGCCTATCTAAGGCAAGTGACCCCTGCCGGTCCTTACTAATTCCAGTAACATCATCCACTAGGCATCAGGAGTAAAAGCCGAAAAGACATCTTGTACTTCGCCTTAAACCTAATCCTGCCTAGTACAGTGGTAACGTGTTTGCCAAGCATTCGCATGGCAGCAGATCGATCCCCGCCCAGGACCGAGAGTTTAAGCTGTTTACTGGGGAGGCCACTGCTGTTGTAGGGCACCACAGTGGGTGGTTGGGCTTGCCCGACTGACGGTCTGGTGAGCATCTATTCGATGGAACTAGAACTGAAACCAGACACCTTTAACCTTTTACCCGTTACCCTGCTGCCAGTGACTTCATCAAGATGTAGGGGGAGGGGGCATTTCCCCCTCACTCAAAGCTCTCGTTATGCCACCAGGTTGCTCATCCGCTAATATAAGCGTTGGCAAGCATGAATTGCTAAGATATACCGCCTAGCACGGTTATATATATATATATATATATATATATATATATATATATATATATATATATATATATATATATATATATATATAAGACAAACACATTGACACACATAAATATAATAGATATACATGAGTGTGTGTTTGTGTGTGTAGGTTTAATGGTTGTTAATTTAATATTTCAATTTCAAAATACTCCATGTAGAGATTGGTTAAAAGAAGGGATAACGGGTTTCGCTTAAGAAACTTGGAACGTCATTTGCCGGGACCTTTGTGAATAATGATTCCAAGCCCTGACTGAGGAGTTTTATGTTTAACCTATTACTGTTCTAAACTAGAAAAGCACCCAGAGTGCCTACATCCGGCACGATAGCTTATTTCTCAAAACAAGGTTGCCTTTCCCAGAATCAATTCAGACCGTAGACGTATTTGAAGTCTGTGTGACAACCATGTGCGAGCTTGGAGTTAAGGTTAGGGTTGATTCGGTCGACCTTTTACTCCACCTTGAACTTGACCTAGGACTTTCAAAAGTGAATTACTTCCACGTCTTAAAATAACAATTAATCCCTGGAAGTTTCAGTACCCTACCGGTAAAATTTTGGTCAGGAATTTGTTCACAAACAAACAACCAGACAAACGGACAAACAGACAAACAGGGGCGATAACTTAACCACTTCCAACTTCGTTGGCGAAGGTAAAAAAGTGTTCTGCGCGTTTAACGCATGTGTGGAAGAAAAAGTCTCTAGAAAGGGTGACAGTGAGTTCTCTAACCATTTTGATATGTGATAGATGAAGGACCCTTTGCTTGAAACGATTGGGTGCAAAGAAATAACATCCTTGTGGCCTTTTAAGTCCATTGAAATATGGTAAGGAAAGGTTTATTACTCTTAAAGTTTTCTTAAAACTCATTGTGTTTTTTATTTCTGTCTATTTTCTTAATGATTTGTAAAAATGCTGGTTAAATAATATTTCGGAGTCTTTCTTCGTTAATTTCTGATTGGTGGTATCATAGTCAATATGTCTTGACTCTGGGTGATATTATCTTCCAAACGTATTTGAGCTTTGTTGATATATGTCTCTTTATCAAGAATAGCGCTCTTAGATGTCTTTGTCGGATTTGGTTATAATGATGTAACCCTATCAACTTACTGAAAAAACTGCCTTGTCAAATCTGTTATTTCGTTCCAACGCCTTAAACAAAATTCCTTGAAGACCATTTTCATCTTTTTCCAAATTATTCATTAGAAAAATATTTATCGAAGGCCACTGCAGTATTTGTAATAATTTAGTATTAGAAAATAATATTATTAACTTATCGAACCACCCACTCAGTTAATGAGCAGATAAATCTGCACATGCGATTTCGTTTGCAATGAAATCCGAATATGAAAATAATTTTAATTATGCTGTGACCTTCTAAAACGCCCGTGGCTCAAATTAAATTTGAATAAACTTCCCACGCACTGACTACGTTTTTAGATTAACTGGAAATCGACATTTCCATTCATATATAGCCTGCCTCTTATCTCACTTTACAATGCGAAGAGGGCCAATGTGTATTATCCGAACTGTAGTGAATAGTTTGATTCCCTTAGATTTAAGGACCTTAAGTAACACAAACACATATACATATATAGTGTAAACGCTATATGAGGAATTTGAGTTCCCCATATTTTCAGTGAAATGTCCTACAGGTACGGCCCTGTGGGTGGAATATTAAGAAAAATTTAATGTTTTCATTTGTCTCTAGAATGTTTCAGGGAGTCATCCTAGTGCAGTGGTTCTTAACCTGGGGGTCGTGATCCCCGGGGGGGTCGTTTGGGATTTCTTAAGGGGTCACAAAGGGTTCTGGAGAATAATTTATTTTTCATATACATTATACACGTATTTGAAATAGCCAGTAGAGCTTTTACCAGTTTGATGAGTACAACACTGGTCACAAGTTGGGTGGTCTGCTGCACATTAACCATAGCCAGTGTTACCAAAATAGCGTTAAATTCCCATTATAGCTCAATCGGATACTCCTCCAAGTCACGTGATACGTGACGTGAATAACGTGATATCTCTGACGCCCTGCCATTGGTTCAGATGCTGAATGTAGTTTCCGTGAGGAGATCTCCACTCATCTTTTGGCAGTAAATGACGCCATCGAAAGTTACTTTCCAGGACTAAACGACCGCTGTACTGATGCGTGGATCTATAGACCCTTTTCAGTAAAGAATAGTGCCATCAGTGATACTGATGTTGCTGCTAAGGTAGAATTTTATCAAATTCGTGAGGATTCTCAGCTTAAAGTCGATTTTGCCGAACAAAAGCTCCCAACATTTTGGGCAAAAGTGAAGGACTACTGTCCTATTCTCTCGATGCGTGCATTAACCATGTTGATTCAGTCCCCGTCAACCTACCGGTGCGAAGTTGGATTCTCAGCAATGGCTGCACTGAAAACGAAGGCACGCAATAGGCTTGTCATCGATGCTGACATGAGGTGTTGCCTATCGAACACTGGTCCTGGCTTTGATAGACTTATGGCTGCAAAACAATTTCAACCATCACACTGAGTGAATGAGAAGTAGGTGCTAGGTTTTGTATGGTGTTGGATAGCTCTTTGGAATTGATAATTTTTTGTTATTTGTAGAGGCTAGGAAAGTGGAATTTTTCAAGGTTTTTGTTCTGTGGTGTTTCCAATAAAATTGTATAGGAGTAAACCATGGTCTTCCTGTATTTTTTTTTACTTGACCCTTTGACAAGGTTCATTATTTCCAAATCTATTATAGGGGGTCATAATAATACTCTGATTAGTCCCGGGGGGTCATGGGATGAAAAATGTTAAGAACCACTGGGAATCTAGTGGCTTTTATTCCTTCTGCGCACGTTTACTTATATCCGTTATAATTATATAGGCTATATGAGGAATTTGAGTTCCCCACATTTTCAATGCAGAGTCTTGCTGGTCCGGACCTGTGGGTGGAAAATATCAAGAAGTTTTTTTCCATGTATATCAGCATATGTGTATATATATGGGCAAAGGTTAAGACAGTTAACACTTGATAAGCAATTTTGAGTTAGCAGCCGTTACTATTCCACTGCAGAACAAATGTCTCAAACATGTCTTTCCACTTACGTCTGTTTATAGTCGTTCTATGCCAACCCCCCCCCCCACCCCGCAAACTTTCTTAGTTCGTCAAACCATCCTTGCATCTTCCTTCCCCTGCTTCTTTTACAATCTCTAGGGTCCCATTCTGATAATCTTAATGTTCATCTATTGTCTGTCATTCTCATCATATGTCCTACTCATGTCCCCTTCTTTTTCTTATGTGTTAGAACATCCTCTACTTTAGTTTATTCGCGTATCCATGCTGCTCTTTTTCTGTCAATTATTGTTATTTCCATCATTATTCTTTCCATTGCTATTTGAGTTGTAACTAGCTTAATGTTCTAAGGCTTTAGTAAAGCTCCAAGTCTGGGGTGCATAATTTAATACTGGTAAGGCCATCTCATTAAACACTTTTATTATTAGAGAAAGTAGTATTTTAACTTCATAATCTCGTTTCGTTTACCAAATGTTCTCCATCCCATGCTTATTTGCTTTTGATTTCGGTCTCGTATCCTGGGAAAATCTATAGAGCGTCGTCCATAACTCTTATTTTTTGTCTGCATTTTCATTGAACATTATCTTAGTTTTACTCATATTTATTTCCATTCTTACATGTCTGCTTTCTCTACTTCAATCTTTCACCATTCTTTATAATCTCTCCAATGATTCACCAAACACAACTCTGTCATCTGCTAATATAAAGTTTTTTAAGGTATTCCCCCATTGATATAAATTCTTACATTTTCCTAATCTAAATTCTTGCAACTTTCTTTAGACATGCTGTGAATAATTTAGGAGAGATGGAGTCTTCCTGTGTAACTCCTTTCCCTATCGGAATTTTTCTCACTATGTGTATGTAGTTTTAGGATTGCTGTACTTCCTGTATAAATATCTTCTAGTGTTCTAACAAAAGATTCTTCTATTCATTGTTTCTGAAGAGTTTTCATTACTGCTGATGGTTTTACAGAATCAACAGCTTTCTCAT
>NC_090727.1:127678860-127873860 GCF_036898095.1 Palaemon carinicauda | reverse complement strand
ATGCAAATAAAAGGCGAATTAACCTTATACATACCTAACCTAATCAGAAAGTCCTCAAATATGGCTTCCAAGGAACTGTAAGTTGAATTGTTTTTAAGTCGAATTTTGATGAATATTGGCTTAGAGTAGGCTTCACCTGACTTCCATACCTATAATTTTCACCTGTAGAAGTCAGCAGATAGCCCTGTTTCATATTGCAAATGTCATCTTACTTAAAATATCGGTATACACGAAATCAACCACCGTAAGAAGTGCTTGAACCCTGAAGGTGAATACCCTGCAGCATACAAAAAGTCAGTTATAAGTGCTTAGGTCCAAAGAGCATTCACACATACACCTGCATTGAATTACAAGATATTGTTTTGTTACAGTATTTCATTATAAACTCTTGATACAATTTCTGAGATTTATGATTTCAGTTAGATTTGTGTTTGTATCTCCGAATGTTTATAAGTTGAGGACCACCTGTAATTCAATAGTACTTGGTGTATGTTATGACTTTAAAAGTTGTACTAAAATACAGTATATCCTGTTATGTTATTCATTGAGTAACTGAATATTCGTCGTCCGAGTATTGACAACGTGGCTCAAAGTTCATATACTTTTCTTTTCAAAGTTTAGTTTTGTCATTTATTATTTTTCAATTTTTCTTCCGACCTACCGGTTTTTTACAATTGATTAGTGTGAACCAGTTTGTGTGTGCCCTAGTATTTGAAAGTCTTTGGCTCCTCTTGTGAGGAATGTAGCAAGAATAGAATGTCGACCCGTTTTAATATTGTTATTACCTCCGCCAACAAAGTTGGGAGGAGGTTATGTTCTCGTCCCTGTATTTCCGTTTGTCTGTTTGTTTGTAAACAACTTCCTGGCCACAATTTTACTTTATAGAGATGTGAAACTTTCAGGGATTAGTTGTAATGTTGAAACGTGGAAGCGAATCCATTTTTATAAGTCTTAGGGCGAAGGTCAAGGTCGAGCAAAAGGTCGACCGAATTAACCCTAACCTTAACCCGAAGTTCATGTATGGTTGTCACACAGCTGGTTTCGAGAAATAAGCTGTGGTGGTGGAGGTCTACACTCTTGAGTGTTTTTTAGTTATTATTATTATTATTATTATTATTATTATTATTAGCTAAGCTACAACCCTAGTTGGGAACACAAGATGCCACAAGCCCAAGGACTCCAACAAGGAAAAATAGCCCAGTGAGGAAAGGTAATAAGATATGAGATTAGTAACAACGTTAAAACATATCTGTCATAGATAAACTACGAAGAGAGACTTGCGTCAGCCTGTTTAACATAAAAACATTTACGGCTGCTTCTGGTTGCAGCTGAAATATAACTTCTAAGATTACTGCATAGTTTTGGGGCATTAAAATCCACAATTATATGCGTGCATATTTTAGAAATAGCAGAAGCTTTCGCATTTTTTCCAAAGTGCCTCTTCAGCTAAAGAATAAAAATATTTTACAATGTTTAAAAGGTAAACTTAAAGCAAATGACAATTACAGGATAAAAATAATCAAACCAAAGTAGTTGTTGAAGCTAAAACATCAGATTAACAAGAAGTGACAGTTTTCTAACGAGTGAACAGTGTTCATAACTATAATCGTCGGGTAACTGGGTATTTTGTCGTTTATTACGGATTCTCATCGATCGTCTTGGTGGCTCTCCATATTCCAAAAGATTGATGTTGGTATCCTTCAATTGTGGCTCTACGTTATTGTTGGCATTATGGCTCTGATCAATATTATCAATTCCATGAGCTTGTAAACGAGGAAGCAGTGGATCGGCTGAAGTATTGGCAGCTCTAAATGTTTTAAAGATATTTCTAAAAATCGTTTTACTAATAATGTTGTCTTCCTGATTAAAAGATTTATTATTATCAAACGCGTCCATTACGTGAATCAAGGTTCCCTCAACTACTCTCCTACGTTCAATATCTGAGTCTTTATATATTATTTTGGTATTATTAAAATCTATTCTAATCTCTAGATCTCGACCATAGAATAGATTCATACTTGTCACTGTTAATAATTCTCAGACTACTCGGCCATGCAATTTTTACACTAATAACCTAATCCATCTCTTGCATTAATTTTGCGCTTTCTCTTGGTACTCACTTCATCATCTTCAACAGAATAAAATTCCCCACAAAAATTACCATTCATATAATATTTTTCACACACCCAAACACACACACTCACACACACACACACACACACACACACACACACATATATATATATATATATATATATATATATATATATATATATATATATATATATATATATATATATATTATGGATAGATGTAATATAATTGCTTATACGATCGGAGGGTTAAAATTCATAAAATTGTGTATTACATCGAGGGAAAAACTAATTAATCAAGGTAACAACAATATGAAAAGACTACAAAAGTAATTTTATCCCCCTTAGCTAATAAAATGTATGAAATTGAACAGGATGCAGCACATAGCCATTCGACATCAAGAGCATTGAAAACTTCATGGTAAAAATTGACTTCAAAGTGAAATTCTCGCTGAACAATACACCCAGTTTCTCGTTAACAAGCCTCTAGTTAACGAATAGTCCACCAGCGTTAATGAAGCTGACGAATAAATGAAAGATGGGGATAGGAAAATAAAATAAATAAATGGTTTTATACCTGTGCGATTCACGCTCCGTATGTTTGGTGTACTGATGTTTCGGTGTTGGAAGCTGGGGAGATTGAAAAGTGATGCCATTGGCTGAGCAAATACTTCTCACTGCTTATCGAAAAGGGAAAGTAATATTTCTTTGCCATAAGAAACTATTAGTGGAAATTATATGCTTTCAAATTATTGAAGTATTGTATTGTATTAGTTAGATAAGTAGTAGCATCATACGGTATTTTATTTTCATATTTAGTATTTTAGTACTAATAGTACAATGGCTAGCACAGTGGTAACACTTCCGCCTAGCATTCGCATAGCAGTGGATAGATCCCAGCCCTGGACCGTGAGTTTAAGCTGTTTACTGGGGAGGCCACTGGTGTGGTTGGGCACAACAGTTGGGGGGTCAGCTTGCCCGGCTAACGTTCTGGTGATTATCCATTCTGATGATAAAGTAACTGAAACCAGACACCTTTACCTTTACTACGATGAATATCAGATGAAAATTTTCAAGAATTGTCACAAGGTTAAAAAAAATCGCCCTATAATTATCAACCGACTGCATAGTGACATATTTTTTTATGTATAAGGAATTTTTTTCACAGTCAAGACTTAAATTACTCTGGTATCTTCAGATGCCTGACTGATTCCTACAAATCTAAGTCGTATTATGGAGGCTGAAAGTGAAATTGATGAAAGTGAAGATACGACAAACAAACACATATAATGAAGGAGAGACCGGGGAAAAAGACAAGAGTGGTGAAGAAGATAGATCCCAAGAAAAACAGCATTCAAAAAAAAATATATATATTTCCAAAAGGAACAAATAGTTCAAAAAAAAAAAAAAAGCTCAAAATGAAAAAGAAGTCCCCCAGAATACTAATGACCAAAAAAGCACGAGTGATAAAGAAAACATGAGTAGCAAATAAAAATATGATTATGAAGAGGCTACTAATACTGATGAAGAGATTGATATGCTGCAAATGGGATAGAAGCTGAAGATCATTTATGCAGGTATTGAAACACATTTACTATTTTTATTATTGCTTACTAAGCTAAAACCCTAGTTGGAAAAGCAGGATGCTATAAGCCCAAGGACTCCGACAGGGAAAAAAATAGCCCATTGAGGGAAGGAAACAAGGAAATAAATAAACTACAAGAGAAGTTATGAATAATTGAAATAAAATATTTTAAGAACATTAACAACATTAAATTAAATCTATCATATATAAACCATAAATACTTTTAAAAAAAGAACAAGAGGGAGAGAAACAAGATAGATTAGCGTCCCCGAGTGTACCCTCGAGCAAGAGAACTCTAACCCAAGACAGTGGAAGACCATAGTACAGAGGCTATGACACTACCCAAGACTAGAGAACAATGGTTTGATGAGGTAGGAGATGCATAGGCCATGAAATTATTCATGGAGTAGGTGTAATATAATTGACATTGGACAATATTTAGGCATCATCATGTTGATGAGGATCATTGGCTTTCCCCAGATGAAGGTGTTTTGAAGAAAAACAGAAGACACTCGATGGCATCTTTCTCAGTAATGATGCCGCATAGGAATTTTAAGGTGATAGGGAAGTACTTCCAAGCATGCAACAGACAGGCCATACCAGGACCCGATAGAAGGAAAGAAAAAAGTGGCCATCGTCTGGCCGACCTTCTCTTAGTGGGCCCTGAGTTATACCAATGTATATCACAAACTAGTTGATTCTCATTTGGACCACCATATGGTAGAACTAGGTAAGATACCAATCTCCTTATCCCTAAAAAACGGCTGTCACTCGATGAAGGAATATTGAAGTGGAAATGTCGCTTTTCAATCAAGGTATATAACCCAGTGAAATCAGCAAAGCATAAGAAAAATTTACCTTGTGTGTGAGGATCAGGTGATTTATGGCCTTGATTTTATTATATAAAGAGGTTTTTCTTTGTGTGATGTCGTTTTCTAGGCAATAGGAACTACATGAAGGCCAAGGCAAAAAATCATTCCTTGCTTCATGTGGCGTTCAGGAGGAACAACAATACTTTTACCATATGCTGGCAGGATATCAGGTTAGTCAGTCTGATTATAATTGCATACAGTACCAGCACCAAGCAGTTTGTCCACAAGCAAAGGATTAGACATAGGGTCAAGTTTACGAGGAAGAAATAAACATGGAGAGCGAGAGGCCATGAGGCACTAAATAAAATGTGAGGTGTGAACCTCTTCGGTCAGCTGATGAGCTACTATTCTTTTGTGAGAGCTCTATCTGCTGAAAAAATAAAAAACAATATTATTCCTGCACCAACTTGCCATTTACTCGAAGTAAAGTTAAGAAGGGAAAAAGCTTTCCCTTCACAAGATTCACAAAGTCATTGCTGACTCTCTTCTCTATAACAGTGAAGATGAGTGGACAACGTTCTTTTTTTGTCTATGAACAAAAGAGTAGAGGGGCATCCTCTTTGTTGACATCCTCTGATGCCTGGTATTAATTCGATGCTTCCTGGTCCTCCTCAACCAGTCACTCCTGAAAACGTGGATAACCAGGAACCTTCCACCATACCCAGCAGGACCATTCACGATTATGAAGATTGGTTAATCCCAGGCCTCAAGATAATTGTGAATCACAATGAAATTAGATAGGTGGTGCCACAGAGCAAAATCAGTGTCATGTGTGTTTCATGAATGCCAAGCAGACCGATATGGTGTTTCAGGGCTCTGTAATATTACCCTTGATCTCCGGCATGTCTACTTCAAGAAATAAAGTGCCACTCCGAGCATAATAAGTACTGATCCAGTACTCCTTCGTCTGCCATGGTGGGCAGAAGGACCAGAAAGACGATCTAACAGCTGTCCATGTTCCTCCCCCTTATAGAAATGCTAGACACCCTTCAAAGTCACACCTGAAGGTGGAAGAATAATAAATATTCAGAAGGATCAAGATAAAAGGTTAGTGATGCTAGTTCATTCTCTAATTATATTTTGCCTTTTAGAATCTATTCATATAACACCCATATATAATAAGGAGATGTCTCACTGCGTGCGCACACACACATTATATGTATATATATATATATATATATATATATATATATATATATATATATATATATATATATATATGTATATATATATACATGCAGTATATATATATTTATGTATATATATATATATATATATATATATATATATATATATATACACATATATACATATATATATATAAATATACATATATATATATATATATATATATATATATATATATATATATATATATATATACATACATACATACATTATATATACATTCCTACACACACAGGCTATATATATATATATATATATATATATATATATATATATATATATATATATATATATATATATATAGATAGATAGATAGATAGATAGATAGATAGATAGATAGATAAAAGGTTAGTGACGGTAGTTCATTCTCTTATTTTACCCTCTTAATGAGAGAATGCCTTGATGAAGTCATTGAGCTTCAGCACGGCATTTCATTCCCGTGCTGAATCTTGGTGACGGGCAAGAGGGCTCTCGAACTTCGGGAAATTGCTCCCCCAGTTCGAATCTAAATTTCTCTCTTTCATCTTATTCTTCTGCTTAATATTACTTCGACCTTCTCCTAATTTTATCAACTTTCTTTCATCTTGCTGTCCTATCTCTATGATTATTATTTTTCTTAAGTTATATACCGGCGTCAATGACCTTAGATGTCAGGATGCCTGAAAACTTTAAATCATTCATTAAGTTATATATATATATATATATATATATATATATATATATATATATATATATATATATATATATATATATATATATATATATATATATATATATGTAGATGTATGCATATATATATATTTATTTATTTATTTTATTTGTTCATTTATTTATTTATCTAATTTTTTTTCTATTTTATTTAAATGGCGTGGATATTTCCACATTCGTTATTACTGCCTGCTTAGATGAATGGGAGAAGGGATCACGGTTGGAAGGTATTCGCATTCAAAGCTATATATGAGAGTATTGGATGATCTCAGCCATCCCAAAGATGGTTTGGACCTTTTTGGCGGAACTACTCTCAAGGGTTGGATCATCGGAATCCAGGGGGATCCAATCCTTGAGGTGGGACTCTTGGCTTTTGGCCGGAAGCCCATCATTACAGATATGGGGAGGATGATTCCATATTTCCTTGGTCTCAGTCCTAACAGGCGGGTTTAGCTTACACCTGTGCCTCTATATCTGTTTTGATGCTATCCTTCGGGTAGGGTATGGAGTGGACCATCTGGGAAGTATACTCCCATTGTGCCGATAGTGGAGAATACAAATTTCCTTTCCAACGTATGATACTTTCTTATAATTCTCAAGCAGGTAAACCAACAAAACAACAACAAAAAACATGAAAATCCCACCCTTAAATATGGACCCTTCAAATACTGACTCCCCATCCCCTGGATTTGCTGACTCCCCCCCCCCCCCCCCCCCGGCACTGTTGACGACCTCTGCTACTGTAATTAAGGAAAATTCTGTTGACGACCTTCGAACTAAAAAGGACCACTCTACTGATGTTAAAAAATCTAGCAATTTGGGTAACACAGGGAAACTACGATTCCTTCATGTTTCCCAAATCCCATTAAAGACAAATTATGATGATATATATATAGAGCCTTTGAGTGCTATGGATTGATAAAGGAAATAAGGATGAGACTCGGAGATGAAAAATGGGACTCTTGGATATCTTTTGAAAGTCATGATGAAGCGTTTAATGCCATAAGTAATATTAGTAGTATCAAAATTAACGAATTGAACATCATGGGAGCTCTTTGTGATAAGGTCCCAAAGGAATTGGATGTGTACAAACCTGCTGATTGGTTTGAAAAAGATAGAAATGTACCCATGCCTTCACAGAGAAAACCCAAACCACCAATGTGGCTCTTAGCTGAACCTAAAGGGATAATAAGGAATTATTTTAAGATATGTAAGTTTATCAAAAAAAAAAGTAGGAACCATAGCACCTGGAGATATATCTCGTTTTGGGAAGAATAGTTATCTCATCCATGCCAAATCTTCGACTCAGTCTGCAATACTATCTAACTTACAGACATGCAGTGATGAAATTACATTGGAAATGAAACCTCATCTAAATTTTAGTTATGGAAGGGGAGTGGTCTTTAATAAGGACCTGTATGAATTTACAGAGGAGGAGATACTTTCTATGTGTCCATTAAATGTATGGAAAGTGCATAAGGTTCCTGGAACTTCAATGATTATACTTACTTTCCAGGATGCTGATGTACCTATCCATATTTTTATTGAAAATGAAAGGATTAAAGTTCGGCCTTTCAAACAAAAGCCCCTGCAATGTTTTAATTGTTTTAAATTTGGACACTCATCCAAAGTTTGCAAAAATGGAAAAATGTGTGGTATTTGCTCCAAAACTTATCATGGAGAATGTACCCTTGAGGCCAGGTGTTCAAATTGCAATTTGAACCATAAATCAACTGATAGGAGATGCGAACTGTATAAGTTGGAGGAAGCTGCCCTAAACAAATCAAGTTTAGAACACATAAGTGTGGGACATGCAAAAAGACTGTTGAATAAATCAACCAGCTATGCAAAGGCCTTAAAATCAAAGGTAAATTTACCACAGGAGACATCAACCCCACCTAGCACTGCCAGTAATCGTAAAAAAAGAAATACTGCATGACAAGGTAATCATATTGCCTTCTGAGGCTCTGCCACAGTGTATTAAAAATGGGTCATTGCCCAGTTCTGTACAGCCTTCGTTCCCCATTACCAACAATAGTACTAACCTCTCTCAGGCCATGTCCTTGCCTGATTTGATGGAGATGCCACCTGACACCAAGTTACCAGGTGCACCTGTATTGGGGAAGGTGTAAAAACCTGGTAGCTCAAAACCTACTAATCGGAAAAGAGAGAGACCTCCATCTCTCTCGCCCCCTTCCATAAGAAATATCAAAATTACGACGTCAAATAAAAATGATGATTTGTCTGTTGATATTTCTGATCTGGAAGTCAATTTAAATAAATCAGAAATTCAAGTGGAGGTCCACCAACCTCCTCAACAATCAGATCAAAAAGACAAAAAGAAAATCATAAATGCTAGACCCAATCTATCAAGACCCTCTTTAATAAAACCACCTAAAAATAGTGTTAGATCAAAAACTGCTAATGGGAAGACTCCATCCAAAGGGTCTACCAAACTATAAACCATAGTTTTTTCCTCCATTTTGCAATGGAATTGTCAGGGTTTAAGGGCCAAATATGAAGAACTTAAGCTCCTTATTCATGAGCATTCCCCCATAATTATTTGTCTACAGGAGAGCAAACTTGATCATAATACCCCTTGTCCTCGCGAATATATTAGTTATAGGACACCATATGATCACCAAGTGGGGAGCCATGGCGGAAGTCTCATATACGTTCGTCGAGATGTTCCCCAAGTTTCTCTGTCTATTCGTACACCTCTGCAGGCAGTGCTTTTACAGATTGACATGGGGCGAAAATATACAATTTGTTCTCTGTACTTGCCTCCAAATGATAACATTTTGTATGATAACTTAGTGGAGGTGATTCAACAACTCCCTCAACCTTTTCTCTTACTGGGAGATATGAATGGTAGACATCCTTTATGGGGTGAAGTTTTGGCCAACACAAGGGGCAATATTATCTCATCAATTGTGGAGAATGAGGATGTGGGGCTCCTTAATACAGGAGAGCCCACACACTTTCAAGTCCAGACAGGTACCTTGTCATGTATTGACCTATCAATCGTAAGCTCTAATTGCCTTCTCGACTACGATTGGAGGACATTAGATGATTGGCATACTAGTGATCATGCACCAATCATTATAAACACCAACAATGGTCCACCTATACAGAGATCGCCATGATGGAATCTTGAGAAGGCGGACTGGGAAAAATTTTGTGAGCTAAGCGAAATTGAGGGGGACGCTGAACAGGTTGAAAATATCGATGATGCCATAGACTTACTGAATGGAACTCTCCATACAGCAGGAGTCAATTCAATTCCCAAAACAACAGGGTTATTCAAACGACGACCAGTCCCGTGGTGGTCTTCAGAACTAACTGCCCTCCACAGAGCCACAAGAAGATCTCTAACATGATTGCGTAGACTCCGAACTGATGAGAATTTAATTATGTACAAGAAATGTAGAGCACAGTTCCGTCGTGCCATGAAAAGAAGCAAGGCGCCAGTCATGGATGTCTTTTGTTTCCTCCATTAACAGTAGAACACCACCATCTGCTGTGTGGAGGAAAGTAAAAAAGATAGCTGGCAAATTCACCCCCAACCCACCACCAGTGTTGAGGGTGAATGGTCAGTATGTAACTGAAGCAAATGATGTTAGCAATGCCCTGGCTAATCATTTTTCAAATGTATCCAGCAAGTGTGTAGGAGCCCCTGGTCACCAGTATAGGAGCGTTGAGGAAAAGAAAATTTTAAATTTTGCAACAAGAAGGGAAGAGTTGTATAATTCTCCTTTCACTGAAAGAGAATTTGATTCTGCACTTGCTCATTGCAATGATACAGCCCCTGGACCTGATGGAATTCCATATGCAATGATTAAACATGTACATTTTAATACAAAGCTATTTATTTTAAGCATTATTAATAGAATATGGCATGATCATAGTTACCCAAGTGTTTGGGAACTAGCCATTATTTTAGCCTTTTTAAAACCCGGTAAAGACAAGTTTTTAGCAGCAAACTATCGTCCTGTTGCACTGACATCTTGTTTATGTAAAATCATGGAGAAGATGGTCAATGCAAGGCTGGTATGGTACCTTGAAAAGAAAGGTATTTTATCACCGATTCAATGTGGATTCCGAAAAATGCACTCAACGACTGATGTGTTGATACGACTTGAGTCTTCTATTTGTGAAGCCTTTGCTTCCAAACAGCACCATGTTACAGTATTTTTTGACCTTGAAAAGGCATATGATACCACATGGAGATATGGTATACTTAAAACCATTCATGAAATCGGATTGAGAGGAGAGCTGCCACTATTTATTCAGGCATTTCTTTCACATAGAGTTTTTCAAGTGAGAGTTGGGGAAGCTCTATCAGAGAGTAAGTGCCAGGAAGAAGGAGTTCCTCAGGGTAGTGTGCTGAGTGTAACCCTTTTTGCACTAGCGATTAATGGGATATCCTCAGCAATTCCCCAGGATGTTCTCTCAACATTATTTGTGGATGATCTCTCCATTTCATTTGCTGGAGCCAGAATGGCAATGGTTGAGAGAAAAATCCAACTCTCTATCGACAAAATTATCCAGTGGGCTGACATGAATGGATTTAAGTTCTCGACAAGTAAAACTACCATTGTCCATTTTTGTCGTATCCGGGGAGTACATCCAGACCCGGATATATACATTAAAGGTCAACGGATACCATGTGCAAGTGAAGCTAAATTTTTAGGTTTGATATTTTATTGTAGGCTTACATGGGTTCCTCACTTAAAAGCGTTAAAAGCTAAATGTGTTGAAGCTCTGAATATCTTAAAAGTATTATCCCATACATCATGGGGGCAGACCGCAATACTATTTTAAAATTATACAAGGCCTTGATTTTTTCCAAAATTAGCTATGGATGCGAAATATATTCTTCAGCTACCCCAAGCCGGTTAAAAATATTAGACTCGATACATCATGCAGGTATTAGATCGTCTACAGGAGCTTTTAAAACCTCGCCTATTCCAAGTCTCCTTGTTGATGCTGGAGAGTTACCTCTAGACCTTTACCGAATGTCTTCCATTATTCGGTATTGGTTTAGATTGCAAAGACTCCCTAACTCTCTAGCCTTTCAGACTGCAAGCCTTGTAAGACATGCATCATACTTTGAGTTGCACCCAAAATCTCCTCAACCTTATGGCTTTCGGGTGAAACGATTATTAAATAGTCTGGATATAATTAGAAATAAGGTACTTCCATTCAAGGTATCATCAACGCCTCCATGGAAGTGACCAGAGATATCTTTTTGTAAATATTTTATTGGAGATAAGAAGAATATGTCAGACCTAGAAGCCAGGTCTCTTTTTAATGAACATGTTAAAGAACATAGAGGATCAACTTTTATCTATACTGATGGCTCCAAATCTGATGCTGGCGTTGGATTTGGAGTACATAGTAATGGTTTTAATTGTAGAGGTGCACTTCCTCTGACCGCTTCCATATTTACTGCCGAACTGTATGGCATATTAACCGCTATTGAGAAAATAGCGTTGGAGAAGGAGGGTAATTTTACAATTTTTAGTGATGCAAGGAGTGTCCTTCAAGCTTTAGAAGTTTTTAATTCTAATAACCCTCTAGTTTTAAAGATTTTAGAATGGCTTTTTATTATTGGACGGAGAGGTATAACAGTTCAATTTTATTGGGTTCCAGCACATGTAGGTGTGTCTGGGAATGAGAAGGCAGATTCACTGGCTAAGAAGGCTGCATCCGAGTTGCTGCCAAAAAGGTATCCCATTCCCTGTAATGATTTCTTACCTGACATCAAGAAATTGGTTTGCAATAAATGGCAACAGCAATGGGATAGCCTAGATGGGAATAAAATGCGAGAGGTAACAAATGACATATCTCCTTGGAGGTATAATATGATGCCCCGAAAATGGGAGACGTCTCTTTGTCGTCTCCGTATTGGTCACACTCGGTTGACACACGAGTTTCTGCTGAAGGGCCAACACCAACCGTATTGTGACGACTGTTTAGTACCTCTAACAGTAAGGCATTTGTTGACCGAATGCCCCAATTATAACAAATTAAGGAATAGATATCTGTTTGAGGCTTGAGGTGAGGGTGGCAGGTTCATCCTTGCCAAGATTCTTGGAAGTGATGTGTCCTACCATGCAAGTGGCATTTTTAGATTTATTTCAGAAGCAGGTCTTCTGAAAAATATTTAACTTTTATGACATTCAACTTTTATGATTTTAATTGAATGCTCTATTATTTTTTATTTTATTTTTTATTTTTGTATACATAAATTAAATATTACCGGCGTCAATGACCTTAGATGTCAGGATGCCTGAAAACTTTAAATCAATCAATCAATCATTCTCTTATTTTATATTTTGGATGTAAATATTGATTGTAGCTGCCGTTTTCTTCAAAGCCACAGGGACGAGATGGAGAATAGACACAGATACTGTTACTCACGTCACACTTTATTAAAAATTTGATATAAAGTTCAAGTTGATATCACAAGACACTTTAAACCAACTTAAAGCTTTAAATCACTTGACACTAAGCACTACAACTTAAGTTGACCATAACTGTAAAAGCTTATACTGTAGTTGGTCAGTACTCCAAGACCAGAGAACCAATGATGAGTACTTTGCTAGTAGTGCAGGGCGACGAGGTTCAAGAAACTGAAAACAACAAAATACAAACTTACTAAATTTGTTAAAAAGAAATTCCATAATAAACAAAGAATTGAATGGTTTGATTTCAATACAAAACACCACAAACATGAAATAGAATATATACAAATTTCAGTAATGAAATAAACTTACATCTGTGTTACTCTAAGCTACATCCAATACAAGCGAAACGAATTTCCAAAGAAATATTCTTTACACTTTGAAGACTTCTTCTACTCTGTCAGTCATCAAAAAAACCTTGATCCTATTTCTAGAACATATAATTGTTACAGTGTGATTCCAACACTGATAAATACCAGGATAAACAATCTTTTCAAGAACTACTCAACACTTAACAAACAAATTACAACAGTAACTATCAAAAAAAGACTGAACAATGTTTACATGTAAAACGGACAAAATATCTACATTGCAATTTAACCCTAATCACCGAGTTGAAAAACAGAGCTTATTAAATAATTATATACACAAATGGTTTCTATAAAATGCTGCATTTACAATTGATTTTGGAATCTATTCATACAACACCCATATATAATAAGGTGTCTCACTACGTGCGCACACGTACGCTCACGCGCACACACACACACACACACACACACACACACACACACACACACATATATATATATATATATATATATATATATATATATATATATATATATATATATATATATATATATAAACACAGTATATATACATACGCACATAGGCTATATATATATATATATATATATATATATATATATATATATATATATATATATATATATATATATATATATATATATATATATATATATATGTGTGTGTGTGTGTGTGTGTGTGTGTGTGTGTGTGTGTGTACACACAGACGAGTTCAGGCATCTGTTCTTAGACCTGAAATCAACCCAGCTCCACCGTGACATCTGATTTATGAGTTCGCAGCACGAGGCTATTTATGATAAATATCTATCACAAACACTGTTACACTTGTGATTTTAATCAATGTAAAAAGATATTGCTCTCTCTCTCTCTCTCTCTCTCTCTCTCTCTCTCTCTCTCTCTCTCTCTCTCTCTCTCTCTCTCTCTCTCTCTATATATATATATATATATATATATATATATATATATATATATATATATATATGTGTGTGTGTGTGTGTGTGTGTGTGTGTGTGTGTGTGTGTGATATGCGTGTGTATGAGGGTATATGCATTAGTTCAAGGGGTTGTTCATGCATTTGTTTACTTACATAAAAATCCGAAAAAGTCAGGGAAAGAATCAGAAAAGTAGTTCATTATATTTTCACTGTCTTATCGTAAAACCAGCGAAGTTAACTATGGATTTGATGTGTCTTTGCTATCTTTATATTGTGGTATTCAAAAGAAAGATATGATTAATTAGTTATTTTAAAAAAAAATTCCAAGTTCCAACATTCCTGCCTTATGTATTGTTCCGCACACGGGTGTGTCCAGTGTTGTCCATTGTCATTACTCATTAGCTCTCGCATTCACCGACTTATATTACGTTTCGCTGCTGTTGTTGTTTACGACATTTCAGGTATTTAATTATTACATATCTTTCCAATGGTTGGTACCAATAATTTAGATACCAATTTAGGTATATTAGAGTTATTATTAAACGTAAAATGGATAGAAATGTAGTTTGCAGCGTTAGTGAGCCTACTCCATTTTGAGTTGGCAGTCATATGCCAAGACATTAACCAATGCAATGGCATAGTGCCCCAAACTAGTAACCCATAGAACCTTGAGACGATTTAGAAGCCTTTAGGATAGAAAACTTGGTAAGGAAAACTTCAATGATGTGTTTTTCCCTTGTGAGATATTTGTATTTCGAATTGTAAAACGAAATTGGATAAATATATGCTTTAATTTTTAGTCAGATACTTGGTGATATTGTAGGTTATTACGGGGTAATGTAACTTAGGGAAAAAAAGGTTTTGTTACAGTTTCATCCATTATGGGAAATCTATTATAATAATATATTTCCCGAGAAAAGCAAGTCTTTTGTAGTATTTCTGTAAAATCTTATCTGTCGCAAATGCCTAGTTCTTTATATATCGACGATCAAACTCACGCTACTCATGTTTTCCTCCCAGATTTTTTCTAAGTCTTGTTATTGTTGACTGTGTCTTGTATTTGCTTTAATGATCCCTGTAACCACTATAATCCGCTGACAAACTAGTCCACTATGAAGCCCGGTAGGCCTAGGTAGGGATACAGGGCCCCTATGCTAGGTTAGGTGGGTTTTCTTAGGTTCAGTAGTGCCCTGAAAATCACTGTGGCCTCAAGGGGGGTCGCAGGGGGGGGGGGGCGGAGCCCTTCCCGTTAGGGCTAGATAGGGGTATAGGGGGAGGGGTGGTGGAAGGATAAGTATTCATCTATTGCAAATATCATTTGACGCCCCCCCCCCCCACCCAAAACCCTGGTTCCCACCTGGTGTCCCCCATAATTGTTGGGATGAAGTAGGGTTTTCTGCATTCTGGGACTTGTTGTTTTAACTCCAATTACATTGTAAATCTCTAAATCGGATGGTTTGCGGTCAAAATAAACGTTAAATTCGTTGGAATTACACTAATTCTGATGCAAAAATATATATTTATTCCAGTTTCCCCATAACGGATGAAACTGTAAATTTACCGAATAGTTTCAGAAATATATGTAAAACTTTACCGTTTTTTGACCCTCATATAAAGACAAGGTATATTTATAGAAAAGACTGTTTTGGGGGGGGACCTCTGTGGGAAACTGGGATTTTGTTGGGAGGAAATGCCAAAAACGAGTGATATGCAGTTATAATTATCAGAAATGCAAATTAAAATACAAAATTACCATTTGGAGAGATACTTTATATGGTTCATGTAGGATGAAATTACAGAAGATCACGGAACTAATTTCCAATAAAAAGTAAATTCCTATGATAAATATTGTGCTTTCAGCGCTTTTGACCTTGTATTTCCACCGCAGATAAATCATTTTCTCGTTATCCCTGCTCCTGACTGAAACAGGTGGGAACCTGGGTCTATGGGTAGGTGGGAACCTGGGTCTATGGGTAGGTGGGAACCTGGGTCTATGGGTGGGTGAAAACTGGAAAAAATGTAATTATTTGATACTTATTGAGATTCTTGAACGGCCACAGACCCTAACACATCCCACCTAACCTAACCTATCAGTTCCCAGGTCACGGACGTAATGGTGGGGGGGGGGGGGGGGAAGAAGGGCTGCCCTCAGACCCCCTTCTCAGGTCACTAACCTACCCAGGTTACAGTGCTAGGTGGGGGGTAAGATCCTTAGACCCCCCCTTTCCCAGCCATAAACTCACCCAGGTCACAGACCAAGCTGGGGCATGTCCCCTGGATCACCCTTCCCTGGTCACAGACCTAGCTGGCAGGCAAGGCGGTATGGATATAGAGCACGGTAAAGACTTTCCTAATAAAGAAATTGGGTTTTATATAGAAAAATAACCATTCTCATTGAGAATAACATTTCCGTCGCAAATAAAAAACTGATTTTGAGCGAAGCGAAAAATCTATTTTTGGGTGAGATGGCCATGTCGTCCTGATGGAAGGTTCCTTCAGTAGCTTCCTTTGGGTATATATGACTACCATAAATATTCCCTGAGAATTAAACTAAAGGTTTCACAGAATTCTAACTTCTGGTGCGAGTACCCTGAAGGTTTCCCTGTAGGATATCGTATATCAACAGGGGACGCATGCATTAACACGCCACATGGCTATGTGCACCCAACATAGCGTTTACGCTTCGAGGGGGAAAGGTGGCGAGGTAACTGAGGAGCCGTTCCAAAGTTACCCTTCCTTCGTTACTGTTACAGTACTCGTAACGTAAACAAACCGTCCGCCATACTGTGTGACGTCACGTCCGTCCTCATTCCTAGTCCAGCTTCCAACCGGCTTACGCGATACAGTATAGCAGGGAGGGGCCTGGCAGGCTGAACTGGAACAGTTGGGTGGGTCCATCAGGACGACAGCCATCTCGCCCAAAAATAATTTTTCGCTTCTCTCAAAATCAGTTTTTTGGGCTCAAGCCATGTTGTCCGATGGAAGTGTACTAGAGAATTAATGTATCGTGAATTTTTTCCCCATTTCAAGTGCCTTCTACTCTGACTAACATTCCTGCGGCCTGGTGACCGAAGAGATCGTGACATCTCCGTTAAATGTCACTACCAGTGGTATTACAATGACCTGGCTTCCTGCCAAGTCCTAATTGAACAAGAGGAACATCTCGAAGTAACCTAACGAAAATAGACTCGCCTGGATGAAGAGATCGTGCCGGTCTCGAAGACAGATCAGAAGGGTAAATATTTGTGTAGGAACAAATTTTATACCATTAGGTGGTTGTATATTAGGTAGTAGGTATATTAACTACAGTATAATAAACCCTGGAAACAGGATCAATAAAACAATAACAGCAATTTATTTTCATATGAAAGATAGAGATAGGAGCAAAATCAGATGCATATGGTAAATAAAATAAATATTTTATATGAAAATTGCATGGAAATATGGAAAATTATGTACAATAATAATATTGGGTAATAGACATAGATTTTCAGTTGGACGGTGATGTAGAATCTGAAAGGGAAATATTTTGCCTTTAAGCACAAGTTCCCTGAGGAACGCTAGGCTTTAAAATCATTATACACTTCATGTCCAAGAACATGTGGCACACGTGTAAGAATATGTCACTTCGCCTTGATGAAGAACAGTCTATTAGTGACACTAAGTGTCCCTTGAAATCACTATGTATCGCACTAGGGTCAACACAGGCACCCGTTTGAGTTAGTCCCGAAAAAACTCGCTGTTCTACGCAGCACTAAACAGCCGGTTTCATCACGCTACCTGCTGCCACCATGAATCTCTCTACTTCGTGCACCTGCTTCGCATAGTGTTTGAAGAATACTCTAGGTGACCTCCAGCCTGTGAAGGATCGGAGGCTTTCAAAATCCATTCTTTGGAAAAAGTTCAGGGAAGAGGCGACTTTCCTAGGATCATGACCTGCGGGTGTACTTTCAGGATCCGCTCTGCGAATAAAGTAGGTGATTTTCGCTCTTAGTTGTTTTAGTGACAGGTCACTACCTGAAGTTTCTCCTTTAAAGAGTTGTCCTCCGCCAAAGTCTGAAGTTCTTTGAAGATAGACCTTAAGGCTCTCCACTGGGCATAGAGAGAGATCTTCCTTCAGGGGGCAGATTCTCCAAGGGCCCCATCTTTAGGTGGCTAGTTCATTTTTAGCCAGAAACGTGGGGTCAGGGAGGAGGGTAAGTTCCCCCGTGTCGGCGAACTGTATCTGGCCCTCCTCTTGATAACGCCACTATTTCACTGACTCGGGCTCCCGAGGCGAGAGCAAAAAGGAAGATCACTTTTTGAGTCAAGTCTCTGAGGGCAAGATTTTTTGTCCAAGCTAGAGGCAAAATGGAGCACCTTAACCAGGGACCAGGTGATGGGTCTCGGTGGAGGTGCTGGACGGAGTCTAGCACACGCCTTCGGGAGTTTATTGAAGATTTCGCTGGATAAATCTATTTGGAAGGCATACAGAAGTGGTCTAGTCAAGGCCGATTTGCAGGTGGAAATTGTATTGGCTGCTGAGCCTTGTCCATGAAGGTGAATAAAGAACGACATGCAAAAATCTATGGAGATTTCCGTAGGGTTTTTTGCCTTGACGAAGGATACCCACTTCTTCCAGGATGATTCATATTGCCTTCTGGTAGACTTTGTATTCCTCTAGGAAGTCCAAACTTTTCTTCGAGATCCCAAACCTTTTCTTCACGGCTAGGGAGAGAAAATCATGAGAAGGTCCTTGACTTTCTTTGATGAAGCGAAGACAGTCGACTTCTGCACCTGTTGGGAGAGAACTGGGCCCGGCAGGGGGATCAGCTTGGGCTGTAGCTCCAGGACTAGGGGAACCAGTTGCTCCGGGGCCATTTGGGAGTCACTAGGGCTGCTGTCCCTTTGAAGGTTCTCAGTGTGGAGAGGACTTTCAGCAGAAGGTTGGGTGGAGGGAACAGGTAAATCTTGGACCATCTGTTTCAGTCCAGGGACATGGCGTCCACTGCTTCCGCTTTGGGGTCCTCGTAAGGGGCCACATATCGAGGAAGTTGCCTGTTGTCGCTCGTCGCAAAGAGGTCGATCTGTAGTTCCGGGACTTGACGAGAGATGAAGGAGAATGATCTTGCATCTAGGGACCATTCCGACTCTATATGGGGCTTGTCCTTGATAGAGCGTCCGCTGTCACGTTGCGGAATCCTTGTAGGTGAACTGCAGATAGGTGCCACTTCTTCCTGTCCGCCAGGTGGAAGATGGGTAATAGCACCTGATTTATGTGGGGCGATCTCGAGCCCTGACGGTTGAGACATCTGACTACTACCGAGCTTTCCAGAGTTAGACGGATGTGTATCGAGGGACGCGAGGATAATTTCTAAAGGGTGAGAAGAACCGCCATGGCCTCCAAGATGTTGATGTGAAACGTCTTGAATAGGGGAGACCATGTTCCTTGAACTTGCCATTGATGGGAGTGACCCCCCCCCCCCAACCCTCCAGAGAAGCGTCCGTATGGATGTTGAGCGATGGAGGCGGAGGTTGGAGAGGGGTGGATCTTTTCAAGGTCCTTGCTTCTGACCACGGGCTTAGAAGGGAGCGAAGCCTGTTCGGTAGGGGTCTCTTGAGATCTCTTCGAGCGACGGATGCGTTTCGTCTCCAGACTCCTGAGGCATCCTTTAGCTGTGGGTTTGTCACTGAGGCGAACAGTAGGGAGCCGAGAACTTGCTCCTGCTGTCATCTTGAGATCCGTTTGGATTTGAGAAGTCTTCTGACAGACCCTGCTATTTCTTTCCTTTTCTTCAGTGGGATGGAAAGGCAGTGTGTCTGAAGATCCCAAGGGATTCCTAACCATTGGAACTTCTGAGCTGGAGCGAGGCGAGACTTCTTGGTGTTTATTTTGAAACCCAGATGTTCCAGGAACTGGGTCACTTTGCTGCAAGCTCTCAAACATTCTTCTGGCGATGTTGACCAGACCAGCCAGTCGTCGAGGTAGGCCATCACTTGGATGCCCTGAAGGCGTAGCTGATGGACGACTGTGTCTGCTAGCTTGGTGAAGATTTTCGGAGCCACGTTGAGCCCGAAGGGCATGGCTCTGAAGGCGTAGCTTTTTCGTTGGAGCTGGAATCCTAGGTAGGAGGAAGCGTGGTGGTTCATTGGGATGTGCCAGTAGGCATCCGCCAGGTCTATTGAGACCGTGTAGGCCTTGTGAGGCAGTAAGGCTCTTATTTGTTGAAGGGTCAGCATCTTAAATTTGTTGTTCGCAATGAACTTGTTGAGGGGGGACAAGTCGAGAATGACTTGAGTTTGTCCGAGTCCTTCTTTGGAACACAAAATAGTCCTCCTTGGAACCTGGTGGACTTTACCCTCTTGATCACCTTCTTGTTCAAGAGT
Source organism: Palaemon carinicauda (assembly GCF_036898095.1). Taxonomy (NCBI): domain Eukaryota; kingdom Metazoa; phylum Arthropoda; class Malacostraca; order Decapoda; family Palaemonidae; genus Palaemon; species Palaemon carinicauda. The sequence continues at coordinate 127,853,314 of NC_090727.1, read as the reverse complement.
TCCAGGACATATTCTTCCAAGATGGGGGTTGAAGGCTGGAAGAATTGGTTGAAAGTTGGCAGTGGTTGCGTCCAGCTCCAACCTAGTCCCTTCTTGATGATGCTGTGTGCCCAAGGATCGAAGGTCCAACGATCCTGAAAGTGGCGGAGTCTTCCTCCCACCGGAAGCACTTCATTGCTTCTGGTTTCCGGAGGGTTTGCCACCTCGGCCACTAGCTCCCCTTCCTACTCTGCCCCTGGAGGGGTGGCGAGAGGAATCTCTGCCGTAGCCTCTACCTCTGGGACGAAAGGTAGTGGATGGTCGTTCATAGGCAGGGGTGAAGACCGGTGATTGGGACACCACCGGCTGGGGGACAAACTGAAAGGTCTGTTGTGGGTGTGCAACCACTTAGAGTAGCGGGAGCCGGAAACTGTTGTTTGGGTTGACGCTGCGGGGGTCGTGGTTTGGAGGATTTCCTCTTAGGTTGAGGGCCTTCTTCCTGAGAGGATTTCCTCTTGCGGGACATGCCCCATTTGTTGAGAAGGTTCCGATTCTCAGAGGCGGCTTTGTCCACGATCTCTTTCACCAGAGCTGTTGGGAAGAGATGCTTGCCCCAGATGTTGGAGGAGATTAGCTTCCGCGGTTCGTGTTTCACTGCCGCGTTGGCAAACACGAATTCTCTGCAGGCTCTCTGGGCCTTGATGGAGCTGTACAAGTCCTTCATCACGGTCACTAGGTGGGTCTTCGCGAGAACCATATACAAATCTGGGACCCTAACGTCCCCGGCCATGACCTCCAGCTGAATTTGGTGAGACAGAGAGGCGGCTAGTCTCTCCTTGGTCTCCTGCTCCCGACGAAGAAGGTGGTCGTTCAGCTTTGGAAGATCCTCATTGAACTGACGGCCAGCCTCGTCAGGGTCCAGTTTCCCGACCGTAAAAGTGAACTGGATATCTTTCGTCGGGGGGAAGGGCAAGGGGGAGAGGCCTACACTCCTCCAAGGTAGGGCAGGGCTTTCCTTCCTCCACCGCCTTCATGACTGCATGGAAGGCCTTTTCAACAAAGGGAAAGGTCGCAGTAGGGGGAGCAAGAAAGGACGGGTACTTCTTGCTCAATGCTGGCATTTTAGAGTTGGTAAAACCACAACTCTTGAGACACTCTGCCAGCATGGCTTGGGCTTTCGAGTGATCGAACACGATCACTTCTTTGGGTTCAGTCTCTTCCTTGGAGGCCGGTTCGGACCTGAGCCAGACGTAACAGTCCGGGTAAGCCTCAAAGCTGGGGAAGAACTCCACCTCTTCCAAGAGGATGGACCCAAGCCGATCGTTGATAAATATTTTGCCAGTTGTAATTGGCATATGCTCGGCGTACCTCCAAGGGTTAGACTCCGAGCAGGGGGGAAGATCCTAAACCGAAATCTTTTTCGGTTGCTTCAATCCCATAAAATGACGTTTGAGCTCCTCTTGATTCTTTCGGAGCCTTTCGTCCATCAGTGCCACCAGCACCAGGATGGCATCTCCAGTGGCTGGTAGCACGGGCAGCAAGGCGGCGGAGGTAGAGGGGACTGGCTCCTCGACCACAACGGGGGTTACTGGAAGTGTTTGGGCGACCTCGTCCTCCGAATCAGGGAACTCCACCTGATCCTCTTCATCCTCCAGATCCTCACCCATGAGGGTCCTCTCGGTGTTGTCGAAGACTTCCGACATCTCCACTTCGTCGAGATGACACTTTCGGAGTGTAGCCGAAATGTCGGGTTCAACAGTAAGTTGGACGCAGGGGATCTGATCCTGGGGGATCACAGAGTCCGACAGAGCTTTAGGGAAAAGCAAGGCCCTCATCTTCATGTTACGGAGATAAGGCCTGGTGGCGTTCTTCTGGAAACCGCGCACCCACTTGCGCAGTTTCTCTCGAACATTGTCTCTGGCCTCCGCTGACGGAGGGTTGTCGAACGCCTCATCAAGGAGGCCTTTGCAGGTTGAGCAGTACTGTGGATCCCAATATTTAAGGTTGCCCTTTTTCGGTGCACAGGGGCCGTGGGTCCGGCACACCTTATGCCCGTAGAAGTCCGGGCGGCAAACTCCGCAGAAGGAGCTCTCACACTTCAGATTCTCCTCCTGTAAAAGAAAGAGATCATGAGTACATGGAAGACAGAGTTATGGCTTACATTACTCTTAAAATTAAGATTCACTAATATGTAGAATTGGTTTTTATGTGACCTCAGGATAGGTGAGCTAGAAGGGAAGTAGGAAGACATACTTGTGAGTCCCGTCCAGCCAGTTACCGTGACCTTTTCTGCCGACAATTCCTTAGGACCTAAGGTTCTAGGGGAGGGAATGGTATCCCTATGGGGGAGCCAAGCTTAGGCTTCCTTATAAAGGAATTGTCTACAGAGGGGAGAGGGTCTGAAATTGTTCAGAACCTAGAGAAAAGAAGGGGGAAAATAGAATAAAACCCCCTTATATTTGGGTAGGTCCCGGCAAAAGACTGCACTGAGAAGCACAGACTATGCTGGAAAAATTGTACTGTACAGCCGTACACCCCAGCCACTGTCTTTAAGGTATGAAATACCAAAGAAAGAGCAGTCTGGCTATATGGCTGTATTAGGTCGACTGCCGGTAGCCGGGGGGAGGGGTGCTTGTCCATGGAAGCAGCAGGAGCGTCACCGGCAAGCCGGAGGCCGGTCCGGCGGGGTGAATCCATCTAAGGCTACACACTGAGCAGCAGAGAGGTAGTAGACACCTATAAGGTCGACCGCCGGCAGGGCGGTGGCCTCCGGCTGTCGGCATTGGTGAACCTAGCTGGGTACATAGATGGAGGGTTGTCTGAGATGTCGGCGGCAGAGGCTGCAAGGGGCGGCAGCCCCCGGCAGCCGGCAGGCTGTCGCCTTAGGTAATCCTCAGATTGGAACATCCTATGAAGTAGGAAGGTCACATGGGGTGCTGGCGGCTAGCGCCGGCAGTGGACCGGCACCATGATAGAAGAGAGAAAGATAAGGAGGGAGTGGGGAAGGGTAATGTCCGATACCCGACCGGCTTCCCTCCGGCTAGTCTCTCCGGCGGCATGGGGCCAGCAGAGGGCTGGATGCCTATGGTAATCCAAGGGAGGATCAGAGTACACTCAAAAAGGGGGAGAGGGTGATCTTCCGCCAGCAGGCCGACTGCCAACACTACCCTATAGTTCGACTATGAGGGGGAAGTGTAGCAGAGCGGCCAGCCAAGCAGGAGAGCACAGCTTAACCTACAACTCTCCCCAAGCGAGGAATTGTAGGACAGCGTACAGGGGTGTGAAGGCAAGCCAACACAAAGGGATAGAGTGGCGGTAGGGGTCTGAGGGAGAAGAAGGGGTCGCAACCCTAAAGCTCCCAAGGAGTGGGGGAATCTGTTAGATGCTATACTACCCAGGTAGGAGAGAAACGCTCTCCAGCCCTAGGGTAGATTAGCTCAGAGTAGGAACAGCACTGGTGTACTGTCGTAAACTATAATAAAACAGGATCCCCCAAAGCCTAACCTAAACCAGGAGAGCTTCTCCTAGATTAGGGAGGGCTGGGAAGACATATTGCTAGGCCACAGGAGGAAGGGACGTGTCCCAACCAAGAGCAGTCTAGGGGGAAGGGCAGGACCCTTTCACCTTCAGTCTTAGTCGATACCTAAAGGGAAATGCCTTCCCTAAGGGTGGACTGGGATGAACGATAGGTACTCTGGGGTTCTGTCCGAGGTCCCCCCATATACTATGGTAGGGAAGAGGGAAGAACGATCTAGCCTAACCTACCCGTAAATTATTCCGGGTAAGGGGGCTAAGATATAGCAAAGCTAATCAGAGGGAGGTTACCCGAAGGTAACGGGAGATAAGGAAGCATACAAGGGCCCCAACGTTGGGTTAGGGGATGTGACATGGATGGACCAGGCACGGTCCCTTGTATGGTCCCTAGAAGGCGAAAGATATGTGCAACACTGAATCTTGTATATGTTTAAAAATGCCTATATCTTCATTAACATTAACACTAGGAACACTTATTATATCATGCAGAAGTAAACATGAACACTAGGCTAGGCTAAAAGTCTAGTATGGGGTCGGCTAACTAACAGTGCCGAAGAATACCATCGGCATAATGTAACTAATTCCTAGCAATGAAGACTAAATAACTAATAATATATTTAATTGGTTATAAGGCCGGGAAGGCTGTTCTGGCTAACTAAATAAAGCATGCGAAAGCGAACAGCGGCGTCATAAAATGGCGCCTCCGGGCAAGGCACAGCTCCTCCACAAAACACAAGATTTTAGCGTAAAAAATCGTTACTTTACGGCCAGAGCTTATTTAAACAATACAAGAACCTGGTACTCAACTTTCAGGAAGGCGGCGAGGCAAAAGGTTGAGACACGGCAAAGGATGCACAAGACAATCGGCGACCACCGGGAAAAACAAACCAATGTTGGAAGCTACCAGACAAGGAATGAGGACGGACGTGACGTCACACAGTATGGAGGATGGTTTGTTTACGTTGCGAGTACCGTAACAGTAACGAAGGAAGGGTAACTTTGGAACGGCTCCTCAGTTACCTCGCCACCTTTCCCCCTCGAAGCGTAAACGCTATGTGGGGTGCAGATAGCCATGTGGCGTGTTAATGCATGCGTCCCCTGTTGATATACGATATCCTACAGGGAAACCTTTAGGGTACTCGCACCAGAAGTTAGAATTCTGTGAAACCTTTAGTTTAATTCTCGGGGAATATTTATGGTAGTCATATATACCCAAAGGAAGCTACTGAAGGAACCTTCCATCAGGACGACATGGCTTGAGCCCAAAAAGTTGATATATACGCTGAAATATCCTACGGTTATGGGGACAACCCAGTGGAAACCAAGAGTTTTGGATTGGGAAAATTTCTACTGGCGAATTGATAAATAATGGTAAAACTAACTTTTTCTACTCTAGGGCTACACATTATTCTGTGGGACTCATAATAAATCCACAAAAAATTGCACAAAATATGGAGATCCTGTTCCCCTGAAAGATTTATTTCGCTCTTTAGTTTAAATTTTACAATTCGGATGTATCTGCTCCCCATTGTGCGTTTGTGCATAGCTTTTTGCGCAATAGCGACTTTAATCTTCCTGCGCACAAGCCATCCTTCCACTTTCTTTTTTATCAATGAAATTTCTCTTATGTTCAATGTTCATTTTGTATGTAGCTCCTCCTCCGTCACCTACCATATAGCGAAGTTTACCTTATTTGGGCATGTGTGTATGTAGGCTTAAGTCGGATGCAGGTAATTCAGTGACACAACCCATTTTCTTAGGACAACTTGGTTCCTTTGTAGCTGTGTTATATTTGATGTGTGTTAGGGAGCTCAACATAGCAAAGTGTAGTTGCTACTATTATGGCGATTTCCATCCTATAGTAAGGTTTCACGGTACTCTTGGTGTAGTGATTAATCTTTTAAAGCTCATTGTGTTATCTCTCAAAAGACAAAGAGTAAATATATTTTTATTTCTAGCCAAATACATGAACCATATATTTTTCCTACTCTCTAGCTATTGTGTGTTTTATGTACTTCTGTCCATGATTATTGGGGCAAACCACCCTTTCATAAGTTTTTGGACCCCCTTATATAAAGACAATTAAGGGGCCTTATATAAAGACAATTAAGGGTGACCCCAGTGTGAAACCGGGGTTTTTTGGTTGGGGAAATGTCCTAGACGAGTGATTTACAGCAATAATAATGGTCAGAAATGCAAAATAAGTCCAAGATAACCAGTTGGAAAAATACACGGTTCATGTAAATGGCCGTAAACTGGCCAAACATGATTATTTAACACTTTTGAAATATGTATTAGGGTACAGAACCTAACAAACCCACCTAACCTAACCTAGTAGTTCCCAGGTCACAACCAATAGCTCGGGGCAAGCCCCCCGGACCCCCCTTCCCAGGTCACAACCCCTAGCCAGGGGGCCAAGCCCCCCATACCCCCCTTCCCAGGTCACAACCGCTAGCTGGACCTCCCCTTGCTTCCCAAGTCTCAAACTAAAAGTAAATCACAAATTAATCCCTACATCATCATCATCATCTCCTCCTACGCCTATTGACGCAAAGGCCTTCGGTTAGATTTTGCCAGTCGTCTCTTTCTTGTGCTTTTAATTCAATACTTCTCCATACATCATCTCCTACTTCGCGCTTTATAGTCCTAAGCCATGTAGGCCTGGGTCTTCCAATTCTTCTAGTGCCTTGTGGAGCCCAGTTAAATGTTTGGTGAACTAATCTCTCTTGGGGAGTGCAAAGAGCATCCCCAAATCATCTCCATCTACCCCTCATCATGATCTCATCCACATATGGCACTCGAGTAATCTCTTATAGTTTCATTTCTAATCCTGTCCTGCCATTCAACTCCCAAGATCCTTCTGAGGGCTTTATTCTCAAATTTACCAAATCTATTGGCGATTGTTTCATTGTCATACCATGATTCTTGTCCACAGAGTAACACCGATCCCACTAAACTGATATATAGTCTGATTTTTATATGAAATTTTGGTAATAGTTTACAACACCACGCTCTCCATTTACTCTAAAATAATGCAGTCCTGCAGTTTTCATTTTCTTGCACAGTAATTAGGTGGTTATTTAAATTCTGGGAAAGCAATAATTAGCAAGATATGTTGAGGAAGGTGGAAGGGGTTATAAAAAGAAAATAGCTCGGTTTCCTCACCAAATGACTCGGAACTGACATGTCAACGAAACAGGATTCGTGGTGCCAGCGTACATTAACATAAGTTCGTGATGCCAGCGTACATTTGATATACTGTATGTTCAAAATATACTTAATCAAAAATTGAGTGATTACTCAAAAGTGTCACTATTTGTAAATTGCATATTCTATGGACACTTTTGAGTAATTAATCTATTTTTAACTAAGCATATTTTGAATATACAGTATATCAAATGTACGCCGGCATCACAAACTTCTGTTCATGTACGCTGGCATCACGAATTCTGTTTGGTTGACTGTGTTGACATGTCAGTTCCGAGTCGTTTAGTGAGGAAACAGAGTTATTTTCTTTTTATAACCGCTTCCCCCTTCCTCAACATATCTTGCTAATTATTGCTTTCCCAGAATTTAAATAACCACCTAATTAATGTGCAAGAAGATGAAAACTGCAGGATTGAAATTATTTTGTAGTAAATGGAGAGCGTGGTGTTGTAAACTATTACCGAGATTTTAGGTGATTTGATTACCAAATTTTAACTAACCTAGCCATTATCTGATTTGCTTTTTTCAATCTTTCACTAAACTCTAATTCTAAAGACCCTGTATTGAAGATCATTGTTCCTAAATACTTAAATGTTTCTACCTTATTAATCCTGTCTCCTTCCAATGATATTTCATCTTTCATTGCATACTCCGTTCATCATCTGTCTTTCTTCTATTTATCTTCAGCCCCACCTCGTGTGATATTTCATCCATTCTGGCAAGCAAACATGGCAAATCCTGTGGTGTTCTGCTAACAAGGACAGTATAATCAGCATACTCTAGGTCAGCTAATGTCCTATTACCAATCCAGTCCAATCTTTTTCCACCATCTCTGACTGTTCTACTCATTAAAAAGTCCATGAGGAGGATAAACAACATAGGGGACAACACATTCCCTTGGAGTACTCCACTGTTCACCGGAAACTCACTTGATAAGACTCCATTAGCATTACCTTTGCACTTTCTATGCTCATGAACAGACTTAATCAAATTTACATATTTAAGAGGAATTCCATAACTCAGGATTCTCCACAAAATTGGCCGGTGCACACTATCAAAGGCTTTTTCATAGTCCACAAATACCATCAAAAGGCGATTTCTATATTCTACTCATTCTCTCAAAGTGAAAATTTGATCAGTGCAACTTCTACCTTTTCTAAATCCTGCTTGTTCAACTCTCAGCTTTTCATCCATCTTTCTCTTCAGTCTCTTAAGAATAAGCATACTTTATATTTTCATAACTGACGTAAGTGTTATGCCTCTGTAATTATTGCTATCAGTCAGGTCTCCCTTTTTAGCTATTTTCACCAACACTCCTAGCTCCCATTCATCAGATTATGCCTCTTCATGCCACATTCTACAAAATAATCATGTAAGTAGTATGGAAGTCACTTCATTTTTCGGCCAATATCATCTTGGCAGTTATTCCATCCTTACATTATGAAAAAGTAAATAAAAAATAATTCCTTACCATATGATTGACACCGTCGCCTTTTTTTTTTTTTCTTGGCAATCTTTACAAAAGCTTTGCAGTAGAAAATGTGCTGGTCTTCCCTGAAAATTAAATCGGAATCGGACCTTTGAGGCATTATTACGCTGCTATTTTTTAATTGCACATGAGTAACAATAGCTTTACACTGATATGAGAGCTTCTCTATCATAATCAATTGCTGACATAAATGAAATTAACTAAATTTCGAAATATACTGATGTTCTTCTCTTAAGTTCCCTCTTGGAGACGTCTTTACGAGATGGTGGCTAAGTTGAAACTGAACACGGTGGGGAAAAAACGGATTTTGAGCGAAGCGAAAAATCTATTTGTTCCGTAACCGAAATACAAACCACGCTATTTACATAGGGGTTTACCTTTTAGCACAGCTGAAATGATGAGCCAATAGTTTTAACGAGGGTTAATTACCCCCGCGCTAGTTAGCGGGGGGTAGGGGAAGGGTAGCTTGCTACCCCTCCCCCCCCACACACCGGTGACTTGCTTCACTTCACTTTTGGCTCGGCGATGAACAGACGTGTCTGTCCATCGTCCTCGTTGACAGCCTTTAATCTTTTTTCTGCTTTTTCTTTACTACAGCTTGTGTGTGTTTGAAGTTGACTACCGTTTATTATTATCTTTACTATGCGTACGTGTCCTGGTGTTGCCGGCCGCCCTTGTGGGACCTTTATGTCGGCCTTAGAGACGGATCCTCACACCCTTTGCCCTCAGTGTCGGGGCCGACGGTGTGACCAGGAAAACGTGTTGGGAGTGGTCTGCCTCCCAGTGGGAAAGGTTTGGCCACCGGCGTAAGAAGAAGTCCAAGAGAGACCGTTCTCCTTCGGGGGTTGCCTTGAAGGAGGAGGGTTCTCTGGACTCTTCTTTCGCCGCCCAAACCTCCTCCGAAGCTCCCCCTCGTCCGGCTACTAAGGAGAGTCGGCCGAGTAGTAGCGCAGGCCCTAGTTCTGTTTCCTGACCTTGGGTGGAGGGAGAGGGCGTCGCCTCAGGCTCCTTTTTGGACAAGTAGCAGTAGGTTGAGGGCGTTGTTACCCGGTCTTAGTGTGCGTGAATGAATGAGTATGTCTGACCCTTACTTCTTTCTTCATTCTCCCCTCTCTCGGGGAGCAGCATCCTGGTCCTCGCATAGCTGACCTCGACCTCTGCAGGTAACCCATGCTTCTTTGTGCTCCTAGTATTAAGCTTAATACTGTTGCGTCTCCCATACCCTGACGACGTGGTATTGGGAACGTCCTATCTTAGAATTCCTATCTGAAGGTCTCAAGGTCAACTTCATAGGACGAGTCACACTCTCCTCCACACACTGCTTATGTAGGCCACTCGTTCCTAGCGATGCTAGGAACTTGTGAGGTACAGGGGCTTCTTTTCTCTAGTGCTGCTCACTGAGGGATTGAGCCCCCGGGCAAGGCGAAGTCAGTAAGGCTGGGGACTTTCCGCCCTTCCTAAGGGGTAAGTCACCCAATGTAAATAGCGTGGTTTGTATTTCGGTTACGAAACAAATGACAAATTCGAAGATGATTTGTATTTTTCCTAACCATACAAACCTTAGCTATTTACACATATGTGCCCGCCATCCCTGACCCCCAAGTCAAGTCCTACCTCTAAGTGAAGTGAAGCAAGTCACCGGTGTGTGGGGGGGGAGGGGTAGCAAGCTACCCTTCCCCTACCCCCCGCTAACTAGCGCGGGGGTAATTAACCCTCGTTAAAACTATTGGCTCGTCATTTCAGCTGCGCTAAAAGGTAAACCCCAATGTAAATAGCTAAGGTTTGTATGGTTAGGAAAAATACAAATTATCTTCGAATTTGTCATTTTTGGGTGAGATAGCCATGTCATCCTGATGGAAGGTTCCTTTAGTAGCTTCCTTAGGGTATATATGACTACAGTGGATATTCCCAGAGAATTAAACTAAAGGCTTCCAGAATTCCAACTCTGGCGCGAGTACCCTTAAGGTTTCCCTTTAAGATATCGTATAATAACGGGACGTATTCTTGACACGCCACATAGCTATCTGCACCCCACATAGCGTTTATGCTTCGAGGGCAAAGTTGGTGGCAAGATATGGGAGGAGCCGTTACTAAGTTCTCCTCCTCCGTTACTGTTATTGGTACTCGGATGACGTCATAAGTGACGCCATCTTGGCCGTCATCTTGGCTGACGTCATCACCGCCCACGAACTTCATTCCTTTTGGCGTCAAGGCCAGCCCCCATGATACAGTAAGATCGGGAGGGAGCCTGCAAAGACCTAATAGAGAATAAGGGGGTCCATCAGGACGACATGGCTTTTTCACCCAAAAATAGATTTTTCGCTTCGCTCAAAATCCGTTTTTTGGGCTCAGGCCATGTCGTCCTGATGGAAGTGTACCAGAGAATTAATGTATCGTGGATTTTTCCCTTCAGTAGTGCCTTCGACTTCTAGATAATATTCCTTTGGTCTAATGACCCAAGAGACCTGTGACGTTAACGGTATATGTCACTTCAGTTAAGCATGTACTATGTTACTGCTTCCTGCCCCCCAGCAGGGATGAGTCGTATTGGACTTATAGAAAGTCTCGAAGTTGCATGATAAATGAATCTCACCCAGCATCAAGAAGTACCTGCCGGTCCCAGAGTAAGGTAATAGGTAAGGTAAGTAGAACGTGTTGGAACAAATTACCTCAGTCTAGACGAGTTCAAGTGGAGGAACAATAGAATTTCATTGTTCAGTCATTTTATACAGAATAGAGGGATAGTAAAACTCTCAAACAGTATTTTATTACAATTTTAGGGCGAAATAAGCCGAACGAAAACAGCAAGAATTAGCATACATAAAAGTAATAAATAGAAATTTTAATGGAATGTAAATTAGTTACATAGACTTGGGACATTAATAGAAATAGTTGTGGTATCTGAAAAGGAGAACTTGCCATTACACATGTTAATTCCATAGGAATTGTAATGTCATTCTAGAATGTTGTATATACACTTCATGTTTGAAACACATGGCACAAGTCTTTAGTCTATGTGACCACCTTAGTAAATTTAGAACAGTCCGCAGTGTCACCCGGTGACGCACTTTTCACTATGTTGCGCGCTAGGGTCAACACAGACACCCTTAGAGTTAGAGTCCTATATAACTCGCTGTTCATCGCAGCACTAAGCAGCAGGTTTTAACACACTACCTGCAGCTACCACGAAGTGTTCAATTTCTTGCACCTGCTTCGCGTAGTCTTTGAAGAACACTCTCGATGACTTCCATCCCGTGAATGAGCGAAGACACTCGAAGTCCATCGACTGGAAGAAATTCAGGGAAGAGGCGACTTTCCTGGGCTCGTGACCTGCGGGTGTACTGTCAGGATCCACTCTGCGAATGAAGTAGGTGATCTTCGCCCTTAGTTTAAGTGACAAGTCAGAACCCGATGTTTCCCCTTTAAAGAGCTATCCTCCACCGAAGGTCGAAGATAGACCTTTAGGCTCTCGACTGGGCACAGGGAGACATATTCCTTCAGAGGGCAGATTCTCCAGGGACCCCACCTCTTGGTGGGTAGCTCGTTCTTGGTGAGAAACGTTGGGTCAGGAAAGAGGGTGAGTTCGCCTGTTTATGCGAACTGGATCTGGCCTTCTTCCCTTGATAATGCCACAATTACATTAACTCTAACCCCCGAGGCTAGAACAAACAAGAAAATCACTTTGAGTCAAATCTTTGAGAGGGCAAGTTTCGTTGTCCAAACCTGAGGCAAAATGTAGCACCTTGTCAAGAGACCAGGAGATGGGTCTTGGAGGGGCTGCGGGTCTGAGTCTAGCACATGCCTCCGGCAACTTGTTGAAGATTTCACTAAACAGGTCTATTTGGAAGGCGTATAGTAAGGGTCTTGTCAGGGCCGATTTGCAAGTGGAAATCGTGTTGGCTGCCAAGCCTTGTCCATGAAGGTGAATGAAGAAGGACAAACAAAAATCCATTGATATTTCCTCAGGATTTCTTACCTTGACAAAGGCCACCCATTTCTCCCAAGATGACTCATATTACCTTCTGGTAGATTTTGTTTTATGTTCCTCTAAGAAGTCTAAACTTTCCTTCGAGATCCCAAACCTCTTCTTGACGGCTAGGGAGAGAAAATCATGAGATGAAGGTCTTGGGTTTTCTGAACTTGTTGGGATAGAACTGGGTCCAGCAGGGGAATTAGCTTGGGTTGTAACTCCAGGATCAATGGGAACCAGTTGCTCCAGGGCCACTTGGGAGCCACTAGGGCCGCTATTCCTTGGAAGGATCTCAGCATGGTGAGGACATTTAGCAGAAGGTTGGGTGGAGGGAACAGGTAAATCTAGGTCCATCTGTTCCAATCCAGGGACATGGCGTCTACCGCTTCCGCTCGGGGGTCCTCGTATGGTGCCACGTAGCGAGGAAGTTTCTTGTTGTCGCTCTTTGCGAAGAGGTCGATCTGCAGTTCCGGGACTTCTTGGGAGATGAAGGGGAATGAGTCTGCGTCTAGGGACCATTCTGACTATCGGGGCTGTCCTGGATAGAGCATCCGCCGTCACGTTACGGAATCCTTGTAGGTGAACTGCTGAGAGGTGCCATCTTTTCTTCAACGCCAGGCGGAAGATGGGCAACAACACTTGGTTGAGTTGGGGCGATCTTGAGCCCTGACAATTGAGACATCTGACCACTACGTTGCTGTCCAGGGTTAGTCGGATGTGGACTGAGGGACGGGGGGGACAGCCTCTTCAGGGTGAGAAGGACTGCCATGGCCTCCAAGATGTTGATGTGAAAAGTCTTGAATAGGGGAGACCATGTTCCTTGAACTTGACGTTGATGGGAGTGACCCCCCCCCCCATCCTTGTAGCGATGCGTCCGTATGGATGACGACCGAGGGTGGAGGTAGTTGAAGAGGTACCGACCTTTTCAGATTCTTTGCCTCCCACCATGGCTTGAGGAGTGATCGTAGCCGTCGGCAGAGGTCTCTTGAGATCTCTCTGAGCGTTCGATGCGTATCTTCTCCAGGCTCCCGAAGCATCTTGTAGCTGTGCTCCTAGCCCTGGGTCTGTCACTGTAGCAAACTGGAGGGAGCGGAGCACCCATTCCTGTTGTCGTCTTGAAATCCATTTGGATTTGAGAAGTCTCTTGACAGATCTTGCTATTTCCTTTCTCTTCAGTGGAATGGAAAGACGGTGTGACTGGAGGTCCCAATGGATGCCTAGCCATTGGAACTTCTAAGCTGGAGAAAGTCGAGACTTTTTGGTGTTTATCTTGAAGCCCAAATGTTCCAAGAATTGGATCACCTTTGTGGAAGCTTGCAAGGATTCTTCTTCTGATGCTGCTCACACCAGCCAATCGTCCAGGCAAGCCATCACCTGGACGCCTTGTAGGCGTAGTTGTTGAACGATTCTCTGCGAGCTTCGTGAAAATCCTTGGGGCTATGTTTAGCCCGAAGGGCATGGCTCTGAAGGCGTACTGTCTTCTTTGAAGCCTGAATCCTAGGTAGGAGGTCGTCTGGCGATTCATTGGAATGTGCCAGTATGCGTCCGCCATGTCTATTGAGACTTTATATGCCATTTGAGGCAGTAGGGCTCTTATGTGCTGAAGAGTCAGCATTTTGAACTTGTCGTTCACGATGAACTTGTTGAGAGGGGACAAGTCCAGAATGACTCTGAGTTTGTCGGAGCCCTTCTTGGGAACACAGAATAGTCTTCCTTTGAACCTGATGGACTTTGCCCTCTTGATCACCTTGTTCAAGAGTTCTTGGACGTATTCTTCCAGAACGGGGTTGGAGTGTTGGAAGAATTGGTGGAAAACTGGTGGTGGTGTTTCCCAGCTCCAGCCTAGTCCATTCTTGATGCTGTGAGCCCCAGGGATCTAAAGGTCCAACGATCCTGGAAGAGGTGGAGTCTTCCTCTCTCCGGAAGCATCTCATTGCTTCTGGTTGCCGGAGGGTTTACCTCCTCGACCGCCTGCTCCCCTGCCTCCTCTCCCTCTGGAGGGACGTCTAGAAGAGTCTCTGCCGGTGCGTCTACCTCTGGGACGAAAGGTAGTCGACTGCCTCGTAGGCGGGCGTGAAGGCTGGTGACTGAGTCACCACTGGCTGGGGTACCAGTTGGAAGGTTTGTTGGGGCTAAACCACCAACTGGGGAGCAGCGGTTGCAGGAAGCTGGTGTTTAGCCTGACGAGGCTGTGGTCTCTGCTTCTTGGACTATACTTCGGTTGGGGGCCCGCATCCAGAGAAGATTTTCCTCTTTGCTGACATGCCCCACTTTTGGAGAAGGTTCCTGTTCTCCGTGGCAGCCTTGTCAACAATCTCTTTCACCAAGTCATTGGGGAAGAGATCTTTCCCCCACATGTTGGAGGAAATCAGCTTCCTTGGTTCGTGTTTTACTGTGGCAGACGCAAACACGAACTCTCTGCAGGCCCTCCGTGCCCTGACGAAGCTATAGAAGTCTCGTCAGAGTAGCTATGTGGGTCTTGGCTAAGACCATGTAGACTCCTGGTGTCCTGTGTTCCCCAGCCATCGTCTCCATAATCACCTGGAGGGAAAGGGAGCCGGCCAGCCTCTCTTTCGTGTCCTGCTCCTGACAAAGGAGATACTAGGAGAGCTTGGGTAGGTTCTCACTGAACTGTCATCCAGCGATGTCGGCCTCCAACTTTCCCACGGAGAAAGTTAACTGGATGTCCATCCAGTTTTTGTCGTAGGGGGGTAGGGCGAGGGCGAGGGGGAGGGGCCTACATTCCTCCAATGTATGGCAGGGTTTTCCTTCCTCCACCGCCTTCAGTACAGCTAGAAGAGACTTTTCTGCGAAGGGGAAGACCATGGTGTTTGAAGCAAGAAAGGACGGGTGTTTCTTGCTAAGGGCCGGCACCTTCGAGTTGGTGTAGCCCTTGTCCTTCAAACAGCCGGCTAGCAGTGATTGAGCCTTAGCGTGGTCAAACACAATGACCTCCTTCGGCTCGGTTTCTTCCTTAGAAACAGGTTCTGACTTGAGGCGGATGTAGCAGTCCGGGTATGCCTCAAAGCTAGGCCAGAATTCCACCTCTTCTAGGGGGACGGCACCTAGCTTGTCATTGACGAAAATCCTGCAAGAGACTTTTCTGCGAAGGGGAAGACCATGGTGTTTGAAGCAAGAAAGGACGGGTGTTTCTTGCTAAGGGCCGGCACCTTCGAGTTGGTGTAGCCCTTGTCCTTCAAACAGCCGGCTAGCAGTGATTGAGCCTTAGCGTGGTCAAACACAATGACCTCCTTCGGCTCGGTTTCTTCCTTAGAAACAGGTTCTGACTTGAGGCGGATGTAGCAGTCCTGGTATGCCTCAAAGCTAGGCCAGAATTCCACCTCTTCTAGGGGGACGGCACCTAGCTTGTCATTGACGAAAATCCTGCCGCTAGTGATAGGTATGTGCTCGGCATGCCTCCATGGGTTAGTCACGGAGCAGGTAGGAAGGTCCTTCACGTTCATCCTCCTCTGAGGCTCACGTTGCTTCGTCAAGAGGAGGATTTCTTTCTTGAAATCCTCATCCCTCTTGCGGAACCTCTCCTCGAAGATCGCCATCATGGCCTGAAAATTGTCCATGGAGTCGTCTGCTCTTGTGGGCATAGGAGTGGACGATGTTGAGGGGACTGGTTCCGAGATGACTACGGAAGCGACAGAGGGCACGGCGGCGCCTCCTTCTTCGTAGTCAGGAGCTTTTCTAGGTTCCTCTTGACCCTCGGCCATCAAGGTTCTCTCGGTGATATCCAACACCTCTGACATCCTGTCATCGTCGTCGAGATGGATGTCCTGAAGTGCGTCCGAAACATCTGGGTCAACCGTCAGTTGGACGCAAGGATTTCAGGTTTGGGGATGACAGCATCCGCAGATGCCTTAGAAAAGAGCATAGCTCTCATCTTCTCGCTGGGAAAATAGGGCCCCGTGGCGTTCTTTTGGAAACCACGCACCCACTTGCGCAGTTTCTCACGAGTGATGTCCCTTGACTCCGCAGACGGGAGACGGGAGAGCCTCAAACGCCTCATGGAGCAGGTCTTTTACAAGTAGTGCAAACCTGCGGATCCCAGTACCTTAAAGATCCTTGGGGGACGGAGCAGCTGGCATGGGTTTGGCACGCCAGGTGGCCATAGAAATCACGGCGCCGAACGCTGCAGAGGGCGCTCTCACACCGCATGTACTCCTCCTGTAAAGAAGAAAGGGGTACATGAGTATGCGGGAGTCTATAATGATAGACTTGGAATAATACTAGATCAATCTTGATGTAATTTTCAGTATAATATAAGATTCCTTTAGTGTAAGCTTAGGATAGGTAAGCTGGAAATGAAGCAGGAAAGACACATACTTGTGAATCCCGGCCAGCCAATATCCGTGACCTTTCTCCATTACTAACTCTAGGGCTTCCGTTCAGGTAAGCCCTTAGGGGGAAGCTATCCCGTAGGGATAGACTAGCGTAGCTAGCACTTCCTCCGAGGTTTTAGTAGCGGTGAAAAGGGGAGAGCTGATGATCATTCAGCATTGGGAAAAGGGGAAAATAATTATCCTCAATTCAAGTAGACTGCGCATGGATGCAGAGTATGCTAGAAAATTATCTATTGCATAACTCTACACCATAGTTTTCTGTCTAGAGTATGTACTATACCACAGATGTACTGGCTACCGTATACAGCCATACAACAGACAGTCCGGCAAGGTTAGTGAAAGAGGGCAGTCCACTGTAGTAATATGAAATAGGTGGAGTCGGCAGTCTCCCGCCGGTTGAGGGTAACCCATTCTAGCCATCAGTCTGTGGCGTGGAAAGGGAGACAACCTCAAGTATTGTTGGCAGACTGCCGACATGCCGGCAACCGCCGGCGGCCGGCAGGCAACAGGCTGTAGGTACCCCTACCCTGTCATTGATCCATGTGACTGGGAGGAGACCTAGGCTACACTGTCGGTGCTGTTGCCGGCAGAGTTGTGCGACAGTGGACCGGCACTTGATTGAGAGAGAGAAAGCAAAGAGGGAAGGAAAGGGGGAGGGCGGCAGCTCACTCTCCTAACCTCGCCTTCCTCGAGAAGGAGGGTTCAAACGGAAGGAAGAACATTTTATGATCAGGCTTCCATCCAGCTGCAGCTCAGCTGGCGGTCGGCTAGGGTTGTGGGTGCCGATCCAAGGGAGGACCGAAGACCACTCTAAGATAGCAGGGAGGTCTCCTGCCGGCAGATCGACCTGCTGTTATGCTATCCCATAGCTGAACTATGTAAGGGAAGATAAACGGCTTGGCCTAGCTGGTGAAAAGACCGGGCCGACCCCATAACCTGCCGGTACACGGTGAGTTGTAGGACGGTGGACAGGGGTGTGATGGCTAGGCCATCACCAAAGGACAGAGGGGGAGGGGAAAGGGTGTGGGGGTTGGTGTAAGCCTTCCCCAGCACCCTAAAAGGGGATTCTGTTTCGGTACCGACACCACCCCAGGTATAGGGAAAGTACATTCTCCAGCCTGGGGTGGGTTAGTACAGTAAGAGAACGGCATTGACGTGCCGTCCCAAACTATAAAGAAATAGAATCCTTGAGCCTGCCTAACCTAGGCTAGGGAAAGCATATCTCCCAGCCCAGCGTAGGCAGGCGCAGGACAAGTCGCTAGGCCACAGGAAGGAAGGGTCGTAACCCTTCCAGGTGTGGCCTAGGGTGGAGGGTAGAGCCCCCCCTTTTGCCATCCAGCGGGGACCAAAAGGAGAGTTCGTTCACCTAATGGGGTAGCTGGGGGCAAACGACTGGTACTCTGAGGTTCTAACCCTAACTCAAAGCTCATGTACTATGGCTCTGGGCAGGTAAAGAAAATTCTAGCCTAACCTCACCCGAATCACGATTCAAGGAAAGGAGGGCTAGGATGTAGCCTAGGCTACCTCAGAGGGAGGAGAGATTATCTCATGAGAAAAGGTAACCGGGGAGGTGTGAAAGTATACAAAAGCCCCTAAGCCGTTAGGTTAGGGGCAGAGGAATAGACAACCAAGATCATCAAAACCCCTTGTATACTCTGTAGAAGGAGGAAAAACCCATGTGCAATCACTGAATCTTATATGTATAATTGCCTAATATCTTCATTTAATGAATTAACACCAGGAACACTTATTATATCATGCATGAAAGTAAACTAAAATGCCTAGGCTAGCATGCCAAGGTGACTGGGCTAGCATCTATAGCGTCATAAAATCGGCTACCTACACTTGCCGAAATTAAAGAATACCATCGGCATAATATAACGAATTCCTAGCAATGAAGACTAAACTAATATTGATAATTTAAGAAACCGGGATAGTTGTTCTGGCTAACTAAAAGCATGCGATGCGAACAGCGTAAGGGACGCCTCCGGTTAGGCAATAGCTCCGCCACAAAACAGTATTTTAAGATAAAAAAAGCGTTACTTTACGGCCAGAGCTAAATTATACAGTATAAGAATAAGGTACTCAACTTTCCAGAGACAGAAGAAGCTGAAGATTGCGACATGCTGACAGTATATAGCGAAACAACTGGGGAAAAAACACCTGGTCAAAGACGCTACTACGAAAGGAATGGAGTTCGCGGGCGGTGATGACGTCAGCCAAGATGGCGTCGCTTATGACGTCATCTGAGTACCAATAACAGTAACGGAGGAGGAGAACTTTGTAACGGCTCCTCCCTTATCTTGCCAACAACTTTGCCCTCGAAGCGTAAACGCTATGTGGGGTGCAGATAGCTATGTGGCGTGTCAAGAATACATCCCCTGTTATTACTGTATACGATATCCTAAAGGGAAACCTTAAGGGTACTCGCGCCAGAAGTTAGAATTCTGGAAACCTTTAGTTTAATTCTCTGGGAATATCCACTGTAGTCATGTATACCCTAAGGAAACTACTAAAGGAACCTTCCATCAGGACGACATGGCCTGAGCCCAAAAAGGACTGTTGTAGAACAACATCCGGGAACTTATGAGGAAGTACTTCTAAGCTATTGATTGTTTTAAAAAAAACCACCTGACAAACACGTCATTGTAAATGCACTGAAAGCTCCCCAAACCGTGGGAAAAAACCGCATGCGCAATAAGTTCCTTTCAGTTTATCAGATGTAAACAATTGACTTAAAGTGAAAAACTTGCTTCACATTTTAATCGACCGATACGTGAGTTGTTATGCCCCACCCCCTATTAAACATGGAGAAAAATACCAAATTAGCCAGCACTTGTCCATTTCTTATAGTGAATTCCAGTTTTGTTAGAAATTAGAGTACCATATATTAACCAGATAGTGTCCCAAGTGCAATTCTGTCAAGGATTTATTTGATATCTACTTTATCACAATGTGAGGATTTAGATGTGATCTACTTTATCATAATGTAAGATTTATTTGTGATTTACTTCTAGTTTATGACCTGGGAATGTAGTTTGAGTAACAGTACAGTGAACCCTCGTTTATCGCGGTAGATAGGTTCCAGACCCGGCCGCGATAGGTGAAAATTCGCGAAGTAGTGACACCATATTTACCTATTTATTTAACTTGTATATTCAGACTTTTAAAACCTTCCCTTGTACATAGTACTGTTAACAAACTACCCTTTAATGTACAGAACACTTAATGCATGTACTACAGTACCCTAAACTAAAACAGGCACAAATATTAAAGGCGACTTTATATCATGCGTTTCCTAAACACGCCAAAAAGCACGATAAAAAATGGCAACCAATGTTTTGTTTACGTTTATCTCTGATTATAAAGAAGAAACAAACGCATTTACACATCTATGTATAGGTTAGTTTTTGCATCGATTATATTGATTATTCAGTACAGTATGTTGATTTTGTTATTACCAATGTTTTACTTAATTTTTCTTAGGACTTCCAAATGAAATGTTTCTCTTTATGACGCCGCCTGAAACGACGGCGTCATAAAGTACGTTCAGTAAACAAACTAAGGAATTTAACGCACATGATGAAAGTGATAAATAATGATATTACAGTAAAAGCTTTTAGAAAATGTTATTACAAATATTATTTACCGTATCTATATAAAATCATGCATACGTGGCAAAGCAGGAAAACAATCTACGAGAGAAAGAGAAAGAGAGAGAGAGAGAGAGAGAGAGAGAGAGAGAGAGAGAGAGAGAGAGAGAGAGAGAGAGAGAGAGAGAGAGAGAGTGGTTTTACATACGTAAATGTAAATTTTAAACAAAAAAATAGCCCCATTTCATATAAAATAGATTACAAATATTTTACTTTATCATATTACAGTAGTCTGTATAATACTGTAAAGTTCAGTACAGTATGTTGTTGTTATAGTCGTGGCGATGAGATGAAATTCTCACGAAACAAAAACACGCCATTTGATTACAACAGCTGATTCGTTCTCTCTCTCTCTCTCTCTCTCTCTCTCTCTCTCTCTCTCTCTCTCTCTCTCTCTCTCTCTCTCTCTCTCTCTCTCTCTCTCTCGTGTTATACAATACTTACATTTAGATAAAGAAACTAAAATTAGTTTTCTTAGTGTCAATTAAATACGAAACGAAAAAATTAGGCCGAGTCTACATCCATTTCAATCATAGCTAAAAATACGGCATCTGATTTCATCAGCAAACCACTATTTTTTGGGAAATATCATTTTATTCTAGAAAATTGCCACTCTTTAAATAGTTAATTGCACATTAAGAAAGCATGTACTTTTGTTTTTAAATTTCGGGTTTGTTTTAAAAATTGAATATTGTTGACTTCTATTTGTTTTACCTTTGGCTGTGATTAGATCAGCTGTCATCTAGCTGCTGCTCTTGAGAGTGTACGAATACACTAACAAAGTATCGTTTATACCATTTCTTAACTTATTCAAACCGTCTACAGTATACAGTTGATATTACATAAGCACCAATGTGTTATAACCTATCAAATTTTTTTGTTTATTACATTTAAACCCCCCCTCTCTCTCTCTCTCTCTCTCTCTCTCTCTCTCTCTCTCTCTCTCTCTCTCTCTCTCTCTCTCTCTCTCTCTAACAAATGATATCTTTGTTGCTCAAAGTTTCATTTATATTGAAAATCAATCATGATTCAATTTTCCTTACTTTCTCCAATCTCGCACCATCGGTCACATCGCGGTATTTTCGAAATTTCCAGAAAATCCGCGATATATGTATATACATGGGTTATGAAAAAAATCCGCGAAGTGGTGAATCCGCGATGGTCGAACCGCGAAGTAGCGAGGGTTCACTGTAATGAAATTCAAAACACTGGAACTTTTGTTTGACAGGACTTCCAGACCCATAGATAACTAGTTTCCATCCCATTTTCAATATCATGGTTCATAGCAGTCTTCATTATATTACAAATCTGTGTTTAATTGAGCTAATGATATATTGGTTTATGCTTTGCTGAATGCTCGCTTTGCTCGCGATTAAACATTTTTACTGCTCTAATAATCTGGCAAGCGGACTATGTTTCACTAGGGACGATAGCCACGTGGGGCTAGTATTTTGGCCTATTTTCAATCATACAAACTTGAAGGGTTGAATACACAATTAGGGTTGTGGTGGCTGATGTGGTAACGTCTCTTGACCGGTGAATGCTAGTCTGGGGTTCGAGTCCTGCTCAAACTCATTACTTTCTTTGGTCGCTGCAACTTCGCCATCCTTGTGAGCTAAGGATGTGATGTTTGGGGGAGCCTATAGATCTTATCTGCTGAGTCATCAGCAGCCATTGGCTGGCCCTCATTGGTCCTACCTAGCTTGAGTGGAAAGGGGTCTGTTAGCTTATCGAATGTAAATATGGTCGATCTCTAGGCATTGTCCTGCTTGATAGGGCAATGTCACTGTCCCTTGCCTCTGCCATTCATGAGTGGCCTTGTAACCAAAGGGGTGATTTGTTGCTTTGCCCTCTATTATCTGTTCGAACATGTACATCACTCAATTTCCAGTGATCAGACTAATTATATCACCCATTTCTACCCTAACCTTATATTAACATGATCAATAAAATAAGAGCTTTAATTATATTGCATTTTTCATTATTGAAAATAATTAACAGAGAGGTTTATGATATAAATCTTTGGGCCCTTTATTCTGTTCAAACAAGAGGCCTCACCTATTGGTGTTTTTCTGAACTTCTGGTTAGGAAGAGGCTCCTATGGTATGTGCTATGACAAAAGGAACAAAACTGGTATTTTTTTTTATTAAAACCTGTAAATTTGTTATTAGAGTTTTCCGCCAGTAGTGCAGTACTGTATATATGGGATTCACAATAGTGTATTTGCAAAGATTTATTCAATTATGTGAGTTCTAACTACAGTAATTTGTACCATTCTATAATTGAACAAAGATTAGTTTTACCATTATTTATCGATTCGTCAGTAAATTTTCCCCACCCAAAATCCTCGGTTCCCACAGGGTGGCCTCAATTACTGTCATTAGGGTATATCTTATAAACTATTTACTTGCGACAGGAATAATGGTAATTTTTGAAAAAAACAGAAGTTTTTATATAAAACTGCATTCCTTCATTAAATAAATCTGTTTTTCTATAATACCGTTAATTCTACTGGTATATAATTTTAGTGTTAGATCCTTGAAAAAAAAAAAACAATAGATATGCTACCATTTTAGTAGGTGTAAACTATCCAATAAGGCATAACTATTCTTCATGTCCCAGATTACGTAGGACCTTGTTGAGAAGTTAGGATTTTGAAGTGGTGTTGAGCACATATTGAAAGCAATGCACTAATCATGGAAAAGGGAAGTCCATAAATTTTGTCATAATCTCAAAATTAGAATTCATCACTTATACAATACTGTACTGCAAAAACAAATCTACAATATATATAAATATACTGAACAATAGGGATATCCTATCCTAGACATCAATTCCAGACCTAGCTAACCTGAACTCCTCTACCACCTAGCAAGACCTGAGAAAGTGCAAATTGAATCTTGTTAGGTGTGTGCATCCTGACAATGGTGAATAGTTGTGCCTTTGCAATTGTCATGTGTTTAGGTCTTTTAATCTCTTGACATACAGTATTTACTGACGTTTTGAAGTAAATGTAACTTTGAAAAGGTTTATGCTACTGATCTTTTTCATGTATCAGGCCTTTTTTACACATCTGACTTAACTGGTGGTTATATAAATAGCTTAGTCCTGACGTCACGGCAGAATTTCAAAACTTGCGGCAATTGCCGATTGGGTAGCCCTCTACCCTGGTACCTGGAACCATTCCAACTATTCCTCAGATCTTCCCTGCCGCCTCACCGGTGACATCGTTGGAATTTCGCTCACTGTGGCCTGTGTTATTTGCAGTTATTTTGGTGAAGTACACTTTGGCTTTCGCTCGTTTTGGATTTGTTTTTTGGTATTTTCTTGGCCCTGATTAGATATTGTTGTTTTGATCCTTGCTTGTTTTGATCTCTTTCGATTTTTATATAATGGCTAACTCTTCTTCGAGTATTAGAAGGTGTGTGAGAGGTTGCAAGACCCGGCTTGCTAAAGCCTCTTTAGATCACCACTCCATTTGTGTGAAATGTAGCGGTAAATGTTGCGAGTTGGATGATCGTTGTGATGAATATGTAATTTTGACTGAGAGTGAGTGGTTGGAGTATGACCGCTACACTCTTAAGCTTGAAAGGGATAGGATCAGGAGAAGTAAAAGTATGTCTCGTTCTTCTAGGGATTGTTCCCCTCCCCATGTTAACGAACCTATTTGTCCTTCCCCTGTAGTGGTAGTTCCAGATCCCACTACTTTTGAATCTAATGAACCAACTCTTATGGACATGATGGTGGCCATTCAAGCCCTTGGCGAAAGAGTGGAGTCGCGAAAGAGTGGAGTCACTCGTAGCGGATAGGACTAATTATGGTCTGATGTTAAGGAGTTAAAAAGTGCAAGTGTCAGTGCTAAAATCAGTGCAGTGGAGGAAGCAGATGCTTGGACCTGTCGTTCTCCTAGCCCTAGACCTCTTCCAAGTTCCCCAACCCCTGGTAGAAGGAATGTCGACAGGTGAAGGGAGGCGAGAGGCGTTAGCTCCCGAGTAGTCGTCCCCTCAAGCATACCTGTTGACGCTTCCCAGGACGCTCGCCCTCGCCATGGGAAATGCGAGGTAAAAGTGTTTTCTTCTTCGTCGGATGACGCAGTGCCCAGACGGGGCTGGCGTCTTACGTTGAGACCTCTCGAGAGGAAAATTTCCGCTGTTGAGCAGCGTTGTGTTATGACGCCTCAGACGCCAG
Source organism: Palaemon carinicauda (assembly GCF_036898095.1). NCBI lineage: Eukaryota > Metazoa > Arthropoda > Malacostraca > Decapoda > Palaemonidae > Palaemon > Palaemon carinicauda. The sequence continues at coordinate 127,828,942 of NC_090727.1, read as the reverse complement.
GTTGCAGCCATTAGAGCAGTCCGGAGCGTTTTCCTTCCTGCTCCGAGGAAAGTTCTCCTGCCAAGCGGCCATCTACTTCGGCAGGCTCATCAAGGTGGTCTCGGTACTCATGGCAGATCCTTCTAGGTTTAAGTGTGTCCCTCTCATGGATGCACATCCTCAGCAATGACCTGTAGTTGCCTCTAGACCAGTCATCCCATTGGAGAAGTCAAGTTCTCTCTCCTCTTCGTCTGTTTTCCCTATGACCCCAAGAAGCGTCCAGTTCCTTCTCAGGACCCAGTTCCACTGCCGCACCCTTCTCCTATTGGGAGACGGAAAGGGGTGCAAAGGGTGCCCCAATTTTAATGCAAGACCTCAATTCCCTGGAAGTAACTCCAATCATTACAGCTAAATAGAGGAGGAGGATATCAAAGCAGACCCCTCCACATGCAGACATCCTTCACCCTAGAGTATGCAGAAACATTGGCTTTCCTTGCGAGATCTCTCATGTGACTTTGTTTAGGCCTTCTCCTATTGATGTAGTTCTGCCCAAACTATGGCCTTCCTCTAGCTTACCTTTGGAGGATGAAGAACCTCAAGCTAAGGAAGTTCAGGCCCCTAAGGAATGACACACACCACCCAAGCTTTTCTTACTGGAAGAGTACTGTATTTGCCGTGCCATAGGGAGCCTGAAGAGACCAAGATTGTCCAGAAGAACACAAAGGCACGTGAGGCCCTCAATGAAGAGAAGGCTAAAGGCTCTCCTGTTGCAGGCCCCTCTCTAGATATATCTCCTGACCCACTCCAGGCTTTAAGTTATGATAGCTTGGAAGTGAATGCATTCCTCGACTCGGATGACGACAGCTTTCCCAAGGCAGTGAGCCTGAAGTTTGAGTCAGAGGCGGAGCGACGGGAATTTGAGTCTGTCTTCCAACAGGTTCTTGCCTGCATGTGGGTTATCAGTGGGTTGGCTAACCCAGTTACAGCTCCTCGTGAAGGTACGGATACGGTCCTGGACCATGTATTTGGAACCCAGAGACCCTGCAAGACCAGTTCAGTCATGCACTAGTCTAAAGGCTTGACCGCAACCAAGAAGAAGGCTATTTCTCAGGTCGCTGGCTCCTCTAGCTCCCTTTGAGTTGGTTCATCAACTCTGCCTCCCTTCATCCAATAAAGGAGGCATTTCGAAGTCGAGAACAAACCTGCCGGGGCATTATCGTTTCATCCCTCAATGGAGTCCCTCTCAAGAGGTATCCCCATTGAAAGGCTTGCTGGGCTTTCAGGCACCTTCTCTGCCTCTTGAGCTCATCAACATGGAAAAGGTCTACAAGTATGCCATGCAGGTTGCTTCCTAGCTAGATATATGGTTGGGCTCAGTAGGCCACCTTTTACGTAGTGAAGACTGGTCCAAGGAAAGTGCAAGGAAGTTTATGGAAAACTTTCTCTTGTCCGGCACTCCGACCTTGAAGTTTCTTTCCCACTAGGTGATCAACCTGTGAGGAAATGCAATCTTCAGGAGACAGTATGCGATGATTGACAGGTTTCATAGACAAGTTCCTAGGGCCGAGTTTTCCTGGCTCAGGAATTCCTCTTTAGAAGGGACCTCTTTTCAGCCCAGATGTTGACAGGTCAGCTGAACATTTGAGAAAATCATCCAATGATTCCCTCCTCCAAAGGTCCTTGACAACCAGGTCCTATGGGAGGGCTTCTCCACCCAAGAAGCAGCAGGAGTCCACCAAACCCTAGACCAGTAGGTCAACAGGGTCCTCCAGAAGTGTTATAGCAGCACTTTCCCTCCAAGAGAAATTTAAGAGATCGGAAGGGCTCTAGATTCTACAAGAGGTGGTAGAGGTAGCGGCAAAGGCCGCTCCCATTAGAGGGACCCATTCCTCTCAACAGCCCACTGGTGGAGGATGGCTGCAACGTTTTGGGGAGAGGTGAATGCACTTCAGGACAGACCCCTGGACAATCTCTGTGATCTTTGTATGGGTATCGCGCCCCATTTACGAAATCTCACCCTCCACTGACTCGGGATCCAGCTCCATCATGCTCCTATGGGAAGGGATCTGCAAAAGAGCTAGCCCAAAGATTATGTTGGTGAAGGGTACTCTGCAAAAGGTCCTCGACAATAGGTCATTGACGGGTCCCCAGGCTTCTACAGTCGGCTGTCTTGTCTAAAAGACATCTGGAGGCTGGAGACATGTATGATCTCACTGTTTTGAACAGACTTGTTCTACTAACTCCGTTCAAGATGGAGAAGGAAAACACTGTCATTCAGGCAGTAAGGTTTCAGGACTTCAATGTGCACCCTGGATCTTGAACACCTGCTTCCAGATCCCAATTCTTCGGATCATACACAAAAAGAAGCAGTATAAGTTCAAAGTGCTGTGCTTTGGTCGTCGACAGCACCTCAGGTGTTCACGCAAGTATTCGCCCTAGTGTCATCTTGAGCTCACAGAATCGGCATTAGTCTTCTTCGGTACCTCAGCGATTGGCTGATTCTAGCAGACTTGGTGACGACCCTTCTTTGCCACAGACAAGCTGATCAAGATTTGTCAGGATCCCAGATAAATCTTGAAGTCATCTCTGCAACTCTTTCAAAGACTAGTATACCTGGGCATGATAATCAACACCAATCTTCAGAAAATATTTTCATTTAAACAGAGTGCACAGGCTGAGGGAATTGGCACGTCCCTTTTTCAGACGAGAAGAACTTCCAACCCAACAGTGGTGGTGTCTTCTGGGTCACCTAGCATCCCTGGTCCGTTTAGTGCTCAATGGTCGCCTAAGGGTTCAGTCTCTTCAGTGGCAGCTGAAATCCATATGGAGCCTGCACACCGGCTCCACGGATACTCTTGTTCCCATGGGACAAGAGCAGAGGACGGACCTTCAGTGGTAGGTGACAGCGGAGAACCTCCGCAAAGGGGTAGACCTTCTTGTCTCTCCCCCAAAATTGTTCTATACAGACGCATCCAAAGAAGAATGGGGTCCTCACATGCTGCATCACATGGCCTCCGGCTGTTGGTCAGAGTCCGACAGGTACCAGCACGTTAATCTCCTAGAGATGAGAGCTGCCTTTCCAGCTCTCAAGCTGTTCCAACAGCTCCTGGCAGGTCACTCTGGTACTGATGAGTGACAACACCACAGTAGTGGCTTGCGTAAACAAACAAGACTGAACCTTTTCACAGCCCATATGCCATCTAGCAGTAGAGAGACTACGACGGTCAGAAGAACTTTTGGTGTCCTTATCAACATGCTTCATTTCAGGAAAAAGGAATGTGCTCGGCGACAATCTGAGCTGAGCGACTCAGATAGTGGGTTCCAAATGGTCCTTGAATCATCTGATAGCCAACAAAGTCCTGACTTTGTGAGGTTCCCCGACTTTGGACCTGTTTGGGACGTCTCTGAAATTGAGGCTCCCACTTTATTGCTCCCCAGTCCCGGAAATTCAGGCTCTCTGGCAAGATGCATTTCAACAATGGAGGGACAACATCAATGTGTACGCATTTCCCTCATTCTGTCTGATGAGAAGGGTGCTCAGCAAGATCAGGGCATCCATCAACTTATGCAGGACTCTTAAAGCGCTGCTATGGGATCACACAGAGTGATTTCCTGACCTTTTGCAGCTCCTAATAAAGCCACTGTGGGAACTCCCTTCACAACCAGATTTATTCAGACAACCACTCGTGAAGATCTCCCACAAGGCAGTAGCTTCCCTGCATCTTCACACCTGGAGACTATCCAGCATCTCTTCCCACAGAGGCTTTCTGCAACAAGTTGCAAACAGGATGTCTGAACACTTCCAAAGATCCTCTACACCAGTCTACTAGGAAAAGTGGACAGTCTTCTGTGGTGTTGTGGAAGTGGTATCCCTCCCATCGATGCCACTCTTCCAATAAAAGCAAAATTCCTTGTTACCTTCGGGAGGAAAAACTCCTCTTGGTCTCAGCAGTGAAAGGCTACTGTTCGGTCTTAGGCATGGGCTATAGACTAAAAGGTATTGCCCTTTCCTCCTCGTTGGAATTCTCGCTCCTCATGCTCGGCTACAAGATCACTTGGCCCCCAGTCGGAAGTTAGACCACTTCCTTGGAATGTGGTTTGGGTCCTTCAGTCCCTGAAGTGTCCCCCCTATGAACCATTATGCCAAGCAACAGATCGCAATCTCACTTTGAAAACGGTGTTCCTACTTGCATTACTTTCGGTAAAGTGTGTAAGTGAACTTCATGGTCTATCCTACGACATTGCCCATTTAAGGGGATGGAGGGAGGTGACACACTGCTTCGTCCCCGAGTTTATTGCTAGGACTCAAAATCTATCGGTCATGGATCCTAAGTTTGGGGCCTTCTGGATCACGAGTCTTTTTTTCTGTAACCAGTGACCCAGATCAATTATTACTATGGCCAGTGAGGAGTTTGCGACGTTATCTTGAACGCACTGCTGCAGCTTGTTCCCGTGTGCCATCTCTTTTCGTTAGCACAGGGAGGGTCAAGAGGAGGATTGCAAAAAATACTTCATCATCTTGGATATGCAAGGTCATTGACCTTGCATTGAATCCTGATCATCCTGCTGCTCACCGACCTACAGCTCATGACGTCAGGGGCATAAGCATGTCCCTGGTGTTTAAATGCAACTACTGTGATGCAGGTGCTGCAAGCGCGGTTGTTGAAACGTCAGACCACTTTAATCCTCTACTACCTGCAAGACGTAACCCATAAGAGAACGGAAAATTTTTCCATTGGCTGCACAACAGGCAGTTTAAAATACTTCAGGCTCCTTATTGGTCAAGTAGCAGATGGTTGAGAGTATCGGTTACTTCGGATTGGTCTATATGAATGTTAAGAGTGACTGGCTCTTTTCTTTTCCATTTATCTTCCCCTCTCTTGGGAACAGCACCATGGGACCTATGCACGCTGGCCTCATCGATCTGCAGGTAATAACCATTTCCCTTGTGTAACCTAGTATTAGTTCCGTAACCGAAATACAAACCACGCTATTTATATTGGGTTTACTTTCGGCGTAGCTGAAATTGACGAGCCAATAGATTTTAACGAGGGTTAACTACCCCCGCGCTAGTTAGCGGGGGTAGGGGAAGGGGTAGCTTGCTACTCCTCCCCCCCACACACCGGTAATTTGCTTCTTCACTTGGCTCGGACGATGTGCAGACGTGTCTGTCTATCGTCCTCGTTATTGACAGCCTTAATCTTTTCTTTGCTATTCCTCAGCTGTGTGTTTGAAGTTGGCCTCGCCCTTTGGTATTCATCATGCGCAAGTGCCCTGGGATTGGCGGCCGCCCTTGCGGTACCTTCATGTCGGCGGTGGATACCGATCCTCACACCCTTTGCCCGCAGTGTCGAGGCTGACGGTGTGATAGGGAAAATACATGTAGTGAGTTTAGGGAGTGGTCTGCCTCCCAGTGGGAGAGGTTTGCCCGCCGGCGTAAGAAGAAGTCCAAGAGAGACCGTTCTCCTTCTGGGGTTGCCTTGAAGGAGGAAGGCTCTCGGGACTCTTCTTCCGCCGCCCAAACCTCCTCCGAAGCTCCCCCTCGTCCGGCTTCTAGTGAGAGGCCGCCGAGTGGGAGCGCAGGCCCTTGTTCTGTTTCCCGACCTCTGTGTGCGGGAGAGGGCGTCGCCTCCCATAGCGGGGCGGCTCCCCCTCCTCTGGGGGAGGATTTTGATAATGTTGATTCTGTGTCTAATGATGATCTTTTTCAGCTTTGGGCTTCCTTGGGGCTTAAGGGCCTGCCCTCCAAGGAAGCCCTGTTTGACCTTATTCAGTTGATGGCCACTGTCAAGCAGTCGCCGGTGATAGCAGAGGTAGATCCTCTGTCTATCGTTGACGTCGTGGTGGCAGAGGCTTCCGACAGGTCTGGTCAATCCTCTGCAGCTCCTGTTGTTGATGACGTTGCTGAAGGCTCTCCTCCCCCTTCCGAACATCCTTCGAAGGGGGATGGGGGTCCCACGGTCTCTCCTACGGCTAAGTCCCCCCCCTCGGGGGAGCGCTCTGACTGAGACTCCTCTTCGGAGGACTGATGATCCCGATGACCTCCCTCTTGGCCGCCTTTGCTGTAAGGCTCGTCGTCCTCTTCGCCGCAGGGGCTCCCGTCTCCCTATAAGGGTGTCAAGAGGCGCCTCTTCGAGTCTTGTCCTCCGATGGGGGGACTCCTTGCCGGGAGCAGACTGTAGCAGCCACGTTCTTAGACCTCTCCAGGGATCGTTCACGTTCTCCCACGCCTACCAGACCTTCCACTTCCTGTGTAGATGGCCAGCAGTCTTCTGATCTCGTCAGCCGACGGGCACCGGTTCCTTTGGGGCAAAGGGATGTCGCCCACGGTGTGGGTGCTTCCCTTGCACGTCAGGGTTCCCCTGCGCGCCCTCCTGCGCGGTCACGCGTAGTAGCGCACCAGCGCTCCCCTGCTCGTCAGCGCTCTCCTGATCGCCAGCGCTCTCCTGATGGTCAACGCCCCTCTGCTCGCCAGTGCTCTCTTGTGGACAACGAACATCCTCCTTTTCCTGTTGCGCGCCCTGCGCACCAACGGTCTCCTGAGCGCACAAGAGCTCCAGCTCGTCAGCGCACACCTGCGCTTCCAGTTCCTGACACGCGCCCTGTGCGCCCACGCGCCCTAGAACTCCGGTTCGGGACACGGGCAAGGACTCAACTCCTCCTCCCCCTCGCGATCCTGCTCGTCATCTTTCTCCTGCGCAGCAACGCGCACGGTCTCCTGCGCGTACATCCAGAGTTCCTGCACGCACACGCGTCTCCTCTTCCTGAGCCCGTTCGTGAGTGTTTACCTTTGCGCGTCGCGCCGATAGCTCCTGCGCAGTCTTCTACGCGTCGTCTTCCTGCTCGCCAGCGTTCTCCAGTGCGCCAGCGATCTCCGACGCGTCAACGGTCCCCTGCTCGTCAGCGATCTCCTGCGCGTCAACGATCTCCAGCGCGTCTGCGCTCCCCTGAGCACCGGCGATCTCCAGACCGCCCTCGTGATCCATTGCCTGCGCGCAAGCGCTCTCCTACGCGTCAGCGCCCAGCGGATCTGGAGAGACATAGGTCTCCTGCGATCAGCTCGCCGACTCGCCATCGCTCGCCCACGCGTTACAAGTCTCCAGGACACCATCGTTCCCCTGCGCTGTACTTTTCTCCTGGCCCTCAGCGGTCTCCTGAGCGCTCTCGTTCGCCCACTCGCCAACGCGCTCACTCGCCAGCTTGCCCACGCGCCCACTCGCCCATGCGCTCACTTGCCTGCGCGCCAGCGCTCCCGTTCGCCCGCACGCCATCGCTCCCGTTCGCCCGCACGCCATCGCTCCCGCGCTCGTTTATCTCCGTGCGATTACGCGCCCGCGCTCCAACAGCCCCTCGCGCGTGACTCTTTGATAACGCCCCCGCGCGAGCGTCATCGCTACCCCCGTTCGCGTCGGGTTCCGCAGCTCGCGGCAGCAGCAGGGACGCGTGTCGCCAGGTCGCAGTCGGGATCGCCTCCGCATAAGCGCAGGTCTCTTTCGCAGGACAAGGAAGGATCATCGGAGAGGTCAAGACAACTTTCTTCCCCTTCTTTTTTGCAGGTAGGTCCAGTGGTGTCAAATCCGAAGGGTCGTCCGATCCCCTTCCCTCCAGCGGTAATTACGGACTCTGTGTCTGTGTCTCGGCAGTCTTGGTTTGGTCCTCTGATGCGGGCGTTAGTGAAGGCTATGAAACCGGCACTCGCCGATCCAGGACACAAGCCAAAGACGGCCTCGCCCCCGCTGAAGAGAAGGAGAGGAGTGGACTTCGTGGTGACTTCTCCCAGGGAGAAGTTGGTTCCTAAGAGGTCTGTCAGGAAGGCTCCGTCCCCTTCGTAGTCGTTTTCTCCTTCTCCCGTAGACGAGGCCTTTCCGTCTTCAGGAGAGTCCAGCGAGGCGGCGGTCTCCCCCTCAGCACCAAGGGGGGAGTCGCCTCCTCGTGGAGGAGAATCGTCTCGCGTGGAAGGTGCCTACCAGATCTCTTTGTTGGAGTCTTGTATCCCACCCAGGAGGGAACCCAAGGACTCCAAGATGATTCCGAAGTCTTCTTCACGAATTCATCAGGAACCAGCCAGACCCCGGGAGAACGTCCACGTGTCTCTCCAGGAAGAGCTTCCAGGGACAGGAGACTTAGCTGCCAGTCCGCTGGGAGGAGAGCAGCAGGAGTCTGAGCATGCCTTCTGGCAGGTCTTGGGCCTGATGAGACAGCTCAACTGGTTCATGGACCCGGTGATCGCCCCTCGTGAAGGCAAGGACACGGTCCTGCACCAGGTCTATGGAACTCAGAAGCCCCCAAAGGCCAGCGCGGCTCTGCCCTGGTCCCAAGGGGTGAAGAGTGCCAGAGACAGAGCCAACGCTCGGCTCGCAGCACTCGCCTCCTCCAGTCGTTCCTCTGCTGGGACCAACTCCTCCCACCTCCTCGTCTCCAGCAGAGGAGGTATTTTGAGATCATGGGGGTCTAGCCTCGCTCTTCCCCTCCACCATTCGGTGGAAGAGCTTACTAGGGGAGTTCCTCTTGAGAAGCTCTCCGCCCGGCAGGTGACGTTCTCGGCGTCGTAGATCCTGAGCCACGAGAAGGTCGCGAAGTGTGCCATGCAGGCCACTTCGTGGCTGGATGTCTGGCTAGGTTCTCTGGGCATCCTATTGCGCTCCGAGGATCTGTCTAAGGAGAGCAATAGGAAGGCCCTGGAGACCTTCCTCCTCTCGGGCACTCGCTCCATCGAGTTCCTGGCACATCAGGTTACCAACCTGTGGGCCAACTCGATGCTGAAGCGTCGTGATGCGGTGACCGAGAAGATCCACCCGAAGGTCCCCGCCGTGGATGTCTGCAGGCTCAGGCACTCTTCCCTCCTTGGGGGAAATTTGTTTGAGCCCCAAGATATGGAACGAACAGCTGAGAGGTGGAGGAAGTCTTGCCAGGACTCCCTCCTCCAAAGGGCCCTTGCATCTCGGCCCTACAAGCCTCCAGCTCCGCAGCAACACCAGCAGCAGCCTCGCAGGACCCCGAAGCAGGCGCCGGCAGTTAAGAAAGTGGTGTCTAAGCCCCAGCCCTTTCCTGCCAAGGACAAGAGGGGCGGTAAGTCCTCCAGGGGAGGCAAGACTTCTAGAGGAAGCGGCTGCGGCCGCAAACGCTAGGAGTGGGAGTCCCCCCGCGTGTCCACCTGTGGGGGGGATGCCTTCAAAGTTGCATGCACAGGTGGCAGCAACCTGGGGCCGATTCTTGGACGATCTCTGTGATCGGCCAAGGATATCGCGTCCCATTCACGACATCTTGACCTCCCCTGACAGCGAATCCAGTCCCTCTTAATGAGAGAATGCCTTGAAGAAGTCATTGAGCTTCAGCACGGCATTCTATTCCCGTGCTGAAACTTGGCGACGGGCAAGAGGGCTCTCGTACTTGTGGAAATTGCTCCCCCAGTTCGAATCTAAATTTCTCTCTTAATTATCTTTTTCTTCCTCTTTATATTGCTTCAACCTTCTCCTAATATTATAAACTTTCCTTTATGTTGCTGTCCCAACCCTATGAGTAAAATTTCCCATATGTATGTGTATATATTTACATATATATGTATGTTTATTATTATTTTTTTTCTCTCTCTCTTTATGGCATGGATGTTTCTACATTGTTATTACCACTTGGGCGGATGTTTCTACATCCGGTATTGCTGCCTGCTTTGATGAATGGGAAAGGTGGCATGGTTGGGAGGTGTTTGTGCTCAAAGCTGTATGTGAGAGTATTGGATGATCTCAGCCATCCCGAAGATGGTTTGGACCTTTTTGGCGGAACTATTCTCAAAGTGTTGGGTCTTCGGAATCCAGGGGGATCCAACGCTTGGGGTAGGACTCTCGGCTTTTGGCCGGAAGCCCATCATTACAGATATGGGAAGGATGATTCCATAGTTTCTTGGTCTCAGTTCTAACAGGCGGGTTCAGCTTACACCTGTGCCTCTACAGTATATCTGTTTTGATGCTATCCTTCGGGTTGGGTATGGAGTGGACCATCTGGGATGTATACTCTCACTGTGCCGGTAGTGGAGAGTGCAAATTTCCTTCCCAACATGTGATGCCTTAATGTTCTCAAGCAGGTAAATCAAACTATTCAAAAAATCACTCTTCTCTTTTCTTTATTCTGATGGATTCTTGTGAAAATGACCCCACCTCCCCTGGATATGCTGACTCGCCCCCGGCACTGTTGACGACCTCTGGCAATTCATTTAAAGAAAACTCCGTTGACGACGTAGGAACTAAAAAGGACTATTCTTTAAACACTCGGAAAAAGGGTAATTTGGGCAACACAGGAAAACTGAATGTCCTGCACGTTACCCAAATCCCATTAGAAGCTAATTATGATATGCTACATAAAATATTTGAGTGTTAAGGATTAATAAAAGAAATTAGAATGAAACTTCAAATAGTAATTGGGAATCTTGGTTATCATTTGATTGTCATGAGGAAGCATTTAATGCAAGCCGTAATATTGTTGATATTAAAGTAGGTAATATGAGTGTTAAGGGTGCTCTGTGTGATGGGGCACCTAAAGATCTGGATGTCTACAGACCAGTAGACTGGGCGGATAAAAAGATAGAGGCAGATATGCCATCCCAAAGAAAGCCAAAACCACCAATGTGGCTTCTTGCTCAATCTGTAGGAGGTACGGAAAATTATTTCAAGATCTGCAAATTTCTTAAGAGGAAGGTAGGTACGATCGCACCTGGAGATTTATCTCGATTCGGTAAGAAAAATTACTTGATAAAGGCTAAGTCATACATACAGTCTGTTATACTGTCCAATTTGAAGACAGTAAATGATATAAAATTGGACATCAAACCCCATCTAAACTTTAGCTATAGAAGGGGAGTGGTTTTTAATAGGGATCTGTATGAATTTACTGAAGAGGAGATATTGGCTATGTGTCCTCTATCAGTGTGGAAAGTACATAAAGTACCTGGAACATCAATGATTGTTCTTACTTTCCAGGATGCCGATGTACCTTTCCACATAGACATAGAAAACGAAAGGATCAGAGTTCAACCTTTCAAGCAGAAGCCACAGCAATGTTATAATTGCTTTAAATTTGGACATCCTTCCAAAGTTTGCAATAGTGAAAAAATTTTGTAATACTTGCTCCAATATTTACCATGGGGAATGTACACCTGAGGCAAGGTGCTTAAACTGCAACTCTAATCATAAATCTAATGATAGGAGCTGCCAGTTTTATAAATTAGAAGAGGCTGCCCTCAATAAATCAATTATTGAACATGTAAGCGTGGGGCATGCCAAGAGATTATTAAATAAATCTAATACTTATGCAAAGACATTAAAAACAGGAGAAAAAGTTCCTCGTTAATCATCTCACCCACCTACTACTGTAGGTAGTTCTCGAAAACGGAATTCACCATCTATTGATAAAGTGCTGCATAAGACAAGAACATCTAAAGATTTATCATTGAGTATCAACAAAAAGACATTGTCCACCACTATCAAACCTTTGCCCCCCATTACAAAGGATAGTACTAACCTCTCCCAGGCCATATCCTTGCCTGATTTAATGGAGATTCCACCTGACACCAAGTTATCAGGTGTACCTGTAGTGGGGAAGGTACAAAAACCTGGTAACTCACAACCTATTAATCGTAAAAGAGGGAGACCTCCATCTCTCTCACCCCCTTCCATAAGAAATACTAGAATTATGACATCAAATAAATATGTTGTTTTGTCTGTTGATGTTGCCGATCAACCAGAAGACAATTTAAATAAATCAGAAATTCAAGTTGAGGTCCACCATCCCCCTCAACAAATAGATAAAAAAGATACAAAGAAAAACACCGTGTAAAACCCAACACAACAAGACCATCTCTGAAGAAACCTAAAGGTAATAATGTTAGATTAAAAACTGTTAATGGGGAGACATCATCCAAGATGTCTTCCCGAAATAATCCATAGTTCTCCTCAATTTTGCAATGGAACTGTCAGGGTTTAAGGGCGAAATTTGAAGAACTTAAGCTCCTAATTCATGAACATTCCCCCATAATTGTATGTCTACAGGAAAGTATGCTTGACGCTAACGCTCCTAGTCCTTGAGAGTATGTTAGCTATAGAACACCATATAATCATCAAGCAGGGAGCCATGGTGGAAGTCTCATGTACGTTCGTCGAGATGTTCCCCAAATTCCGTACCTATGTCTATATGTACAACACTGCAGGCAGTGGTTGTACAAATTGATATAGGAAGAAAATATACAATATGCTCTCTCTACTTGCCTCCAAATGATAATATTTTATATGATGATTTAGCAGAGGTCATTCATCAACTCCCTCAACCATTTCTCTTACTGGGAGATATGAATGGTAGACATCCTTTATGGGGTGATATTTTAGCAAACACAAGGGGCAATATTAGCTCATCAATTGTGGAGGATGAGGATGTGGGACTCCTTAATACAGGAGAGCCCACATACTTCCATGTTCAGACAGGTACCTTGTCATGCATTGACCTTTCAATTGCAAGCTCTAACTGCCTTCTTGATTTTGATTGGAGGACATTAGATGATTGGCATACCAGTGATCATGCACCAATCATTATAAACACCAACAAGGGTCCGCCTTTACAAAGATCGCCACGATGGAATCTTGACAAGGCAGACTGGGTTAGATTTTGTGAGCTAAGTGAAATCGAAGGGAGTGCAGATCAGTTTGAAAGTATTGATGATGCCATAGACCTACTGAATGGAACTCTCCATACAGCAGGAATCAATTCGATTCCCAAAACCACAGGAATATTCAAAAGACGACCAGTCCCGTGGTGGTCTTCAGAATTAACAGCCTTGCACAGAGCCACCAGAAAATCTCTGACTAGATTAGATTGCGTAAACGCCGTACAGAGGAAAATTTGATATCATACAAAAAGTGTAGAGCACAGTTCCGCCGTGCCATGAAGGAAGCTAGACGCCAATCTTGGGTGGCTTTTGTTTCCTCCATTAATAGTAGGACACCACCATCTTCTGTATGGAGGAAAGTAAAAAAGATTGCAGGCAAATTCACCCCAAACCCACCACCAGTGTTAAAGGTGAATGGTCAGTATGTGACTGAAGGAAATGAAGTTAGCAATGCCCTGGCCGACCATTTTTCAAATGTATCGTGCAAGAGTGTAGCAGCTCCTGGTCCCCAGTACAGGAGCATTGAAGAAAAGAAAATTTCTTTGCAACAGGAAGGGAAGAGTCATATAATTCTCCTTTTACTGAAAGAGAATATGATTCGGCACTTTCCACTTGCAACGATACAACCCCTGGACCAGATGGAATTCCATACGCAATGATTAAACATGTACATTTTAATACAAAGTTGTTTATTTTAAGCATTATTAATAGAATATGGCATGATCATAGTTATCCAAGTGTTTGGGAACTAGCCATTATTTTAGCCTTTTTAAAACCCGGTAAGGACAAGTTTTTAGCAGCAAACTACCGACCTATTGCATTGATATCTTGTTTATGTAAAATTATGGAGAAGATGGTCAATGCAAGACTGATGTGGTACCTTGAAAAGAATGGTATTTTATCACCGATTCAATGTGGATTCAGAAAAAAGCACTCAACGACTGATGTGCTGGTATGACTCGAGTCCTCCATTTGTGAAGCCTTTGCTTCCAAACAGCACCATGTGACAGTCTTTTTTTTCTATCTTGAAAAGGCATATGATACCACATGGAGATACGGTATACTTAAAAGAATCCATGAGTTAGGATTAAGAGGAGAGCTACCACTATTCATTCAGTCATTTCTTTCACATAGAGTTTTCCAAGTGAGAGTTGGGGAAGCTCTATCACAGAGTAAATGCCAGGAAGGAGGAGTTCCTCAGGGGAGTGTGCTGAGTGTAACCCTTTTTGCACTAGCAATTAATGGGATATCCTCAGTCGTTCCCCGGGATGTTATCGCAACATTATTTGTGGATGATCTCTCCATATCATTTGCTGGGACTAAAATGGCAATGGTTGAGAGAAAAATACAACTCTCTATTGATAAAATTATCCATTGGGCCGATATGAATGGATTTAAGTTCTCGACAAGTAAAACTAAAATTGTACATTTCTGTCGTATTCGGGGAGTACATCCAGACCCGGATATATACATCAAAGGTCAACGGATCCCATGTGGAAGTGAAGCTAAATTTTTAGGGTTGATATTTGATTGTAGGCTTACATGGGTTTCTCACTTAAAAGCATTAAAAGCTAAATGTGTTGAAGCTATGAATCTTTTAAAAGTATTGTCCCATACATCATGGGGGGCAGACCGCAATACAATTTTAAAATTATACAAGGCCTTGATTTTTTCCAAAATTAGTTATGGATGCGAAATATACTCCTCAGCAACCCCAAGCCGGTTAAAAATATTAGATTCTATACATCATGCTAGTATAAGATTGTCCACAGGAGCCTTTAGAATCTCACCTATCTCAAGTCTCCTTGTGGATGCTGGGGAGTTGCCTCTAGACCTTTACCGAATGTCCTCTATTATTCGGTATTGGTTTAGATTGCAAAGACTCCCTAATTCTTCAGCCTTTCAGACTGCAAGCCTTGTAAGGCACTCGACCTACTTTGAGTTACACCCAAAATCTCCTCAACCTTTTGGGTTTCGGGTGAAACAATTATTAAACAATCTGGATATAATTAGAATTAAGGTGCTTCCATTCAAAGGTATCATCAATGCCTCCATGGAAATTACCAGAGATATCTTTTTGTAAATACTTTATTGGAGTTAAGAAGAATATGACCGACTTAGAATCCAGGTCTCTTTTTATGGAACATGTTGAAGAACATAGGGGATCGACTTTTATATATACTGATGGCTCCAAATCTAATGCTGGCGTTGGATTTGTAGTACATAGTAATGATTTTAATTGTAGAGGTGCACTTCCTCTAACAGCTTCCATATTTACTGCCGAACTGTATGGCATACTAACCGCTATTGAGAAAATAGCTTTGGAAAAGGAGGGTAATTTTACAATTTTTAGTGATGCAAGGAGTGTTCTTCAAGCTTTAGAAGTTTTTTATTATTGGACGGAGAGGTATAACAGTTCGATTTTGTTGGGTTCCAGCACATGTAGGTGTGTCCGGGAACGAGAAGGCAGATTTAATGGCGAAGAATGCGGCATCCGAGTTGCTACCAAGGAAGTATCCCATTCCCTGTAATGATTTCCTACCTTACATCAAGAAATTACTTTGTAATAAATGGCAACAGCACTGGGATAGTAAAGATGGCAATAAAATGAGGGAAGTAACAAATATCATATCACCTTGGAGGTATAACATGATACCCCGAAAATGGGAGAAGACTCTTTGCTGTCTCCGTATTGGTCACACACGGTTGACACACGAGTTTCTGCTGAAGGGCCAACACCAACCGTATTGTGAGGACTGTTTAGTACTGTACCTTTAACAGTGAGGCATCTGTTGACCAAATGCCCTAATTTTACTAACTTAAGAAATAGATACCTGTTTGAGGCTCGAGGTGAGGATGGCAGGTTCATCCTTGCCAAGATTCTTGGACATGATGTGTCCTGCTATGCGAGTGGAATTTTTAGATTTATTTCAGAAGCAGGTCTTCTGAAAACTATTTAACAATTTTAATGACTTCTTAACTTTTATGGTTTTAATTGAATTCTCTCTTATTTTTCATATATGATAAATGCTATCGGCGTCAATGACCTTAGATGTCAGGTTGCCAGAAAACTTTCAATCAATCAATCAATCAATCAGCGAATCCAGTGTCGTTGAGCTCCTATGCCATGGGATCGGCAAAGGGGCTAGCCTTTCGGGCAGAAGTCGAGACCATGCTCAAGAAGGATGCTCTCCAGGAGGTTGTCGACAGCTCCCCAGGCTTCTTCAGTCGACTCTTTCTTGTAAAGAAGGCGTCTGGAGGCTGGAGACCTGTCATCGACCTCTCTGCTCTGAACAGGTTTGTCACGCAAACTCCGTTCAGCATGGAGACAGCGGACACGGTCAGACTTGCGGTGAAACCACAAGACTTCATGTGCACACTGGATCTGAAGGACGCGTACTTCCAGATCCCAATCCATCCGTCTTCCAGGAAGTACTTGAGATTCAGCCTAGACAGCAAGACCTACCAGTTCAAGGTACTGTGCTTTGGTCTCTCCACAGCACCTCAGGTGTTCACCGGAGTGTTTACCTTGATTTCGTCTTGGGCGCACTGGACGACTGGCTGATCCTGGCAGACTCGGAGTCGACCCTTCTTCGACACCGAGACAGGCTCCTGGGACTTTGCCAAGATCTGGGGTTCTTGGTAAATCTCGGGAAGTCCTCTCTGCAGCCGTCCCAACGACTGGTTTATCTAGGCATGTTGTTAGACACCAATCTCCACAAAGCCTTTCCATCAGACGACAGGATAGCAAGGCTGAAGAGGGTGGCGGAACCCTTCCTCAGGCGGGAAGAGCATCCGGCCCAATCGTGGTTGCGTCTCTTAGGTCACCTAGCCTCCCTGGCTCGTCTGGTTCCAAACGGCCGTCTCAGGATGAGATCCCTGCAGTGGCGTCTCAAGTCCCGGTGGAATCAAGGATCCGATTCCCCGGACTTTCTGGTCCCAATAGGACCCTCGGAACAGGCGGACCTGCGGTGGTGGCTGGTCGACGAGAACCTGCGAAAGGGAGTGGATCTTCTCGTCCTTCCCCCGGAATTGACACTGTTTTCGGACGCGTCAAAAGAAGGGTGGGGGGGCTCACATTCTGAACCAGAGGACCTCAGGCCTTTGGTCAGAATCAGAAAAGTGCCTGCACATCAACTGCTAGAAATGAAGGCCGTATTCCTGGCTCTTCAACAGTTCCAACGAACCCTGGCGGGTCACTCCGTGATGGTGATGAGCGACAACACCACGGTAGTGGCTTATATCAACAAGCAGGGAGGTACTTTTTCGCATCAGCTATCCCATCTTGCAGTAGAGATTCTGAGGTGGACCGAAGTCCACACGATAACACTATCAGCTCGGTTCATTCCTGGCAAGAGGAATGTGCTCGCAGACAGTCTGAGCAGGGCTTCGCAGATAGTGAGTACCGAGTGGTCTTTGGATCCTCAGATAGCCAACAAAGTCCTGACTTTGTGGGGTTCCCCGACGGTGGATCTGTTCGCGACAGCTTTGAATTTAAAACTGCCCCTGTACTGCTCCCCAGTCCCGGACCCCAAGGCACTCTGGCAAGATGCTTTCCAACAATGGTGGGACAACATCGACGTGTACGCCTTTCCACCGTTCTGTCTGATGAGAAGGGTGCTCAACAGGACCAGACTTTCGGTCTACCTGTCGATGACTCTGATAGCTCCGCTGTGGCATCACACGGAATGGTTCCCGGACCTTCTGCAGCTCCTGACGGAACTCCCGAGAGAGCTTCCCCCACGACACAAGCTACTCAGACAGCCACATTGCAACATCTTCCACAAAGCCGTAGCCTCGCTTCGGCTTCACGCCTGGAGACTGTCCAGCGTCTCCTCACGGAGAGGCTTTTCGCAACAGGTTGCGGAGAGAATGTCTTGGCACCTGCGAAATTCCCTGAGGGAGTTTACCAGACGAAGTGGAGAGTCTTCTGTGGTTGGTGTCGTGGGAGGGGTATCTCTCCACTCGATGCCACTATTCCAGCAATAGCGGAGTTTCTCGTTTATTTGCGGGAGGAAATGCGCCTTTCGGTCTCAGCGGTGAAAGGCTATCGCTCAGCCTTGTGCTTGGCTTTTAGGCTGAAAGGAGTGGACATTTCTTCCTCGCTGGAAAACACACTACTCATACGCAGCTATTAGCTTACCTGCCCTCAGTCGGAAGTGAGACCTCCTCCATGGAACAAGGTTCGGGTTCTCAGGGCTCTTAAGAGACCTCCCTTCGAACCATTACGCCAGGCCTCTGATCGCCACCTGTCTTGGAAGACGGCTTTCCTGCTCGTGTTGGCCTCTGCCAAACGAGTTAGTGAACTTCATGGTCTCAAGTACGACGTCGCTCATTCAAGGGGATGGGGGGAGGTAACGTTCAGGTTCGTCCCTGAGTTTGTTGCTAAGACTCAAAACCTGGCGTGCCGGACCCCCGGTTCGACTCTTTCAGGGTCACGAGTCTCAGTTCTGTAACAAGCGACCCAGACCATCTGCTATTATGCCCAGTGAGGAGTCTGAGGTGTTACTTGAAGAGAACAGCTGCAGTTCGTCCTCGCGTGCAAGCATTGTTTGTTAGCACAGGCAGGACGAAGAGGAGGGTCACCAAGAATACCATCTCGGCTTGGATTCGAGGGGTCATCCACCACGCCTTGAATCCGGACCCTCCTCCGTCAGGTCGCCCTAGGGCACACGATGTCAGGGGCATCGCTACGTCCTTGGCCTTTAAGAGAAACTTCTCTGTGATGCAGGTGCTTTAAGCTGGGGTCTGGAAGCGTCAAACGACCTTCACAGCCCACTACCTGCAGGACGTGACCCACAGGAGCCTCGATACATTTTTTATCGGCCCTGTGGTGGCTGCACAACAGCTGGTCTAACCTCAGGCTCCTTGATGGACAATTAGCAGTAGGTTGAGGGCGTTGTTACCCGGTTTTAGTCTGCGTGAATGAAAGAGTATGTCTGGCCCTTACTTCTTTCTTCATCCTCCCCTCTCCTGGGGAAAGCAGCATCCTGGTCTATGCATAGCTGACCTCAACCTCTGCAGGTAAACCATGCTCCCTTGTGTTCCTAGTATTAAGTTTGATACTGTCGCGTCCCCCATACCCTAACTAGGTGGTATTGGGAACGTCCTAGCCTAGATTCCTATCTAAAGGACTCAAAGTCAACTTTCTAGGACGAGTCACGCTCTTTCCTCCACACACAACTTTCGTAGGCCACTCGTTCTTTGCGGAGCAAGGAACTTGTGAGGTGCATGGACTTCCTCTCTCGAGTGATACTCACTCGGAGTCGGAGTCCCCGGATAAAGCCAAAGCCAGTAAGGCTGGGGACTTTCCACCCTTCCTAAGGGGTAAGTCACCCAATGTAAATAGTGTGGTTTGTATTTCGGTTACGGAACAAATGACAAATTCGGAGATAATTTGTATTTTTCTTAACCATACAAACCTTAGCTATTTACACATATTTGCCCACCAGCCCTGTCCCCCAAGTCAAGTCCTACCTCTAAGTGAAGTGAAGCAAATCACCAGTGTGTGGGGGGGGGGGGGGGGATGGGTAGCAAGCTACCCCTTCCCCTACCCTCGCTAACTAGCGCGGGGGTAGTTAACCCTCGTTAAAATGTATTGGCTCGTCAATTTCAGCTACGCCAAAAGTAAACCCAATGTAAATAGCTAAGGTTTGTATGGTTAGGAAAAATACAAATTATCTCCGAATTTGTCATCTTCCTTATACTTGTACACATCCCTGGTATTGGGAATGTCTGTTTGAATTACATTCCTATTTTTAAACTGAATAATTTTACTTAGACAGTCACATTGTTAGTTTCTCACAAACACACAGGTTGTTCAGGCCACTAAGGCACATTACACAATGTCTCCTTTTAGCGAAGTGTCAAGGTTTTTTTTTTTTTTTTTCACAACCTAATCTGTATAGGTAAAAACCCGGGTCAATGACCAAGCCAGAAGTCTGACTTCTGGCCCCCTAAAGGGGGAATCATTCTTTTTAAGTACTGTAGCGTAGTTTTGTCTAGTTGGAATAAATGACAAATTTGAAGGTAATTTGTATTTTTCCTAACATTCAAACACTTAGCTGTTTATTCAAATTGGACCACCATCACCTGTCCCCCTGAAGTCCTGCTTGCAATCAAAAGTGGGGAATGATTACCACTTTGTGAGTAAGTGGGCGTACTGTACCAGGTTACCTTGGATACCTTTACCTTCACTAGCTAGTGGTTGGGTGAATTGCCACTTTACGTTAATGGCTAGCCATCCAACTCCGCCGAAAGGTAATCCCTATTAAATAGTTAAAGGTTTGTATGCGAGGAAAAATACAAATTACCGTCAAATATCATATTTCCAATGTATACTCCTACTCAGATACAAACCCTTGTCCTTAATAGGAGTGGATTTCAGCTTGGCTGGAACTCGGCTGTTAAGATTTATAATGTCAATAGTAACAGGTGTTTGATGGGGAAGTCCCGCCTCCTCGCTAGCACACCAAGAAGTCACTTTGACTAAAGCTGCCAGTTTGTACACACAAAAGCTTGGTGTCTCCCTATCTTGACTGTGTGAAACTTTTTCTTCTTTCTCTTTACAGAGTGAAAGTTTGTGTGTGTGTGATGGTGAGACTATGTGCAGACATGCAATCCTCCCCTGAGGTTGAGCAGAGCCATGTGAATCCCCAGTGTGTGTGCACCTCTGGCATGGGGCTTGACTGTTCATTCTTTCCCTTGCAACGAGTGTGAGGATGGACCAACCGTTCTTCTTTCTTCATCCGGTACCTCAACTTTTGACCCTTCTCCATCACCCTCCTCTGTGGTGGTGGTGGTGTTGGTGATGAAGGTTAATGACAATTTTGATCAAACTCCTGGGTAAGCTACAGGAGAGCCGATGGTAGAAGATTACCCAGAAGAGGCAGCATTCCCTGCTTCATAATGAACCTCAGACCTAAGTTAACAACACTAAGGAAATTACCATAAGAAGACACTGGCCTTCCATGGGCTTGGAGGGCATCCTCTCAAAGCATAAAATGTTGCAATTCCCTGGTACTTCCAGGCTGGTATCTTCCTCACCTGCCACATGGGGAGAGGAAATGCCTAATTTGGGTCCATCTTCCTTGTCTGTTGTTCTAGTGGCTTAGACTATGGAAACACTGAAGACAACTTCAAGGAAGAAGAGGAATTGACCTCAAATTCCTCTATTGATTACAGGGGTAGTCTAATGTAATGAAACTTACCCTGTGCTTTAGATTTGCCAATCCTTGGACATGCTTTAGATTTGCCAATCCTTGGACACACTGTAGAAGTGAAAAGAAACACACACTGTAGAAGTGAAAAGAAACACACACTGTAGAAGTGAAAAGAAACACACTGTAGAAGTGAAAAGAAACACAAACTGTGAAGAGGCACCTTTGATAGCAAATTAGTGCCATCACATCACTAGCATCAGATTCTTTAGAGCATTATGAGAGACCTCATTATGCTCATCCATCTTTTTGCGTGCTCGCACACTTACTCGTTCACATTGCACTCATTGTGCTCGCCTTTTCTAGAGCGCCCATTGCTCTCGCGCATTTACCGAGTAGCGTTTGTTTCAGCGTACTCTAACATGGAGGTGTGCTACCTTTTGCTGAAGTACGTTCTACTGTGCACATGTCCTCTTCTATTACAGTGCACTCTAAGGAGTCTGAGCACTTTGTATGCTTCAAGGTAGACAACTCCCCATGCTCTCTCCTATGTGGATGAGAATTCATCTTTACAGGTGGGCTCATCTAGTCTTGTTTACCTACTCATGATTGCTCACCTAATCATGCGCACTCACCCTCGCACTAGAGGGCAGTCTCCAGTTGAAGGAATGCCCCTGTGATCCACATCGGTCACCTGATCATGACCGCCCAACATTCAGGCACTCGTGTAGCCGTGAGAAGTAGCCAGCACGTACTCAAAGGTAATTGCACACTTTGATCGTGGCAGGCGATCAGGACGTTGGACCTCATGATGTTGGTTGATTTCAAGGTTGTGTACTTCCAGGTCCCAATCCATCTCAGTTCCAGGAAGTAGCACAGTTTTGTCAGGCTGAGCAGAGTGTACCAATTCAAAGTTCTATATGTTTGTATCTAAACCTGGATTACCTCCACCTGGACAAAATCCTCTCATTCAATCATGATCTGGGGATCATTGGGAATTGTGGAAAGTCTGCCTAGTGCCCAAACAAAGACTGATTTATTTGGGAATAGACATCAACAACTTTGTGAGAAGTCACCTCACCTCGGGACACAGTAGAATTTTTGAGAGGTGGCTTCCTCTCCTTTAACAGCCCCATCTGAAAGCACAGCTTTGGCTGAAGGGACTGGAAGATCTGGCCTCTCTGGAATGTCTAGTTCTGAACAGTAGTCTCCACCTTCAATACTTTCAATAGTAACTGAAGAGAGAGTGGTCACAAGACAGTGACCCCCTCTCTCTATAGTTCTGACAAGAGAAGGTTCCAGACTTGAGCTAGAATGATGCCATACAGGATGAACCGTTTGAAAAATCTAAGTTGGTTTACAGGCGCGTCAAATAGACTGGGGAGCAAACCACCTACAAGCTCTCAGAGTTAGTACTAAGGACTGACCAAGTTTATTGATCCTATTTCAAAATCTTCAAGTGGCTCTTCTTGTGCTCCAACCCTTTTGCCCTTGCTTGACCGGACACTCAGTGGTGTGTTTAAGTAACAGTGATAGATAAAGGGAAGATTATATGTTTATTAAGGATATAAAGACTTTTCAGTGATTTAAGGTAATAGTAAGTCTTGCAAAAGACAAATTGTTTCGTGCTAATTAACGTTAAAGTTGTGACTGTAAGACCAGATTGTCAGTTTGATAGTGTTGGATAGGTTAGTCCATTGATAAGGTATACCCAGTAAGTTGAAAACAATAATGTCGAATGAGCTTGTCGATGAATTAATGGAGACTAGGTTAGTGAGTCAGAGACAAGTTAGTAAGATTATCTATAGTTTAAGGTAGCATAACTAGGATGGTGGAGGTGAGTAAACTAGCTTTTTAATTGAATTAAGATTAACCAGAAATTTCACTTACTATGATAGGATACATGGTGTTAGATTAGGAGGATCCATACAAGTATTATATAATGAAAACTTATGTCATTTCAATTATGAGAATAATACATTTTCTTGATAAATTTACAAAGTTGCAGGTCGATATTGTGTATACCAGGTAATATTTTACAACTGAAACTGGGTCCATGTCAGTGAATTTTTCTTTTGTTCAGAATTTAATATTTTTTTTTTTTTTTTTTATTAATATTTTGTTGATATTGTGTATGGTATAAGGTATAGTGTTTATTGAAATGCACAGTAAAATATTTGAATAAGACTGGTGTATCTCTATAATTAACATTTTTTATTTTTCAGACTAGAATCATCTAGCAACAAATTATTTATAGCCTCCGGCTCATAACAAGAAATTAAACTGCAAATATTCTTATTGACATCAAGATGAAAATCAGCAGTGAATCATTATGAATTTACTATCGAAACAATTACAGAAGGTTTTTGAGGGAGACAAAACAGATTAATTTCTGATTTCAAAAGGAACACTGGTAAATTGTCTCAACTGAAGTGGCCAGTCTACCATCAATTTTTTTATGGAGAATTAAAATACCCTAATGAGAATTATTAAGAATATTACAAATATCTTGAAATGCTCAGTTGACCAGAGTTAGAGATTTTAGAGGGTGGTGGGTTATAATGGTCATGCCATTTATATTTAATAGGTTCAATAGCAGTCACTTATAGATGAAAATAGAATTAAAGTTGCAATAATTAAGAAATATAAATTTGTACAATTACGATATTACCAGATTATTTAAAGTTTATCAAATTGTTTTTATTTGTGGAAGCTATGAATTTGATAATTAAACTTTTAACTTTTTCTCATTGTCGTAGGAAGTATTTTTTATACTCTTAATCTTTACAAAGTCAGTGCATATAAAGCTAATTTTAATTTTTTAATTCTATGCATTTGTGATATTTTATTTTCTTGTAAACTCTAAACACCAAAAATTTAACTGAAAAATTAGGGCAGAGCAACATTAAGGAGGTTATTTTTACTCTAATTAAAATTCAGATTACAATTTCTTGATTAATTTTGGTTGCTGAATACAAATATCTGCATTCAGAATAAAAATGGATTCCAAATACCTCTTACAATAATTAGATGGAATTATTATAGGTAACGTTAAGTGGATTGGTTTTATATATATATTGTTATAAATTTGTTTGAAGAATTAGGACATTGAACATTAAAAACCAATCAAGATCAACAAATTTAAATGAGGAAGAACCTTTCCTTAGAAATTTGCTGCTCATGGTTTCAAATTTCATTAACTATTATTATTATTGTTGTTATTTTTGGGCTCAAGCCATGACGTCCTGATGGAAGGTTCCTTTAGTAGCTTCCCAAGGGTATATATGACTACAATGATATTCCCAGAAAATCAAAACAAAGATTTCACAGAATTCTAACTTCTGGCACGAGTACCCTTAAGATTACTCTCAAGGGTATCGTATATAATCAGGGGACGTTTTCTTGACACGCCACATGGCAATCTGTACCCCGAATAGCCTTTACGCTTCGAGGGGGATACGTGGCAGAATTAGAAGGGTAGCCGCAATAGAGGTTACCCTGGTTCCCCTACTACTATCGTATCACAACCGCGCCAACTCCCTCTGGCGGTCATTCCTTTATTTGTAGCGCCTCGCTAAGGTGGTGTTCCCTGTTGATCTGACATTTTCGATCGATTTCTAGGAATCTTCATGCTTTCTACGGCTTCTTTCTCCATCCAGAAAGTTGAGTATTTATTCTTTACAATATGTATTTTAGTTCCAGCCTCACAATGAAATTAGTGTAATTATTGTGTTTGGATCTACGCCGGTCACCAGTGTCACCATAGGCGCCGTCGTTCATTGGGCATGTGTTATTTAGTTAGCAGAACGACATTTCCGGTTTAAATAGCATTAATTGTTATTATGAAAGCTATTTAGGCATTTTATATTGTAAAGTTCCCTTTTTCTGTGTCGATCCCCTCTTAACGAGAGAATGCCTTGATGAAGTCATTGGGCTTCAGCACGGCATATCATTCCTGTGCTGAAGGCTTGTGACGGGCAAGAGGGCTCTCGAACTGGGGAATTTCTTTTCCTCAGTTTGACTCTAAATTTCTCTCATTCTTTTTCTATTACCTCTTATTGCTTATTCGTCCTTCATAATTATCAGCTGTCTCCAACCTTGCTGTCAAAACTCTTACCCATTTCACTGTCTAGGTTTTTTTTAGAGGGGACATTGTATCCATGATCGGTTTTTATTTCAAAATCAATTGTGGGAGCTGTGGTGGTCTTGCCAACTGCCCGAAAATGTTTGGACACCTAGGAGTGTCGGTATTCCCATACTGGCACGCGGAACTATCTCTTAGGAAATTTGGCCTTCGGATTCCAGGGGTTGGCGATTTTATAGAGATAGGACTCTCGGCATTCTGTCCGGTTTGCCTGCCACTATGATTAGAGTGGGGATGATTGTATTCTTGAAATGCTCTCAGTCCCATCAAGCGGGTTTGGTATACACTTGAGCCACTCTAATCATAGTGGTACCATCCCTTTGTGGTAGGGTAGGGAGTGGACATTTGGTAAGCAGCTTTCATAGGTGTCATTGGTGGAGAAATTAATTCCAGGAAAGGCTAACGGTGTCTTCTTTGGAATTTCAGACAGTCTTAATTTTTTCTCTCCCTTAAACTATATTTTTTTTCCATTGTTTTTTTTTCATTGTTATTATGACCCCTTCCCTCCCCCTGAAAAAATAATTAATGAGTAAACTTAATATTCCCCGTACCCCTGGATCAAATGGCGAACCCCAGACACCGTTGACGACTTCTGCTTGTTTAAATAGGGAAAGCTCTGTTGACAACCTCGGCAATAAAAAGGATTCCTCCAACAATACTTCTCTGACCAGTGTTGTTAAAGACAATTTATCGGCACTGGTGGAAAATGATGCTTGTAATAACCGTAATACTTTACTCTCTGGTTCTGGCTCATTACCAGATCCAACAAAAAATCTGAAAATTCTCCACTTAAAAAACATACCAATTGGTTGTAGCTATGACATAATTCATGAAGCCTTCTGTAGATTTGGAGCAATCAAAGAAATTTTAATGGAGCTTAATGGTAGTAAAGGCTTTTGGGAAGCTTGGGTATCATTTTCAAGTTTTGAGATTGCTTTAGAAGCAAATAAAAATTTAGAGAGCATAAAAATTGACAATTGTTTGATTTCTGGGGCTTTATGTGATAAGCACCAAGACACCTGGAGGTATATAAACCAGAAGAATGGATGGAAAAAGAAATAGAGCATAGACTTCCAGAAGTAAAAACCCCCAAGCCCCCAACATGGATAATTGCATCTGGGAAGATAGATAATTATAACTATTATAAGATTAGTAAATTTATACAAAAAAAAGTTGGTTTAATTAAAAGTAAGGATATTAGTAGATACGGTAAGCAATCTGTTTTGATTAATGCAAAATCAGATACTCAAGCTCACATGCTTTGTGGCATGAAGATTGCAGAAATTGATCCTATTAAGGATATTAAACCACATATGAGCTTCAGCTATGGTAAAGGAGTAGTTTTTTATAAAGATCTATATGAATTCTCAGAACCAGAAATTCTGGACATGTGCCCTGCTAATGTTTGGAAAGTAAGTAAGATCCCTCAAACAAGCATGGTAGTTTTAACATTTGAAACCCCTGTTATACCAGATCATATAATTATTGAGAATGAAAGAGTACGTGTTCGAGAATATAAACCTAGGCCTTTACAATGCTTTAATTGTTTTAAGTACGGTCACCCTTCCCGGTACTGCAATAATACGAAGATCTGTATTAACTGTTCTTTGTTAGAACATGGCCAATGCAACAGAGATACAACCTGTGCAAACTGTAAAGATCATCATAAACCAAATGATAAAAGATGTAGAGAATACAAGAAAGAAGAAGCTGCAATCTTGAAAGCAAATGCTGAACATATAAGTGTAGGTTATGCAAAGCATTTACTCAATCGGCAACTTAATTTTGCTCGCGCGGTTAAGATGCCAACAAAAGATTATAATCCACTACCCCTTACTACCACAGGGGGACCAGTGGCAGCACCTGGCCCGTCAGGTGCATCTCCCTTAGTGGTAGTAGCCCAGCCATCTGGGTCAAGTGCTCAGGCTATAAAAGCCAGAGCACAAACCTCTAAAGAGGTCAATATGGTGTCCAACACACCAAAAGTATTGTCACCGATAGGAGCATCTCCCCTAGAGGTAGTAGCCCAGCCTTCTGGGTTAAGTGCTCGAACTGTTGAAGTTCTAGCACAATCCTCCAAGGAAGCCAATGTGGCCTCCACCACCTTAAATGTTTTGTCTCAGGCAGAATCTCTACCTGATTTGATGGAGATTGGAAAACAAGATCTTCCAAAGAGGAAAGGGTCCCCATCATCCTCACCTTCATCTAAGTCAGGTAAGTGCCCTACTGCTCATGATCCTAAGGTTGACTCTTATAAAGATCCTAGAAAGAAAGAAAAGAAGAGATGTGGCCTAGTAAAGCCTTCCATCTCCAGGCCTTACATGGCTTCATCTGAAAAGTCCCAAAAGACAAATGAGACAAAGAAAAATAATAACAAAAGATAATGTCTATCATCCAGTGGAATTGCAGAGGTCTAAATACTAGCATTGAGCAAATAAAAACTTTAACCAGGGACTCAGACACGAAGGTAATTTGCCTACAGGAAACCAAGATCAGTGACAAACCATTTAATCCTGGACTCAATTATCATTTTTGTAGATCCCCTCCTTTGCAAGCTGCAAGAGCTCAAGGTGGTACAGGTTTTATTATTCACAAATCTGTAAAATTTGAAACAATCCCACTCAATACACCACTACAGGCATGTGCAGTTAGAACTCATATCGGGAAAAAAATTACTTTATGCTCGATATATATTGAACCATCCTTAGAACTTTTCCTCTTAGATCATGCTGGTAATCCAAGAAGGCTTAGACTTTCTGACCTCCAAGACTTGATCAATCAGCTTCCTGCCCCTTTTATTTTAATGGGTGATTTTAATGCAAAGCATACTTTATGGGCTGGAAATGTGTGCGATAGATGGGGTAATCTTGTTGAAGAATTAATCGACAACAATGATGTAATACTAATGAATGATGGTTCTCCAACTAGGTATGATGTATTCCACAACTCTACATCAGCCATTGATTTGTCAATCTGTTCCTCATTCATTCGATTGGACCACCTTTGGTCAGTAAATGAACACCTACATGGCAGTGACCATTGGCCAATTATGTTAAATTATGTCCATAATCTTCCTTCTCAGTGTCCACCAAAATGGAAGATAGATGAGGCAGACTGGGCAGCTTATGAAAACTGTTCACACACTGATAAAGAATATGATGAATTTACATCTCCAGTGCATGCCTATCAACATCTTGAAAATATTATTGATGATAATGCTAGCAAGTTTATACCTAAAACATGCGGTTTACCTCATCGCTCTGTAGTTCCTTGGTGGAGTAAAGAATGTGCCAACGCAAGAAAAGTGACCCGAACTTGCTTCAGAAGATACTTGAGGACAAACTATTTAGCAGATAGAATAGCATATCTCAGAGCCTGTGCCAAACAAAAAAGAATTTTTAAAAAAGCAAAGAGAGCATCTTGGAAGAAATATATATCTAATATAAATACCAAAACTCCTTCAAAGGAAATATGGGACAAGATTAGAAAACTTCAAGGTAAATTCGTCCCTAAGCCTCTACCAATATTAAGGGAAAATAATAGATATATATCTGACCCCAAAGATGTAGCAGAGGTTCTTGCTAAGCACTTTGCTCATGTATCAAGTGCTGACAAATATTCCCCAGCATTTCAACAAATTAGAGCATCAACATCTGTTGTTCCTCCTGCTTCTTCAAATACTGAAGCTTTTAACCTGCCTTTTAGTATGGAGGAGATGCAAAATGCTATCTCCAGCTCCTCTTTAACTGCCCCAGGTGAGGATGGCATCCAGTATGAAATGATATCACATCTTCCAGTGGATACCAAGGAATTTTTATTAGAAACCTTTAATGGTCTATGGGCTTCCCATACATCTCCTGATTCCTGGCATACTTCAATTGTAATTCCAGGCCACAAGTCTGGTAAAGACCCAGAACTGCCATCTAGTTATAGGCCCATATCCTTGACCAGTTGCATATGCAAACTATTTGAGAGAAAGATCAACAACAGACTTGTGTGGTATCTAGAATCAAAAAATCTTTTATCTAACAGACAGTTTGGTTTTAGGAAGAACCAAAGTACTATAGACCCTTTGCTGATGTTATCAAGGGAAATTTCAAATGCTTTTTCTAACCAAAACCAGGTGGTGGGTGTCTTTTTTTGACCTCGAAAAGGCATATGACACCACCTGGAGGGGTGGTATTTTAAAGCAATTGGCCTCGTGGGGTATAGGAGGACATATGTTCTCTTTTATTGAAGAATTTTTATCAAACCGCTCAATTAAAGTGAGAGTAGGGTCAGAACTATCTTCATCCTACATGCAAGAAGAAGGTGTCCCCCAAGGCAGCGTATTGAGGTGACCTTGTTTGCTGTTGCTATTAATAGTCTCATTAGTCACATACCTCGTGGCATACAAGGATCACTATTTGTCGATGACTTTGCAATTTATTGTAGTGGATCATGTGCACTACAAGCATGCCAAAATCTTCAAATTGCAATAAATGCTGCTTCCGCATGGGCAAATTCTCGTGGATTCATGTTTTCTCCTCAGAAGACCAAAGCCATTCGCTTTACTCGTACTCGTAAAAGGGAAGAGATCCCCACCCTTTTTTTAAATGATTGTATTTTGCCATATGAGGATAGTGTCAAGTTTCTTGGAGTCATTTTCGACAAGAAAATGACATTTGGTCCCCATATAAATGACCTATCTATCAGGGTTAAGAAGTCACTGAACATTCTGAAAGTGATATCGCATTTTGATTGGGGTGCTGATAGAACAACTTTGCTTAGAATTTATACATCTTTGTGTCTGAGCAAGTTAGACTATGCATGCCAAATATATGGGTCAGCTACAAAGACTTTACTTGGAAAACTTGATATTGTTCACAATGCTGGGCTTCGCATCTGCACAGGTGCTTACAGAACATCTCCCATTGACAGTCTCTATGTTGATTCTGGCATACCTCCCCTTTCCATTCGCAGAGAGGAGTTGAGTTTGAGGTTTTTAGCTAGGTCCTTTGCTTTGAGAAACAATCCGAACTGTAAATATGTTAGGGCGCCTTTAGATCGGGCTCCTAACAGATCTAGAGTGCCTAAGCCTTTGGAAGTACAGCTGAAAAATGATGCTAGAGAAGTAGGCTTGTTAACAGCACAGATAGCAGAGGTAGGATATCCCAAGTCTCCTCCTTGGTGTAATCCACCTGTTAAAAGTATGTTCTACGGCAGGAGGGAAAAATACCTTACCTAGTAGGGTAATGAAAAGTGAGTTTTTAAATCATGCTGCTCAACATCATGGGAAACATGTTTTTACAGATGGCTCCAAATCGGCTGCAGGAGTTGGAAGTGCAGCTGTGGTGGGGATATTGTTATTAGAAGGAAACTCCCATCCTCTTGTTCAATTTTTACTGCTGAGCTGTACGCAATAATTCTCGCAGTCCAACATATTTTTAAAAATGGCAACCAAAATAGTTTTTATACAATTTTTACGGATTCCAATAGTGTTTTACTCTCATTAAAACAAATTATGCCAGGCCATCATCTAGTACAAGAGGTGCAGGACTGGTTAGTACTTCTGCAATCTAGGAAGAGTATCAGTGTTCACTTCTGTTGGGTCCCTGCCCATGTTGGGGTGGATGGGAATGAACAAGTAGATAAGGCAGCAAAGGAAGCTTCAGGGCTAAGTAATCAATCCCTCTTGAGTATTCCTTACAAAGATCTTAAAAGTGAGATTCATCTTTACTGTAAAAGTAAGTGGCAAGCTCGATGGTCTGAACTGACCACCAATACAAAATTGAAACAAATCCACCCATTGGTGGATAAATGGTCATCTTGTAATTCTACAAGTAGAAGGGATACCATTATTTTAACTAGGCTGCGTATTGGCCATACACATGCAACGCACAATTATTTAATGAAGAGTGGGGAAGGGAGACAGGCCCCTCTTTGTAATACCTGTCAAGTGACAATGGATGTTGAACATATTTTAGTCGATTGTCCTGTTCTTAATCTCCAGAGGAGGACACATTTACTCCAGGACAAACCTTTAAGAGATATACTGGGGGAAAACTGTAATACCCTGAACTTGAGAAAATTTATACAAAGTATTGGGTTATATTACGAGCTATAATTGATTTTATTAATTAATTTATTTATTTTACCCTTTTAATCCCTATTTATTTCACATCTAGATTTTATTGTATGAAAGTGTTACGATTTGTATTAAAGGTTAAAATGATACTAAATGGTGTGAGTGTACACATATGATTGAATGATTTTCGTTATATAGCGCTGAATGGCCTTTGATGCCCCAGTGCTTGGCTTAATGCCTAAATCCCATATTCAATTCGATTCAATTCTGTGTCGATCGTATATGTCAGAGTTTTGGTGATTTTAGGTAACCAAGATCTCGCCTTGTCTAGGTAACTCAACCTAGACAACATATACTTTCGACATTGCCCCGGTTACCCTTGTGTTTTGGTTATCATTCATTGGAGACTGATATCTCCTGGAATTATATTAGCCCTTACAGTACTAGTCTTGAATAGAGATTTATGGGTAATCTCTCTTCCCTCTGAGAGTAGCCTTAGGCTACAACTCTCTGCGTCGGCCTTGAATTTCGAATTCAGGCATGACTAGCCTAGAGTTTTTCTGTCTCATCCCTTAACAGCAGACGGCAAGTTTTGGGATTCGATCAGAACCTCAGCAGTCGGTCGGCGGGGTGATTGCACTCCCCTGCCGGCTGAGCTGCCGGCATAGGAGGCTAGCCGTCCCTAGATTACACCTGGAGTGGTTGCATGATGCCGCCACCTTCTCCCTGTGGTCTAGTAGACTAGTTCTATGCTCGCAGACCCTAGGCTGTAGAGTAGTATACTCTTGTGGCCTAGGATGGCACCGGCATTGGAACTCTGTTTCTCCCTTGTTGAGAGGAACGGCATGGACTGCCGTCCCCGTAACTGTATTAGCACCTCCTAAGCTGGAGAATAGAAGATTCTCCGCTTGGGGTTGTTTCGGTACTGAAACAGAGTTTCTTCAAGGTGTGTAGGTCCGTCCGGCAACATTGCCGGCCCCTCCCATACCTCATATAGGACCCTTCCCCCCCCCCCTCCTCTGTTCTTTTACAATGGCAGAGCCATTGTCTTAACTGAGCCGGCGTCCTGCAACCTTACCATTGCCGGTGGGTTGCCGGAGCCGGCCAGACCCCCTCTCCTCAGCTTCCGGCTTCCGGCTTCCGGCGGCCATGACGGCTGTGGGTGGGAGCTCCCTTTTGTCACCAAGGTTCTCCAGTTCTCCCTTGAACTGCTGGCCACAACTTCTGTTGTCGGTGTGTTGCTCTGGCCGGCAGTAGACTGGCACAGATAGGTATTGACTCAGTCGGTAGCATGCCGACTGTACTAGTGCTGCCGGAGGCTGGCCTACAGTGGTAAGCCGGCAATAGTACTGTGGCTAGATGGAAGCCTGAATGTTACATTCTCCCCTTCCATTTGAACCTTCTTTTCGGAGAAAGGCGGTAAAATTAGACTTTTACATCCTTTATTACTGTATACAGACACAGTAATAGATAGCCTTCACTCCATGCTTTCTCTCTCTCTCTCTCTCTTAACTATCATGCTAGATGCTCCAGCAAGAGCTAGCTAATCCGGCAACATGCCGGCTGAACTGCAGTATATGGCTATACAGGTAGTCAGTATATTTGCAGTATAGTATGTACGGCAGATGGAAAACTAACGTATATATTATACTAGTAGTTGTTTCCAATATATCTTGGGTATCCCTGCCCAGGTATTTGCTGAACCCAATCCTACATTGATAGAATAATATTTTGTCAATATTCTGATTTGAAATCAGTTTCCATTTACCCTACAATATTAAATTTCGTAAAGGGCTGGTGGTGTGACACCTCTAACCCTTAAAAGGGAGAGCCCTTATCCCTGAGTTTCCCCTGATCAGGAAACTCCCTGATTTAATATTGTAAGGGAGGTCACAGCAAATAGATTGGTTGGGATACACAAATATATGTCTTTAATCTTTTCTAATCAACATATCTTGGGTACCCTTGTGCGAGCTTTTGCTGGTACCACTCCTATATCGAAAGAATGGCATTCCTTCGATACTCTGATTATGAAATCAGTCCTTACCTCACACTGTTAAGTATAAGGGGGGGTGGGGAACAGTGCTTCTTACACCTAGGTGTTCGACCCCCCTTTTTACCGGGAATGCCCCAATTGGAGGAATTTCCTTATCTTAATACTGAGGGGAGGTAACAGCATTGGCTCGCAGGGGATACACGGGTATGTGTCTCCCGCTATATCTTTATAGCTTTCTGTCCTAAGCTATTTTTGTCAAAAGATGATTTTGCAAACTTTATCAGTGTGATAATCAATTGAATACTCATTTCTTTTCTCCTTTCCTTACAGGAGGAACACCAGAAGATGCATCGCAGTCTTTTGCAGTTATAAGAGTGAGTATTTTCACGGACATAATACATGCAGGTTCATGCCCCCAGCAATATTATATCTAAATCCCCTCTGACCTGTAAGTAGGCCAGACCTTACTGTCGAAGGTCTCGAAAAACCCAAGTTAATAGAATCTGGTATACAGCTCTTAACATTTACACATTTGGGTGTGAGATTTCTAAAATCTCTCCGAAACCATACCTACCTATTTTACAGCTTCCTAAAAGACATCCTGTCCCCTATCCCTCCTTTCTCCACTCCAGTTCTAGGAGAGGTGGTGAGGAAGGGGGTACCCCCTCCTCCCTCTCGCTGCCAGTGCATACACGATGGCAGTCTCAAGCTGTCGAACTACGGTTGGTTTGGTTTCAGAAGTTATCACAAAAATGCGGTTCAGTTGCGAACTCGCAAAAATACAAAAACTCTACGGGAATTGGACCAAAGATTTCACTTATTCATTGCGATAACTGGCAATTTAGTGTTCCTTTTAAAGGTTTTAAGGTCTTCAAGCTCCCCCAAACCCCCCAACCTTACCTCACAAGGATTGTAAGGTTGCAGACACCAACGGCAGTAATGAATCTGAGCAAGACTCGAACCCCCGACTGGCAAACACCAGGCAGAGACATTACAATCAGGCCACACCTTGTAGTGGTAACGACGACGGTAGTCATTGATTCACTGTCACATCTGACTCCGTCGCCGAGAGCCAGCAGTGTGTGCCCTTGGTCACCACCCAGTCAATAGCTGAGTTGGTATGCCTTCAATCGGCAGCCTGCCGATAACCGGCGGACTGCCGACAGCCCAACGGGTCGCCAATGGTTCAGAGGGCTGCTGACTATGCGTATAGTTTTCACCACTACCCAGTCACATCGAATACTGGCTAGGAGGGTGTGACTTCTGTCAGCGACCCGCTGACAGCCGACAAGTCACTGACATGCCGGAGAACTACTAGCTATATCGGTACTGAAGTACTGTGCCCGTTAACTTAACCCCAAGTACTAGCCTTGACGGTAATATGCCAGTTGTATAGGTGTATACAATACCCTGTACATCTGTAGTATAGGACCATATCACAGACAGAAATCTTTGGTACATAACCATACAATAGAATGGTTTTCCAGTACACTGCTTCTAAGCACAATCTCTTGCTGAGACCTACCAGATTTGGGGGATACACTCCCCCCCCCCCTTTCTTCTTACACTGACTCTTCATCAGCCTCTTTGATTCTCATTATTAATTCCCTGGATGTAGGCGCTGCTTATGCTACTCTATCCTTATGGACTAGAATCTTCCATCGGGCCCTTCTTAAAAGGGGATGCCCTAGAATCAATAATTAGGAGGGCCGCAGCAGTTGGCTGGAAGGATTCACACGTATGTGTGTCCTATTCTTTTCCAGCGTACTTATCCTAAGCTTTATACAATAGAAAGGAATCTTCTATTACAGTGAAACACTGAGAAGCTGATATAGACAAATGGTCAGGTATGACCTAAAGGAGGACGGGAAGGTTTCTTAGTTCTCCTTGGGATGTTAAACAGCATCCCAAATGACCGTTGTTCCACAGACGGTCAGATATGTACACCTTCTGATCATGCGAAGCAAACAGACGCTTCTGGTAGGAGGGAAGTTCCTCCTGGATCGCTGGACCTTCGATCCTTGGGTCCAAGGCCTAACCAAGATGAGACTAGAATGGAAATGGACATACCTCCACCATCCTTTCCTCAACTCTTCCTACATTCCAAATCCCCTGGAAGGGTGTACCTTAGAGCTCTAGAGCATACTAGTGGTAAAGAAAGTTGAGTCCATCGATTTCCAAGGAAGGCTGTTTAGTGTTCACGTGAAGGACTCAAGAAAACTCTGAGCCATTCTGGACTTAGCGCCACTCAACAAGTTCCAATAAAACACTAAGTTCAGAATGTTAATCCTTCTGAACATAAGGACCTTATTCAGTAAGGGTTGTTGACAGTCTGGCCAGACCTGAAAGTTGTCTATCGGCAACTTCCAGTCAGTCACCCCCTCCCCTCCTACCTAGGATCCAAGTTACAGAAGGTAACATACAGTGAACCCTCGCTACTTCGCGGTTCGACCATCGCGGATTCACCACTTCGCGGATTTTTTTCATAACCCATGTCTATACATATATTGCGGATTTTCCGGAAATATCGAAAATACCGCGATGTGACCGATGGTGCGAGATTGGAGAAAGTAAGGAAAATTGAATCATGATTGATTTTCAATATAAATGAAACTTTGAGGAGCAACAAAGATATCATTTGTTAGAGAGATAGAGAGAGGTAAGGAATGGGAAGTAGTGAAAAGTAGCCTACAGAGAGAGAGAGAGGTAGAGAGAGAGAGAGAGGTAGAGAGAGAGAGAGAGAGGTAGAGAGAGAGAGAGAGGTAGAGAGAGAGAGAGAGGTAGAGAGAGAGAGAGAGAGAGTAGAGAGAGAGAGAGAGAGAGAGAGAGAGAGAGAGAGAGAGAGAGAGAGAGAGAGAGATAGGTAGAGAGAGAGAGATAGGTAGAGAGAGAGAGAGAGAGAGAGAGAGAGAGAGAGAGAGAGAGAGAGATAGAGGGGGGTTTAAATGTAATAAACAAAAAAATTTGATAGGTTATAACACATTGGTGCTTATGTAATATCAACTGTATACTGTAGACGGTTTGAATAAGTTAAGAAATGGTATAAATGATACTTTTTTAGTGTATTCGTACACACTCAAGAGCGGCAGCTAGATGACAGCTGATCTAATCACAGCCAAAAGTAAAAAAAAAAAAAAGTCAACAATACTCGATTTTTAAAACACACCCGAAATTTAAAAACAAAAGTACACGCTTTCTTAATGTGCAATTAACTATATAAAGAGTGGCAATTTTCTAGAATAAAATTATATTTCCCAAAAAATAGTGGTTTGCTGATGAAATCGGATGCCCTATTTTTGGCTATGATTGAAATGGATGTAGACTCGGCCTAATTATTTCATTTCGTATTTAATTGACACTAAGAAAACTAATTTTAGTTTCTTCATCTAAATGCAAGTATTGTATAACACGAAGAGAGAGAGAGAGAGAGAGAGAGAGAGAGAGAGAGAGAGAGAGAGAGAGAGAATGAATCAGCTGTTGTAATCAAATGGCGTGTTTTTGTTTCGTGAGAATTTCATCGCCACGACTTTAACAACAACATAATGTACTGAACTTTACAGTATTATACAGACTACTGTAATATGATAAAGTAAAATATTTGTAATCTATTTTATATGAAATGGGGCTATTTTTGTTTTGTTTAAAATTTACATTTACGTATGTAAAACAACTCTCTCTCTCTCTCTCTCTCTCTCTCTCTCTCTCTCTCTCTCTCTCTCTCTCTCTCTCTCTCTCTCTCTCTCTCTCTCTCTCGTAGATTGTTTTCCTGCTTTGCTACGTATGTATGATTTTATATAGATACGGTAAATAATATTTGTAATAACATATTTTATAAAAGCTTTTACTGTAATATCATTATTTATCACTTTCATCATGCGGGTTAAATTCCTTAGTTTGTTTACTGAGCGTACTTTATGACGCCGTCGTATCAGGCGGCGTCATAAAGAAAAAAATTTCATTTGGAAGTCCTAAGAAAAATTAAGTAAAACATTAGTAATAACCAAATCAACATACTGTACTGAATAATCAATATAATTGATGCAAAAACTAACCTATAAACAGATGTGTAAATGCGTTTGTTTCTTCATTAGGATCAGAGATAAACGTAAAAAAACATTGGTTGCCATTTTTTATCGTGCTTTTTGGCGTGTTTAGGAAACGCATGATATAAAGTCGCCTTTAATATTTGTGCCTGTTTTAGTTTAGGGTACTGTATTACATGCATTAAGTGTTCTGTACATTAAAGGGTAGTTTGTTAACAGTACTACGTACAAGGGAAGGTTTTAAAAGTCTGAATATACATGTTAAATAAATAGGTAAATATGGTGTTACTACTTCGCGGATTTTCACCTATCGCGGCCGCGTCTGGAACCTATCTACCGCGATAAACGAGGGTTCACTGTATATCCTAGACAAGATTCTCGTTGGACTAGATTCAGTCCTCGGATCTTCACGGAATTAGCACACAGAGTCAAGCGAAACCAAGCCTAGAAAGAGTTCAGGCAACAATGGCCCTGGACGACAGGCTGGGGTGGGCAGCACCCGAAATGACTGTCTATGAGCATCCATGGAGATGATCCGGCCCCGGAACATCGGGGATGCAAAATAACCTCAAGAAGTCTCGATTCTCTCCAGCTCAGGGGCTTAAATGTTTTTAAAAAATCATTGAAACCTGTGGTCACCCTAACGCTCCTTTCCCTTGGGGATGTGAAAGGAGATCACAAGGTCTGTCAAGAGACTATTGTAATCAGTCAGGATTCCATGACGCTAACAGGGAGGAGTTTTGAACTCTCTCTAGTTCACGATAATGACAGACCCAGTGCTATGTGCACAGCTGTAAGATGCGTTAAGAGGCTGAAGAAGATACGCATCAAACGCTCGAAGAGATCTATTAGGACTAATGATGGTCATTCCCTCTTCGCTTACCCTACAATGACCAAAGGCCACAGGCCCGTAGGCCATTTTAGCCCTGTAATGGTTGGAGAAACTCTCTCCACACAGATCAGACCTCCTCAGGCTGGGGCATCGAAGCGATAATGAGGCGTCAAAACTGTCAAGGATAAGGGACATCTCATTTTATTAGGGAATGTTAGCCATCCCTTCCTTAAGGGAATGGCGCCTATCAGCAGCTTGTTTGTAAATGATCCACAAAGTGACACCTGATGCTCTTCTCGGGTTCAACCCAATAGAGTTGGAATGGTATACGGACGCAGACCCATTCCCTCCCAGATGGGAACAAGTCCCCGAGCTGCAGATCGTTCTCTTCATCACGAGCGTCATCAAGATACTATCTCGATATATAGCCCCATACGAGGATCCTCTAGTGGAGGTAACAAGACATCATGTCTCTAGAATAGAAGTGATGGACTTAGAAATTCCTGTTCAGCTCATCAAATTTCCTCCGGAAGGCCCTCTACATGCTGAGACCCTTCCAGGGAAGAGGGGCTCTGTTGGCTCCCAGGTGGCCCAAGAACACCCCGTTCCCTGTAATGAAGGAACTGAGGCTGGTCCTAGTTATGCACCTTGGATTGATTATCCAGGAGGTTCAGAAGTTTTCTGCCTTCGGTTTATCACAGTACACCTGATCCCTTCATCTTATGAATTCCTTGCCCTTAACGGTTAGGAAAAAGACTGGGATCCAAAAGGCAAAATAGAATTCCTTGAAGAATAAAAGCAAAATAGAATTCCTTGAAGAATACAAGTCTAGTCAACTAGAAGACAATACGAGTCTTCTTGGGAAAAGTAAGTTGTTTTGTAAAGCAATAGGGACCGAAAGCAATCTCATGATCTTCTGCCTGTCCTTCTCTGTCCACCCCTCTATATTCAAGGTTTGACGGCCAACAGCACGATGGCCTTTGAGAAAGGAGGCAGTGTATCCTTGGATACTATGAGAAGTCTAGTTCTTCGGCCTTGTCCCCATATAAACCCTTGAGTAAGCACCAAGGGTAGGGCCGACTTTGCGAGAGAGGTCACTTGATTGGATCTTTGGATCCATGGACCAATGGTTTGTTAACAGCACAGATAGCAGAGGTAGGATATCCCAAGTCTCCTCCTTGGTGTAATCCACCTATTAAAGTATGTTTTACGGCAGGAGGGAAAAATACTTTACCTAGTAGGGTAATGAAAAGTGAGTTTTTAAATCATGCTGCTCAACATCATGGGAAACATGTTTTTACAGATGGCTCCAAATCGGCTGCAGGAGTTGGAAGTGCAGCTGTGGTGGGGGATCTTGTTATTAGAAGGAAACTCCCATCCTCTTGTTCAATTTTTACTGCTGAGCTGTACGCAATAATTCTCGCAGTCCAACATATTTTTAAAAATGGCAACCAAAATAGTTTTTATACAATTTTTACGGATTCCTATAGTGTTTTACTCTCATTAAAACAAATTATGCCAGGCCATCATCTAGTACAAGAGGTGCAGGACTGGTTAGTACTTCTGCAGTCTAGGAAGAGTATGTGTTCACTTCTGTTGGGTCCCTGCCCATGTTGGGGTGGATGGAAATGAACAAGTAGATAAGGCAGCTAAGGAAGCTTCAGGGCTAAGTAATCAATCCCTCTTGAGTATTCCTTACAAAGATCTTAAAAGTGAGATTCATCTTTACTGTAAAAATAAGTGGCTAGCTCGATGGTCTGAACTGACCACCAATTCAAAATTGAAACAAATCCACCCATTGGTGGATAAATGGTCATCTTGTAATTTTACAAGTAGAAGGGATACCATTATTTTAACTAGGCTGCGTATTGGCCATACACATGCAACGCACAATTATTTAATGAAGAGTAGGGAGGGGAGACAGGCCCCTCTTTGTAATACCTGTCAAGTGACAATGGATGTTAAACATATTTTAGTTGATTGTCCTGTTTTTAATCTTCAGAGGACACATTTACTCCAGGACAAACCTTTAAGAGATATACTGGGGGAAAACTGTAATACCCTGAACTTGAGAAAATTTATACAAAGTATTGGGTTATATTACGAGCTATAATTGATTTTATTAATTAATTTATTTATTTTACCCTTTTAATCCCTATTTATTTCCACATCTAGATTTTATTGTATGAAAGTGTTACGATTTGTATTGAAGGTTAAAATGATACTAAATGGTGTGAGTGTACAGATATGATTGAATGATTTTCGTTATATAGCGCTGAATGGCCTTTGATGCCCCAGTGCTTGGCTTAATGCCTAAATCCTATATTCAATTCAATTCATTCCATGGACCCTCTTAATGAGAGAATGCCTTGATGAAGTCATTGAGCTTCAGCACGGCATTTCATTCCCGTGCTGAATCTTGGTGACGGGCAAGAGGGCTCTCGAACTTGGGGAAATT
Organism: Palaemon carinicauda; assembly: GCF_036898095.1. Lineage (NCBI taxonomy): Eukaryota > Metazoa > Arthropoda > Malacostraca > Decapoda > Palaemonidae > Palaemon > Palaemon carinicauda. Next base: position 127,788,615 of record NC_090727.1, on the reverse strand, counting down.
GCTCCCCCAGTTCGAATCTAAATTCTCTCTTTCATCTTTTTCTTCCTCTTTATATGGCTTCAACCTTCTCCAAATATTATAAACTTTCCTTCATGTTGCTGTCCCAACCCTATGAGTAAAATTTCCCATATGTATGTGTATATATTTACATATATATGTGTTTATTATTTTTTTTTCTCTTTTTTTATGGCATGGATGTTTCTACATCTGTTATTGCCACTTGGGCGGATGTTTATACATCTGGTATTGCTGCCTGCTTTGATGAATGGGAAAGGTGTCACGGTTGGGAGGTGTTTGTGCTCAAAGCTATATGTGAGAGTATTGGATGATCTCAGCCATCCCGAAGATGGTTTGGACCTTTTTGGCGGAACTATTCTCAAGTGTTGGGTCTTCGGAATCCAGGGGGATCCAACGCTTGGGGTAGGACTCTCGGCTTTTGGCCGGAAGCCCGTCATTACAGATATGGGGAGGATGATTCCATAGTTTCTTGGTCTCAGTCCTAACAGGCGGGTTCAGCTTACACCTGTGCCTCTATATCTGTTTTGATGCTATCCTTCGGGTAGGGTATGGAGTGGACCATCTGGGAAGTATACTCTCACTGTGCCGGTAGTGGAGAGTGTAAATTTCCTTCCCAACATGTGATGCCTTAATGTTCTCAAGCAGGTAAATCAAACTTCAAAAAATCACTTCTCTCTTCTTTTTCATGATGGATTCTTGTGAAAATGACCCCACCTCCCCTGGATATGCTGACTCGCCCCCGGCACTGTTGACGACCTCTGGCAATTCATTTAAAGAAAACTCCGTTGACGACGTAGGAACTAAAAAGGACTATTCTTTAAACACTCGGAAAAAGGGTAATTTGGGCAACACAGGAAAATTGAATGTCCTGCACATTACCCAAATCCCATTAGAAACTAATTATGATATGCTACATAAAATATTTGAGTGTTATGGATTAATAAAAGAAATTAGAATGAAACTTCAAGATGATAATTGGGAATCTTGGTTATCATTTAATTGTCACGAGGAAGCATTTAATGCAAGCTGTAATATTGATGATATTAAAGTAGGTAATATCAGTGTTAAGGGTGCTCTGTGTGATGGGGCACCTAAAGATCTGGATGTCTACAGACCAGCAGACTGGGCTGATAAAGATATAGAGGCAGATATGCCATCCCAAAGAAAGCCAAAACCACCAATGTGGCTTCTTGCTCAATCTGTAGGAGGTACGGAAAATTATTTCAAGATCTGCAAATTTCTTAAGAGGAAGGTAGGTACGATCGCACCTGGAGATATATCTCGATTCGGTAAGAAAAGTTACCTGATAAAGGCCAAGTCATATCCACAGTCTGTTATACTGTCCAATTTGAAGACAGTAAATGATGATATAAAATTGGACATCAAACCCCATCTAAACTTTAGCTATGGAAGGGGAGTGGTTTTTAATAGGGATCTGTATGAATTTACTGAAGAAGAGATATTGACTATGTGTCCTCTATCAGTGTGGAAAGTACATAAAGTACCTGGAACATCAATGATTGTTCTTACTTTCCAGGATGCCGATGTACCTTCCCACATAGACATAGAAAATGAAAGGATCAGAGTTCAACCTTTCAAGCAAAAGCCACTGCAATGTTATAATTGCTTTAAATTTGGACATCCTTCCAAAGTTTGCAATAGTGAAAGAATTTGTAATACTTGCTCCAATATTTACCATGGGGAATGTACATTTGAGGCAAGGTGCTTAAACTGCAACTCTAATCATAAATCTAATGATAGGAGCTGCCAGTTTTATAAGTTAGAAGAGGCTGCCCTCAATAAATCAATTATTGAACATGTAAGCGTGGGGCATGCCAAGAGATTATTAAATAAATCTAACACTTATGCAAAGACATTAAAAACAGGAGAAAAAGTTCCTCGGGAATCATATCGCCCACCTACTACTGTAGGTAGTTCTCGAAAAAGGAATTCACCATCTATTGATAAAGTGCTGCATGAGACAAGAATATCTCCTCCTAAAGATTTATCATTGAGTATCAACCTAAAGACATTGCCCACCACTATCAAACCTTTGTCCCCCATTACAAAGGATAGCACTAACCTCTCCCAGGCCATATCCTTGCCTGATTTAATGGAGATTCCACCTGACACCAAGCTATCAGGTGTACCTGTAGTGGGGAAGGTACAAAAACCTGGTAACTCACAACCTACTAATCGTAAAAGAGAGAGACCTCCATCTCTCTCACCCCCTTCCATAAGAAATACTAGAATTATGACATCAAATAAATATGATGTTTTGTCTGTTGATGTTGCCAATCAACCAGAAGATAATTTAAATAAATCAGAAATTCAAGTTGAGGTTCACCATCCCCCTCAACAAATAGATAAAAAAGATACAAAGAAAAACACCAACGTAAAACCCAACATAACAAGACCACCTCTGAAGAAACCTACAGGTAATAATGTTAGATTAAAAACTGCTAATGGGAAGACCTCATCCAAGATGTCTTCCCGAAATAATCCATAGTTTTCTCTTCCATTTTGCAATGGAACCGTCAGGGTTTGAGGGCGAAATATGAAGAACTTAAGCTCCTAATTCATGAACATTCCCCCATAATTGTATGTCTACAGGAAAGTATGCTTGATTCTAACACTCCTAGTCCTCGAGAGTATGTTAGCTATAGAACACCATATAATCAACAAGCAGGGAGCCATGGCGGAAGTCTCATGTACATTCGTCGAGATGTTCCCCAAATACCTATGTCTATACGTACAACCCTGCAGGCAGTTGTTGTACAAATTGATATAGGGAGAAAATATACAATATGCTCTCTGTACTTACCTCCAAATGATAATATTTTATATGATGATTTAGCAGAGGTCATTCAACAACTCCCTCAACCTTTTCTCTTACTGGGAGATATGAATGGTAGACATCCTTTATGGGGTGATATTTTAGCAAACACAAGGGGCAATATTATCTCATCAATTGTGGAGAATGAGGATGTGGGACTCCTTAATACAGGAGAGCCCACACACTTCCATGTTCAGACAGGTACTTTGTCATGCATTGACCTTTCAATTGCAAGCTCTAACTGCCTTCTTGATTTTGATTGGAGGACATTAGATGATTGGCATACTAGTGATCATGCACCAATCATTATAAACACCAACAAGGGTCCACCTTTGCAAAGATCGCCACGTTGGAATCTAGACAAGGCAGACTGGGTTAAATTTTCCGAGCTAAGTGAAATCGAAGGGAGAGCAGAACAGTTTGAAAGTGTTGATGCCATAGACCTACTGAATGGAACTCTTCATACAGCAGGAGTCAATTCAATTCCCAAAACAACAGGGTTATTCAAACGACGACCAGTCCTGTGGTGGTCTTCAGAACTAACTGCCCTCCACAGAGCCACAAGAAGATCTCTAACACGATTGCGTAGACTCCGAACTGATGAGAATTTAATTATATACAAGAAATGTAGAGCACAGTTCCGTCGTGCCATGAAAGAAGCAAGGCGCCAGTCATGGATGTCTTTTGTTTCCTCCATTAACAGTAGAACACCACCATCTGCTGTGTGGAGGAAAGTAAAAAAGATAGCTGGCAAATTCACCCCCAACCCACCACCAGTGTTGAAGGTGAATGGCCAGTATGTAACCGAAGCAAATGATGTTAGCAAGGCCCTGGCTAATCATTTTTCAAATGTATCCAGCAAGTGTGAAGGAGCCCCTGGTCACCAGTATAGGAGCACTGAAGAAAAGAAAATTTTAAATTTTGCAACAAGAAGGGAAGAGTCGTATAATTCTCCTTTCACTGAAAGAGAATTTGATTCCGCACTTGCTCATTGCAATGATACACCCCTGGACCCGATGGAATTCCATATGCAATGATTAAACATGTACATTTTAATACAAAGCTATTTATTTTAAGTATTATTAATAGAATATGGCATGATCATAGTTACCCAAGTGTTTGGGAACTAGCCATTATTTTAGCCTTTTTAAAACCCGGTAAAGACAAGGTTTTAGCAGCAAACTATCGTCCAATTGCATTGACATCTTGTTTATGTAAAATCATGGAGAAGATGGTCTATGCAAGGCTGATGTGGTACCTTGAAAAGAAAGGTATTTTATCACAGATTCAATGTGGATTCCGAAAAATGCACTCGACGACTGATGTGTTGATTCGACTAGAGTCTTCTATTTGTGAAGCCTTTGCTTCCAAACAGCACCATGTTACAATATTTTTTGACCTTGAAAAGGCATATGATACCACATGGAGATATGGTATTCTTAAAACCATTCATGAATTGGGATTGAGAGGAGAGCTGCCACTATTTATTCAGGCATTTCTTTCACGTAGAGTTTTTCAAGTGAGAGTGGGGGAAACTCTATCAGAGAGTAAGTGCCAGGAAGAAGGAGTTCCTCAGGGTAGTGTGCTGAGTGTAATCCTTTTTGCACTAGCAATTAATGGGATATCCTCAGCCATTCCCCAGGATGTTCTCTCAACATTATTTGTGGATGATCTCTCAATATCATTTGCTGGCACTAAAATGGTAATGGTTGAGAGAAAAATCCAACTCTCTATTGATAAAATTATCCAGTGGGCTGACATGAATGGATTTAAGTTCTCGACAAGTAAAACTACCATTGTCCATTTTTGTCATATCCGGGGAGTACATCCAGACCCGGATATATACATTAAAGGTCAATGGATACCATGTGCAAGAGAAGCTAAATTTTTAGGTCTGATATTTGATTGTAGGCTTACATGGGTTTCTCACTTAAAAGCATTAAAAGCTAAATGTGTTGAAGCTCTGAATATCTTAAAAGTATTGTCCCATACATCATGGGGGGCAGACCGCAATACTATTTTAGAATTATACAAGGCCTTGATTTTTTCCAAAATTAGTTATGGTTGCGAGGTATATTCTTCAGCCACCTCAAGCCGGTTAAAAATATTAGACTCGATACATCATGCAGGTATTAGATTGTCTACTGGAGCTTTTAAAACCTCGCCTATCCCAAGTCTCCTTGTTGATGCTGGAGAGTTACCTCTAGATCTTTACCGAATGTCTTCCATTCTTCGGTATTGGTTTAGATTGCAAAGACTCCCTAACTCTCTAGCCTTTCAGACTGAAAGCCTTGTAAGACATGCATCATACTTTGAGTTGCACCCAAAATCTCCTCAACCTTATGGCTTTCGGGTGAAACGATTATTAAATAGTCTGGATATAATTAGAAATAAGGTTCTTCCATTCAAGGTATCATCAACGCCTCCATGGAAGTTACCAGAGATATCTTTTTGTAAATATTTTATTGGAGATAAGAAGAATATGTCAGACCTAGAAGCCAGGTCTCTTTTTAATGAACATGTTGAAGAACATAGAGGGTCAACTTTTATCTATACTGATGGCTCCAAATCTGATGCTGGCGTTGGATTTGGAGTACTTAGTAATGGTTTTAATTGTAGAGGTGCACTTTCTCTGGCCGCTTCCATATTTACTGCCGAACTGTATGGAATATTAACCGCTATTGAGAAAATAGCGTTGGAGAAGGAGGGTAATTTTACAATTTTTAGTGATGCAAGGAGTGTCCTTCAAGCTATGGAAGTTTTTAATTCTAATAACCCTCTAGTTTTAAAGATTTTAGAATGGCTTTTCATTATTGGACGGAGAGGTATAACAGTTCAATTTTGTTGGGTTCCAGCACATGTAGGTGTGTCTGGGAATGAGAAGGCAGATTCACTGGCTAAGGAGGCTGCATCCGAGTTGCTGCCAAGAAGGTATCCCATTGCCTGTAATGATTTCTTACCTGACATCAAGAAATTGGTTTGCAATAAATGGCAACAGCAATGGGATAGTCAAGATGGCAATAAAATGCGAGAGATAACAAATGACATATCTCCTTGGAGGTATAATATGATGCCCCGAAAATGGGAGACGTCTCTTTGTCGTCTCCGTATTGGTCACACTCGGTTGACACACGAGTTTCTGCTGAAAGGCCAACACCAACCGTATTGTGATGACTTTTTAGTACCTCTAACAGTAAGGCATTTGTTGACCGAATGCCCGAATTATAACATCTTACGGAATAGATATTTGTTTGAGGCTCGAGGTCAGGGTGGCAGGTTCATCCTTGCCAAGATTCTTGGAAATGATGTGTCCTACCATGCAAGTGGCATTTTTAGATTTATTTCAGAAGCAGGTCTTCTGAAAAATATTTAACTTCTATGACATTCAATTTTTATGATTTTAATTGAATACTATTTAATTTTTATTTTATTTTATTTTATATTTTTGTATACATAAATTAAATGTTACCGGCGTCAATGACCTTAGATGTCAGGATGCCTGAAAACTTTTAAATCATTCATTCATTCATTCATTCCATGGACCAATATCTATGTGCAAGTCAGCCCCGACTAGACCTCTTCTATATGCCCTTTTAAATGGATCTGACGAATGAAATCTTTAATAAGATTCCTAAAACATGTGCAGGCTTAGACCTGCAGCGCCACTAAAGCCCATCTCATGGTCTTTGGACAAGGTCCTACATTATGCCTCACCTGTGAACAATGAGGATTGTTCCCTCAAGGATCTAACCTAAAAGGTTATTTTTTGGTTCGCTATAGCCTCTGGGGCTAGAGTTAGTGAAATAGTGGCCCTATCTGGGGATGAGGGCCATATTAAGTGGGAGAACTGCATCTTTCCTAATCCAACCTTTCTCACTAAGGACGACCTATCCACTAAGAGGTGGGGTTCCTGGAGAATCTGCCCTCTGAAGGAAGAAGTCTCTCTAGGTCTGCTAGAGTGTCTAAGGTCTATCTTCATAGAACTTCAGACTTCAGGAGAAACTGCTCTTTACAGGAGAAAACTGGATCAAACTACAGTATCCCTATAACTGAGGGCGAAGCTCACCTACCTTATTCGAGGAGCGGATCCTGACAGTACTCCTGCAGATAAAGATCAGAGAAAAGTTGCTTCATCACAACCTTTCAGTGTGTGGACTTCAGCCTCTTCGCTCATTTACTGATCGGAGGTTGTCCAGTGTGTCTTACAGACACTATGCTAAGCAAGTATATGGATTGAAGCATTATGTGGTGGCAGCAGGTGCTATTTTGGACCCTGTCGTCTAGGTCTGCGATGAACAGTAAATTGATTGGGACTATCAATTAAAAGGAGAAGGGGTCAGCATTTTTCATCTGACCTCCCTTTGAATAAGTGTTGCCAAGGTAACACCAAATCTGTTCAGAATCTCAGGTGTGAAATTATACAGATAACACTAGTGCCGTGTGTACATAGTACACAGTGTTGTTAGACTATTTCATGTACAGAAATTAAGAGAAGTCTTGTTAAAAGAGCTTTTCTTCAGTCTGAGAGTGGCACTCATCAATTTTCCCCTTTCAAAAAAGGGAACATTAATTTCTGTGTATGTCTTGTATAATTTCCTTATCATGCTACATTCATTTAACATGTAGTCATTTATTAGGAATAAATGTCTATTAAAATGCAGTTGCATCCTAATTCGCCCATCAATTGCATGTTCCTTGACTTACTCATGTAAGTATTTCTCATATCATTGTATGCTTACAAACAACGGATGAGGACACTGATATTGGTTCCGCAATACTGTATATACAAGCCTTGAGACCGTTTGTAGTCTCAGTGTATACTTATGTTTGTTCATACAATATATGCTACCTTGAGGCCCCTTTTTAACGTCTAAAAATGACTCTTCCCTGCAGGGGCCAGGAAGCACTAACACTGTTATGCTTAGTGATAATGACGGATAATGGTAACGTCATTTGTCTCGATTGGCCCTTTGGGCCATAAAAATATTGTCCCAAGGTTAAGGCACTGATGAAAATCCAGATACATTAATCCTCTGGTATGCTTCCATCAGGATGTCATGGCTTGAGCCCAAAAAACAGATTTTGAGCGAAGCGAAAAATCTATTTTTGGGTGAGATGGCCATGACGTCCTGATGGACCCACCCTTCTTTTCTATGAAAAGATCTTCACGGTTTCCCTCCCTGAAATACTATATTTGTAGCACCATGCTCAATGCTACAAGGAATGACCGCCAGAGGGAGTTGGCGCGGTTGTGATATGATAGTAGTAGGAGAACCAGGGTAACCTCTATTGCGGCTACCCTTCTAATTCTGCCACGTATCCCCCTCAAAGCGTAAAGGCTGTTCGGGGTGCAGATTGCCATGTGGCGTGTCAAGAATACGTCCCCTAATTATATACGATACCCTTGAGAGTAATCTTAAGGGTACTCGCGCCAGAAGTTAGAATTCTGAGAAACCTTTGGTTTGATTCTCAGGGAATATCACTGTAGTCATATATACCCTTGGGAAGCTACTAAAGGAACCTTCCATCAGGACGTCATGGCCATCTCGCCCAAAAATAGATTTTTCGCTTCGCTCAAAATCCGTTTATTATTATTATTGTTATTTATTGTTATTATTATTTATTTAATATTATTGTTTCTGCTATTATTATTATTATTATTATTATTATTATTATTACTCGCTAAGCTACAACCCTAGTTGGAAAAGCAGGATAATATAAGCCCAGGGGCCCAAACAGAGGAAATGAGACCAGGAAAAATGAAATATTTTAAGAACAGTAACAATATATAATAGATAGCTCCCATATAAACTATAAAAAAAAATTAACAAAACATGAGGAGGAGAAACAAGATGGAATAGTGTGCCCGAGTGTAGCCTCAAGCAAGAGAGCTCTAACCCAAGAGAGTGGAAGACCATGGTACAGAGGCTATGGCACTACCCAAGACTAAAGAACAATAGTTTGATTTTGGAGCGTCCTTCTCCTAGAAGAATTGCTTACTATAGCTAAAGTCTCTCTTCCACCCTTACCAAGAGGAAAGTAGCCACTGAGCAATTACAGTACAGTAGTTAACCCTTTGGGTGAAGAAGAATTGTTTGGTAATCTAAGTGTTGTCAGGTGTATGAGGAGAGGAGAATCTGTAAAGAACAGGCCAGACTATTCAATGTATGTGTTGGCAAAGGTAAAGTAAACAGTAACCGGAGAGAAGGATCCCATTTAGTACTGTCTGGCCAGTCAAAGGACCCCATAACTCTCTAGTGGTAGTATCTCAACGGGTGGCTGGTGCCCTGGCCAGCCTCCTACCTGGCTGTTTCATCAAATGTCAATTTCCTCTGAACCTCTCAACATACTTTTAGATCATATTTTTTGGAAAATTGCGTGAAGTACTGTAAACAAGTTATCTAAATGTGACCAAGGGGAAATTGATATTAATCACCTTTTTAGCAATTGATTCAAATTCATTCTACAATTTATATATTGAAGTACATTATTTGCATGTGAATATAACCTACACCTAATTATTTTAACTATGAATATCTTCATGTTTGTCTGTTACCATTTCATATCTTTCGAGGTTGTCATATAGCTAATAGCAACTGCCATCAAATTTACTTTTACACACCAAATCTTTCAATATGTCTACAGTATGTTCTTCTTAAAGGTATTAGCATATACAGTATGCTCAAGATAGTAGCTATTGGACAAAACAAATAAAAAAAAGTCTGGCTCTGTAATTAGCCACATCTTGCCAGTGCTTTGTCACTTTTTCTTGTGGGGTTCGGAGGGAGAAAAGTTCATTATATTATAGCAATCAACATGTGTATAAGTACTGAAATAATTATACTAGAAAAGTAGAAATATATCGATTGATGATTTTGGCTTAAATGTTTCAAAATAGCTGTGATATTTTCATCTTGCAGTAATAAAATATATTCTGCTGTACTAAACTTAAAATTTCATATCAAGTGCTAGTATTAAAATTTTCTTATATTTCTGTTAAACAAAGGAAGAACCAAGTATGCCTTATAAGATTTTTTTTTTTCATTATATAGGTTTAATTTTTTCCAAGCTATGAATCCGTTAAAGGGTAGAGTACGGGGAAGCAAGGACATTCATGAATAGAGGGATTTTGATTATTTAGTTAGAGAATCACTGTCTTTGAAGAAGACTAATATAATTTTTCTTTAAACAGTTTCAAAGCTTAAATTGCTTTGAAATTTAGTTTAGAAAGTTGTTTGTGAGCTTAATCTTGAAACACTATATCAAATGTTTTAGTAATTTTCGTTAAATTAATATTTTTTTTTTTTTTTTTTTTTAAATATCAATGTTACAGTATTTATTCTGGTCACATAACGTACATTTTTTTTTTTTTATATATATATACTTTAGAAGAGCCTGTAAATTTTTCGTCAATCTAATAAACAAGAATTTGTTTCAAAATGTTGGAATGACAAAATTGCTATTAAAAGGATAAAATCAATCTTCTGGTTTTAAGCTTTGCATATTTTTTATATAAAAGAAACAATAAGCTTGCCTCATACTCTAGTGTAGAATAATGTAGTTAACTGTTTTATAGTAGTTTGGAGCATTTTGTGAGTTTATATTAAAAGGTTATATGAAAGGATTAGTATTTTAATTTGAGTTTTGGTAGAATTAAGAGAAGGAAACTATTAGTGAAGTAGTTTTAAATTGGTATTCACGGAATATTTCTTAAAGTAGATGGCTTGAGTGATTGTAATATAAAACATCCTCAAATGACTAGTTATACTTAAGAAAGGGTTAAGATAAAGGAGTAGTTATAGCTGATGAAAGAGTTAGGATTAATATCTTGTAAAAAGTGCTCAGACACTGCTGGTTCTTGATATATAGGTTAAACTTACTTGAAGGCATTTATGAATTGAACCCGTCACTAATTTGTAGAAAAAAAAATTATCGCGTCCTGATCAATTGTGTAAAACGGTTGGATTAATTATCTATAAGTTCAAAAAAGAAAAAAAAAAGTTTTCATAAAATAATTGGGTCATTGTCTTTCAATGTAGTAGTAAGTTGATTAGGTCACCAGCCACCCGTTGAGATACTACTTGAGAGTTATTGGTTCCTTTGACTGGCCAGACAGTACATTGGATCCTTCACTTTTCCTTTGCCTACACCAAATAGTCAGGCCTATTCTTTACAGATTCACCCCCTGTCCTCCGACAACACTGAGATTACCGAACAATTCTTCTTCACCTAAGGGGTTAACTACTGCGCTGTAATTTTTCAGTGGCTACTTTCCTCTTGGTAAGAGTAGAAGAGAGAGACTAGCTATGATAAGGAGCTGTTATAGAAGGACACTCGAAAATCAAACCATTGTTCTCTATTCTTGGGTTGTGCTATAGCCTCTGTACCATAGTTCTCTTGCTTGAGGGTACACTTGGGCACTATTCTATCTAATTTCTCTTCCTCTTGTTTTGTTAATGTTTTTATAGTTTATATAGGAAAAATATTTATTTTTTTCATGTTACTGTTCTCAAATTATTCTATTTCTGGGTCGAACCTGTGACGGCCGGCGAAAAAGTCCTTCTTTGTACTTTTTCTGATATAAATCTTCCAAATATACCAGAGAAAATTAAAAGCATGGAATGCAGAGGTTACAACCCTCGCGCGAGCACCTTGTTGGTGTCGTATATCTAACAAGGGCGTTTGTAAAACACTATTCACAGGCTGTCTTCCATTTAGATAATCCCTTCATCAAAGGGGGAGGGCCGTGACAGGCCCTAGAGAATACAGTTGGGTTACCCTACCGACACCCACCACTCGCGCTCACTAGGTCATCCTTCTGTGTTGGACTTGCCAGCAAAGTTGATAAGTGTTTTGCCCAGTGTTTTTCGAAGTGATTGTCGTTAATTCAACATGACTGACGTTGATACTTCACCCTTACCAATGTTAAGTACCATAGTTTGTTTTGGCAGCTTTTGACAGTACCGGGCATTTGTTCTGTTTCCAATATGGTGGTTTTTAGTTTTGGAAGCGATTGTCTTGCCGAGGTATTGGCAGCCATTTTGGGTTATGTTCGCTTCGGTAAATATTCTAGTTAATTTTGCCCATCTGGTACTCTGTCATCTTGGTTATATCACTTACGTTTTATGGCCTTTTAGTGTTATCATTAATTTTTACTATGGTATTTATTTGCTTGCAAGTCCAATTTGGACCTACGAAGAATAGCGAATTAAAGTTTAGCGATTTAGTCTGTTAGTTTGTTCTCGCCTCAGAGGCTTCGATTTAGACTATATCCTTGTTTTTTTGTTACGTTATTCTTCGTTCTTGGTTATTACTAAGAAAAGCAATCAATTTTATTAATGTTCTTGTTTTATTGTGTGATGTTAGTTTTTTATTATGTAACCTTGAGAGCGAAAACAGAGACTGCTCGTTCCCTGTTCTACAGATATGAGTTATCCCTTCTCTCGTTTTCTTTGTTAGCTCGAGTAAGAGAGGTGAATTTCCCGTTCTCCATTTTTATACGATCATGAGTTATTCAAGCCTCCTCTTAGTATCAGAGTTGATGATAGTACGTTTAATATTATAAACGTTTTTATTGATGTGGTTACTGTTAATATAGCTAACACTATTAATAGGTACGTTAGTGTATGAGTCATTAATTGGGGTCGTTTTATACCGACACCCTTAGCTCCGGAGTTATGCTTAGCTCCGCCTTGAGTTATGCTCCGCTATATGGATACTCATTGGGTGAGAACTAGTTAACGTTCAGGAGCAGATTTTTGGAGTGCAACGGTGTAATCCGGCACTCGGACTTTGGCTGAAGCCTTTTACACACGAACCTTTGTCATGTTTGATCATAATTACACCGTTACGGCCGGCTTCAAGGGAGATAACACAATCATTCATTGAGGTTAATGTTATCGTACCGGGAACGGTCACGATATCACGGTGACGGGCCTTTGCTACCGGATCTCCGGTACAAACAGAGATCAAGCAGACGGCCAGAACCGGAGTTAACAATGTGATACCGATGAAGACTTCACAGTTTCATTATTACGGTCCCTTTTTCATCGAATCTCCGGCTTCACTGGAGATAACACAAACATTCAGTATTAGAGAATGTTATCGTACCGCTGAGGATCACGTTTTCACGATGACGGACCTTTGTCACTAGTTCTCCGTTACAAACAGAGATCAATCAGACGATCAGAATCAGGGTATGAACCCCTTTTTCATAAATAATCACAATATCGTTATTACGATCCTTTTCATCGAATCTCCGGCTTAACCAGATATCGTACAGGCGATCAGCATTGAGGTTAATATTAGTTTTCCTCTGGTGTTCACGTTGTCACTATGACGGACCTTTGTACCGGGGATTGTTACCGGAGCTCCGGTACAGACAGAGCTCACTCAGACCACGGGTGGCCAATCTCATGTTTTGCTGTAAAGGAAAGGATTTAACATGAATACAAAGTAAACTGTACTTACTTTAATGACACTTTGAATTTGCGTTGGTAATATTCATTAGTTATTCTTGAAAGTCCAAATAAAAATATATGAACATAACTATGCCTATATTTATGCATATATTTAATTCTAACTATGTATAAATATGGATAGATATCCATACAACATCGTGTTCAAATAGAAATAAATTGATTATGCCTATATTTATGCATTTTCAATTCTAACTATGCCTAAATATGAATAAATATCCATACAACATAGTGTTCAAATAGAAATAAATTGATTGTGCCTATATTTGTGCATATTCAATTCTAACTATACCTAAATATGAATAACTATTCATACAACATCGTGTTCAAATAGAAATAAATTGATTATGCCTATATTTATACATATTCAATTCTAACTATGCCTAAATATGAATAAATATCCATACAACATAGTGTTCAAATAGAAATAAGTTTCCACTCAGTACTGGGAACCAAACGTTGGCCCCTTCTAATGAAGGGCCGGGTCGAGACTAACCATGCCATGAGAGGCTATCTACTGTTCCTTGAAACTCTGGTCAGTGAACAGATGAATCAATAGAATACTAATAGCCAGTAAATAATGTTAGACCCGGTTCTGAACGTCTGAGTCAGGGGTGGCCAACCTGTGGCGGATGCGCCAACAGTGTCACATTTCATGAATACAAGTGTCGAACTATACCCCAAAAGATAGTACATTAAATGATTTTTCTTTAAAATTGATTTTTATGAGATACAGCTGATCCCAGCCTGTGAATAGGATCACTAACCAAAGTTCAAGGAACATCCAGACTTATGTCCCCTTTCTTTTACAGAAGGTTCGCCTACATGGTTCCCGTCAGGATGATGATGAATCTCTCTGGCCTGCAAGAGAGGCTCTCCGCCCTTGGTTATCAAGGTTGGGAAGAAATGCTCCATCTAGAGGTCCCTATCTCCTCAGAGTGTCCTCTCTAAGGTTGGACGACGACCCCATGGACGGGCAGGTAGGTGGGGATGAATTTTGAGCCTTCAGCTTTGCAATTACCTACGTCACCGACCTAGGACCCTTAATGGATCCTGATGTTCATGTTACCCTGCATAAACCGTGACTGCTAAAAGCAACACATTCTAGGGAAAACCAAGGGGCTATGACGGAGCTCAAAAGTATGGTAGTGAGTCAGATCCGTTCAGGAACTCAGAAGTTTCCCCCTACAGCCCCAGGCATATCGAAGTAACCTCCTTCGATAAAAACAACGCATAGAGATTTGCCTTACATGTTCCATATATAGATGGTACCATAAATCTGGATGGCATAGACATCCTCCCTCTGGGGGACCTAGAATTTACTCCCAGGTACTAGAATTCCCGTTCAACGGATTCATTCGATTGAAAGAGATTGCCTTGGTTAGGTTAGACAAGGTACCGAAGGTAACAGTATTATTTCCTAAAGGGCAGGCCCGATCTGTCTGGACCAGGATGTTGTCAGTCTGGGGGTTACGATAATTCCAAGATCTGCCCTTCCAATTCGACCTACACGTTTGATGGTCTGATCGGGTTAGTTGTGGGAAATACGTTCTGTCTGAGGCCTCTATCAGACAGGAATCGATAGTCGGTTACCCACTCGTCATCACAGCCTCCCTCCGATTCGACGTCTATGCATCCAAATCCCCCTCATCAGGTGGTCTACCTCACTGATTCCCCAGGTACACAGCCCAACCCCGTCGGGATGTTTTACCTGCATACAGCCCTAGATCCGAACCCTCAGGCTCCTCTCGTGGACACCAGAGAGGAAGCTACAGGAGTAGAAGACAGTCTCGCCATCGAGACGGACCTAGAAAAAAGGGGGCTCGGAGAAGGAAAGTACCTAGATTCACCCCCTCACAACGCGGTGGTCCCGGTAGGGGGTAGACTTTACCACTTTCGAGACCATTGGACCTTCGGTCTGTGGGCTCATAGCATAATCTCTAAAGGTTTGAGGTGAAAATGGCCACAAGGTCCTCCTCCTCCACCAGTGACCTTCTCCCAGAAATCCACTCCCATCCTGGAAGAGTACACCATAGGGTTACTCAAGAAGAAGCAATCAAACGGGATCGATCACTGAAGTTCCAAAGCCACCTGTTCACAATTCCGAAGAAAGGCTTGGCGGCATTGAGAGTGGACCTGGACTTGTCAAGCTAAACTCTTACATTCTCTGCGACAAGTTCCGGATGTTGACTATCTCTCAGGTACGGACCTTACTTCCCCGTAGGACCGTCACCACCTCTGTCGATCTTACCGACGACTATTATCTTGCGCCTTTAGCTTGAAACTTCTCTTCTTATCTGGGTTTCCGCCTAAGCAGGAAAGCCTTTGTGTTCAAGACATGCCCTTTGGCCTCAACATTGATCCCAGGATATTCACAAAACTAGGAGAGACTCAACATTGATCCCAGGATATTCACAAAACTAGGAGAGAGAGTGTTAGAACAACTCAGGAACCAAGAGATACAGATCATTGCTTATCTGGCCGGTTGGCTCATTTGGGCCCGGCCGGTCATAGAAGGCAACAGAGCTACGAAGGAATTATTCCAATTTCTCGACAACCTGTGATTTCGGATCAATCTCCAAAAAATCTCGCCTGCAACCATCAGTCCGCTTAGAATGGTTAGCCATTCAGTGGGACCTTTCGAAGCACACGTTGTCTCTCCCTTCCAAAAGGTAAGAGGAATAGTTTCCAAGATCAAAAAATTTTCTCAAACACAAACAGGTGTCCGAAGAGCCTTAGAAAGTATCCTCGGACTTTTCCAATTCACTTCAGTAACAGATCTAATAAAAGCCAAACTCAAAGACATCAATCGAGTTTGGAGAAAGAGAGCTACAGTACCTATAAGAGACATGGTCTCGAAGATCCCCTCTGTCTTGAAAATGAGACTACACCCATGGTCCGAACCGAAGGACCTCTCCAAATCGGTTCCTCTACAATTCCCACCTCCACAAGTGACATTCCATACAGCCGCGTCTCTAAGTGGATGGGGGGGATTACTCCGAACATCAGATGTTTCAGGTTCTTGGTCACTCTCCATGAAACAGTCCCATATCATTGTTCTCAAAGCCATGGCAGTGTTCTTGACCCTGAAGAGAGACCCTCCTCCGAGGTCGACCCACATCAGAGTAGTGTCAGACAGCACAGACGCAGTACACTACGTCAACAGGGGAGGATCCAAGTCACCCAACCTGAATCAGATCCTGGTCACTATCTTCGCCTGGGCAACAGAAGAGAACTGGTTCCTGTCAGCACCTCACCTAGCGGGAGGCCAGAATGTGAGAGCGGACTCACTATCCAGGACGGATCCACTGGAGTCAGAATGGTCTCTAGACATAATTTCATTCCGGTGGATACTCAGGCTCGTTCCAGGCCTCCAGGTAGATCTATTCGCAACTCAGATGAATCACTAACTTCCTTGTTATGTGACCCCAACCCTGGACCCTCGGGCTTATGCCATGGACGCATTACCCCGGGATTGGAACCATTAGAAGAAGATTTCCCTATCTCCCCCAGGGAATCTTCTAAAAACTTTTACACAAACTACGCTCCTTCCCGGGCGCAGTGGCTTTAGTACCACCTCACTGGCCAAGAACAGTTGGTTTCCTCTCCTCCTCGAGTTGAAACTCAGTCCCATCCGGATCCCGTTCCTCAAACTGACCCGAGTATCCAAACTCACTGTGTCAGATTACTCAAGGATAGCCAAAACTCTAACTTTGTGGACTACAGGAAGTTGGCAGCTCGTAGAGATGCGAACATTGAACCGGAAACGATCTCTTCATCGAATGGGACAAAAAGGGACTCGACAATTCGCCAATATGATTCGGCCGTTAACAACTAGTAGGTCCCCTAAGAGTGCAGACCATACTCGTATGTCCCCGCATTTAGCCATCTCTTTCTTGAGGTTCCTATTTGACAAAGGCCTAACAGTTAGCACTTTAACCACCATCAAGTCAGCTTTGAAGAAGATCTACCTTGTTGGGTTCAACATTAACCTAGCTGATTCCTATTTCTCATCAACCCCAAAAACATGTGCTAGGCTTCTACCTTCGGTTCGGCCACAAAAGGACTCTGGGTCTCTGAACGGTGTTCTCAAACTTGCGATGGACACGGACAATGAATCCTGCTCTTATATCACTCTTCTTAGGAAGACTTTATTTCTAACGGCTATGGCCTCAGGTGATGGAACATCAGAACTAGCAGCTCTCACGAAACCCGGAAAACATAGATTTCCTCCCTTCAGCCGAAGTACTCCTTTCCAGACAAAGCTTCCCTAGCTAAAAAATGAGGATCCGCAAAATAGGTGCTCCTCTCGGAAGATTATTCTTCATCCCCAGGATTTTTCTCCGTGTACAGTCACACTCTCAAGCCCCTTTTTAGCTAGAACTGCCACCCGCTCGTCTGGCTCCTTGGTTATCGGAACAAGGAGGTACTATTTCCATTCACGGTATCAGGCAACAAATCCTCTACTTCATTAAATATACTAATCCGGAATCATTTCCCCAGGCTCATGATATACGGACAGTAGATGCCTCCAACAATGATTTCCAGAACAGGGACTTTGATGATTTTAAAAAATATACGGGTTGGAAATCCCCTATGGTTGTCAAACGCCAATATCTAAAGATCTTACAGGCCCTTAAATACCCAAAGTTGGCAGAGGGGAGCCTTATCTCTCCCCATTAATCTCCTCTTCTTCCTTTCTTCCATCTCTTCTCTTCTCCCTCCTACCCGCCACTCACACCACGTCGCCGCTCTCCTTGGTAGTTCGTTAGCCCTATGATATTTGCCATGTTTAATTCTATGGTTTAACTGTTATTGTAGTTACCGTTCCTTTAATGTTTAGATATACTTAGACATGTAAGGTTTGATGCCTTTTGCAATTCGACACTCAGTTGGTTCCTTGTCGTCATTATTATTTAACCTTACGTTCCCTATGTCATTTGGCTGGTTGGTAATTGGACGATTACTTTATTATATCATAGTATTGTCGTACATGGTGATTGTATTCTCCTCATTATGTTATTAATTTATTGGGCTTGGAAGGCATTCTCTGGTACTTTTTCGCCGGCCGTCACAGGTTCGACCCAGAAAAGGGATTTTGACGAAGGAAAAATCTATTTCTGGGGAGAGACCTGTGACGCCCGGCGAAACCCTTCCCGATTATTTTTGTACGGACCCACCCTTTCCTTGCCAAGCCATATGTTCTTGCAGAAGGATGACCTAGTGAGCGCGAGTGGTGGGTGTCGGTAGGGTAACCCAACTGTATTCTCTAGGGCCTGTCACGGCCCTCCCCCTTTGATGAAGGGATTATCTAAATGGAAGACAGCCTGTGAATAGTGTTTTACAAACGCCCTTGTTAGATATACGACACCAACAAGGTGCTCGCGCGAGGGTTGTAACCTCTGCATTCCATGCTTTTAATTTTCTCTGGTATATTTGGAAGATTTATATCAGAAAAAGTACAAAGAAGGACTTTTTCGCCGGGCGTCACAGGTCTCTCCCCAGAAATAGATTTTTCCTTCGTCAAAATCCCTTTTTTCCTTGTTTCCTTTCCTCACGGCGCTATTTTCCCTTTTTGGGGCTTATATCATTCTGCCTTTCTAACTAGGGTTGTAGCCTAGCAAGTAATAATAATGATGATATTCATAATAATTATTACAGTATTTCTATGGGTAGTCTATCTTTTTACTAAGGTACTAACCCCCAATTTTGGTGGGTAGCAGACAAAAAAAAAAAAAAAGGGTACTTCTCCTCTCTCTGCCCCTCGCAGGTTGACAAGGGATTTCGGCCAAGTGTAATTGGTACTGCTAGGTTGCCACAGCCCACCATCCCTGGTTATCCACCACAAATAAGAGGGTGATAATGTGGTTGAAATTTACAGTTGTAATAGAAATGTACAATATATCTCAAACCCATTAAATGTGGTTTTATAGGTATAATTGCTTTATAAATCTAAAAGATAGTTTCATATAAATTGATGTGAATTTAAGATGGTTATTATGCATATATCAAATGCTTAAAACCAGTTGCTTTGTATATACTAACTTTTGTGTAATTTACAATTTTATTAGATAATATTAATCACTAAAACTTAAATATAAGATGCTTGTATAACCCATTAGTGTACACTGGTTATAATGATTATTTTATATACTATGTAAATAATAGGTGCTACCCAATTATGTTATCTGTATGGGGAGAAATAGAAGATACAAGAGCATGGGTCCTGAATAGTGATATATGGCAAAAAGTAACACCAGGGCTGAAGGTATAATACATATACCATGAGTAAAGGTAGAAGGCCTAATCCCCAGCATTTGCACGTCATTGGCTTGTGGCATTACTGTACATAATATTTTATTCATATTCTTGGATGATTAAAGAGTTAGAAAGGTATACAGTATTTATATTATTGAGCACAAGCTAATAAGAATCAACTTTTTCATCCATAATGGAAATGATACGCCGAAGTTGAGCAATCCTTGTGTTTAGTTATGAGAGGTTTTCTTAATATCCCCCATAAATTTTAACACTTGAATTCTTTTCTCTCAAAACTGTCAATAGAAGTGTAAGACGTTTTATATACAAGAGTGTGTCTGAGAATTTCTGTTCAGTAGACTATTTCCAAGAGTGTCCTAATTTGATTTGCACAGGCTCACATTGTTAGTAATATTGATAGTAAACTCGGCTTACTAACAGACTGTGTCCGCTCAACAATTATAGGTAGGATTCTCGATAGTAAATTTACTTTTGAGGAACATGTGATCCATGTCTTCAATTACACAAAAAAATGGCATATTAAGAAAGCCTTAAGATTTTCTGTGATCAAACTGTTATGAAGTAGTTTTAACTTCATTCTACCTTGTTTGGAGCTTTGTTCTCTTGTCTGGTCTTCAGCTGCTGAATGTCATCTTAATTTGTCAGAAATTATTTTTGCTGAAAGTATGACTTAAGTCTTTTTTGTAGTTTATAAATGAAAAATCTATTTTAAAGCTGTTACTGTTCTTAAAATACTTCTTTTTAATTGTTCTTCCTTTCTTTACTGGACAATTTTTGTTTGAGCCCTTTGGCTTATAACACCTTTGCTTTTCCAACTAGGGTTGGAGCTTAGCTAGTAATGAAATTGACTGGTCTTCCGTATCTCTTCTAATTTTGAAATTGAGCAAAATCTTAGTCTTTAACCCCTTGTTATAACTCTGAATTGCTCTACTTGGGATATCATATTTACATTGAATGAAAAAGTTGATTCCGATTGTTCATACAAAAATTTTAATTTGATATAAAGAATAACTTTTCCAGTGCTGTTGACCATGATGAACCTTGTATATATGACTGAAGTAGTTAGTAAAATAGTACCTATATTATTTTCAGATTGTGCCATCTACCTTTACTTATCCAATATATACTGTATGGATGCCACTTTCCCATAAATAATCAAATAATCATTCAGCATCCATATGTCTTGTATTTTCAATTATTCTTAAGCTCTGTCCACACGATCGAGCATGCCCAATGGACAAACAGTGATACCAGACCACAATAGTGAGTAAGGAGGGTTAATGACGTCAGAAGTGGGAAAACCACTGACATGGATCTGCCACCATACAGTGTTGCCAGATCCCTGCCTTTAGTTTTCCCGCTTCTGGAGTCAACTCTCATTTTCACTAATTATTGTGGCCTGATATCACTCTTTGCCCGTCGGCCACACTCGATCGTGTGGACAAGTTTACTGTACAAAACAGACCTTATCAAGTGTCATCTATTAGATACAACAAAGTATTTCAAAGTTTTTACCTCTACTGAAAGCTCTCTAGTTGGCTTTTATAACTTCAAAACTAATATGGAGCTTGTTAGCAGTATCCCCATGTGGCTTTCCATGATAGCTGCACTGATGCTTTCTCTATAGCACATGCAGTGAACCTTTTAAATCTGTTTTTAGTATTATACCTTGTAAAGCTTATAAAAATCATGAATAAATTATAAACATTGTAACATTAAGAATTCTAAAATAAAATGCATAAAGTATTCAAATTTTTTTTATTTAGTGTCCGTTATATAAAAAGAAAATGGATAAAAAAAAAATGTATCTAGAAACTTCAGTGTTCTTATAGAAACTTCACATGACAGAGTATTCTCCCCAAACGCTCCCCTGCCCCTTCTAGTACCATGAAATGCCTTATTCCCCCCACAAAATGGGGCAAAATGCTCGTAAGTAATCCTTTCTCCTAATTAGAGCACTTGTATATTTGAGCTGTTAATGAGACCCCCAATATACAGTTTGTTCACACTGGGGAATGAGAGCAGCAGTGTTTTATGATATATATTCAGTCAAGATAGCCAAACTGTCTACATTTTGGACAAGAGTCCACTTATGGATCCAGCTGTCTGTCAAGTAAATTTTTCCTAACTAGTCAAAAAAATCATGGCTTTATTTCCATTACTTAATTTCTCAAGCCTCAATTTTATTCAAACTAACTACTTGAATTTTAGATAGAAAAGCATAACTGAATATGTAATTAAAGATTCCCATTAACACAATATGGCTGAAGAAGAACATGAAAATTCATTGTAGATTTTATTGTAAAAGATTATATGTCAAACAAGACAGGTTTCTGTGTTATCAGTTTAGTTACATAATGGATTACAAAGTCGATGACATTACATCAAATTCATGAAACCCCATCTTCAGAAAGCTTCAAATACCCAAGATTCAAAGAATTACTACATTTGACAAGCATTAAGCTTATGACTATCAAGATAAGCTCTAGGCAAGTCACCCTTCATCCACTTTGGTACTCCACTATGGTACACAGAATGACAATATGACCTGTTTTCTTTGTTTTTGGTCAGTGTCAATTTTCTATTTTTGAACTTTTGGTGCATTTGAAGCTCAGCATTTGAGGTTACATACATCATAATTGTGTAAGTAAGCAGTGGTTTCTTTAATAGAAAGATAAAATTATTGACAAAAAAGGAGGAAAAGGAAAGCCCACCAAGGCCATCCCCTGTCCCACCTAGTAACCAGAAACTTAGTGCCAAGTATTCTTCTGAGGAAGCAATGTTACTAGGCCCTTGAATGCTCTCCTTATCCTTCTTTATTTGTAATATTTTATTGATAATTTTACAACAATGATATTGGGATTGCAATCTAAAGACTTCAAGAATAGTTTGGAGCTCTTCTGAAGTTAAATGGTACATTTACTAAGAGGCAGATTCCAGCCATTATAATGTTGCGTTAATATTTTAATGAAACGTGATATTATACAATTAGAAAAGAAAATAATCAATAAAATTTCTAGTTTGGAAAATAAAGTAATAATCTAAAAAGTAAGAGAGTCCTTTTCAAGTCTTTGTGCGATTTCAGAACAATTCATTACAACAGACCCCTGAAGCTAGCTCAAAAGCAGACAAGGTTCACAAATGCCAAGCTGCCTCCCTGTCTCATTCCATTCTATGCACATGATTGAGTTGGGTAAAAGAGAAATGATGTGCAAGGCTACTGCCCTGACCATCCTTGCTACTTCCCCAGCAGATAGTCAGATCGGACCGAGGTACGCATTCACCTTACACATGGACACCTGAATCACTTTAGCTGTGCAATAAAGTTCTCAAATACAAGCCCTAGAGAAACAATGGTGGGAAGCAAGTTTAAGAACACACTGCCATTTTTCTAGGGTTATGTCTTTAGCTATGTCTAATACACATAGAATTTCATAAAGTCAACCCCACTAGATACTACCCTCACCCTTAACAATACATCAACTTATAATCCCTCACTACAGTATACTATTCGGAGCAAATAAGCCTTTAATAAAACATTATCATCTTATAATTCTTTATAATACACTCCTCACCCTATAATCTCTCTATACTGTACTATTCTCTGATCCTAATCCCTTACTATACAATTATAAGCATATATTCCCTGACAGGTATGTTCAGCCAATAATCAAAGATGTTCCTTATTATTTATCACATATTTTACGAAAGTCCAGTGTAACTTGAAGTAATCAAGTTATGATCAAGCTATTTTTGGTAATTAAAATAATTTGATACTTTCTGTATTTTTCTCCATAACAGACTTTAGATGAACCTAACATGAAATGAAGTCTTAAATGCCTTTTTAAAGTTACCAAAATGAGCTCAGACACATGAGACTGACAGACAGATCAAATCTGTGGAGTACAACATTTTCTACAGAAAAGGAAAATAAAATGAACATATTTTAAATAACAGATATGATTCTAATATTGTTCGGCACACCAACGTTTCTGATCTCCCAAATATCCTTCAAATTGATTTCAATGTAAGGTGGTTTAAAAAATATTGCAAATAAGTACATATATATCTAGATAGTTAAAAACCTAGTTATCTATAATACCCAGGAGTTCATTAACATATGACATTTAATAATGATGAATTAATTAAAAAATTTTAATTCAGAATAAAAATACTGGAATAATTTTTGTAATTAAGCAACAAAGGACAAGGAATTATAACTACGATAAAAGTTAATTCTCGTATGGAAAATATATACCTATAAAGAGTGAAGCATCAAACTCAAGTGTCTTTGAACAAAAACAAATGAAAGTAACCTATTATCTACTTCTAAATGACTTTATGAAGATTGAAATTTTCTCCTTCATTCAGAAAATTGCATAATCAATACCCCAAAACTCTAAAATCAAGAATATATTTTGCTCTTATATGAATTATAAAAAATTTAACTTTTGAGTTAAATACAGTTATCTCACAAAATCTATAACATTCAGGTATATACTAAATGATTAAATGATTTTTTTATACTCTTAATACATTTTTATGATAACAACACGCTATTTCAAGAGCTTAAAATACTAATCTTTTTATACGCAATGTTTGCTGAAGCTGATGATTCTACACACTTTGAATATATTTTTTGAAAAAAACATGAGTTTGAAGCTTGCAAAAGGACTGAGTGTTGTACTTGCTAAATTGATAGAGGATATTTTCCACCTTTTCACAGTTAAATAAAATTTCTTCAGAAACTATGCTATATAAATTCCAATGTAAAACCCATCCAACTCTACATGAAAAACGGCAATCCTAATTTGTACAATTATCATAAAAAACTTATAAGTAAAATCTTATTAAGCCACCTTTTCACACACTTAAATAAAATTTCTTCAGAAACTATGGTATATAAATTCCAATGTAAAACCCATCCAATTCTACATGAAAAATGGCAATCCTAATTTGTACAAATTATCATAAAAAACCTATATGTAAAATCTTATTAAGTCTGACTTCTTTACGGAAACACTGCAAAATAAATTAGACAACACGACGACCTAAATTCTCCGTAAGAACCTCACACCAATCACTCATTACTAGCACACCAATCCTTCATTCCCTAGAGTGAAATTCTAACACTTTCATAGCACTAAGTCCCAACATTCAATATTTGCATATGGTCATCACAATTAAATCAGACACTAATATCAAGGTTTAAAATTTACTTTTCTTAATCCTTTTGCTATACCGATATGTAGTGAATAAACATCTTAAGAGAGTAAAAGTAGCTTAAAAGAACAAGTGATCTCCTTACTAAAAAAAAGAAGAAAATTCTCCGAAAGGGAAAACTGTCAGTGTTTTTTAAAGAGGGAGATTGGATTAGATTTAAGAATATAGCCCAGTGCTTTTGCCAGTGAGGTAATTCAGCAACCAAATACAACTGGGAGAAACCATGCAGGTGCACTTTGAGGAAAAGGTTATGAGCTCGGATGGCAAGACGGGAGAATGAATGCAGGAAATGCGGTTAAGTTAAAGGCTATAAAGCTACAGTAGGGCTTGAAGGAATTGGCCAAGACCCTGAGGTCTAATGCCTACAGAGAATCCTGAAGGGTGCACTGGTGACACTAATATGTTCTGGTTTTTGAGAGAGAGAGAGAGAGAGAGAGAGAGAGAGAGAGAGAGAGAGAGAGAGAGAGAGAGAGAGAGAGAGAGAGAGAGAGAGAGAGAGAGAGAGAGAGAGAGAGTGAGTGTTGCCCTATTCCATTGCATCATGGAACAATAAAATAACACTACGTTAACTAGGTTAGGCAATATTCAATTTCCCACATTTTATTTTCATTACTTTTGCAGCTCTATCAATCATTTTAATCTCATTTTTATAATTCTCAGTTCTATAATAAATTTACTCTAGTTCGAGTGAGCTCTGATGATCCCTTAAGGGTAAACAATTAAACCAACGGTATACTCAAAGGGTGTGGGCAGAGAAATAGTTACTTACAAGGTCGGCAGTGAGTACTCTGTTCATGGCAAGATTAAAAATTTAACCTTAAGAGACATCTATAGAACAAATCTTGAATGCTGTACTTTGTAACATTTTAAACAGTACCCACTTTAAACTTGACAATTTGAAAATTTTTTGTTACAAATAAAAAGTAAGGTTTGTTATTACTTTGATAACTATTAAATGTTCTGAGAAAGAATTACTTTAATCATTACAATGCTTATCAAAGTTCCTGCTAGTTTCAAATAGAATAAATTTATACTAGTTATTTAATGAATTAGAAGAAAAACTGGCCAAAAAGGATCAGGCAATATACCAAAACAAACAAAATCTAAAATGGCTACACAAAAAATGTTGGGTATGAACCTGCCTACTAGCCAGTGTATAATCTAATAATGCTACAATTTCAATACATTGTAAAGTTATCTAACTATAAAGATAGTGAAGTGATTATAAAATACTGTAGATTAAAATGGATTATGAATTATTTAGGGCTTTAAAATTTTGTTGAGTATGATATTACAATTATTGTGAATTTTATAGGTGTAAAAACCCTAATTGTGTCTTACAATGTTATGAATGATCCTCAAGGAAAGATACTGTTTAAAGACAGGACTATTTCTGCACATCAGTATTCTAATAACCAGAAAAGCTATGCAAATATCAATGCATCTTTATACCATAGGTTATGAGGATACACAAATGAAGCAATTTTATGGAAATGGAACTTTCATACCTTAACCAATGTAAAGAAATAAAATATAATGTCACAAATCCCGTAAATTTTGTACTTAAAAGACAAACCTGACAAGATTCTTCGTCAACAATTCATAAACATATTCTTCATACCAAATCAGTTTTTACACCCTTTAAAAAATAATACACGCATACATACATCTGTACAGCTTTCACAACAACTACACGATATTCAAAAACTTATTACACAATTCATCTAAAAATGATTAAAGTGTTATTTATCCCTTCTTCATGTCATAGGCACAAATGACACGAGCCAAGAAACAAAATGGAATTTATGAACCGAGCTGTGCACCTTTTCAGAGAGCCCAGGTATCTTACCATTATAAAAAGTTCTGAAATGCAAGACTTAAAAATGATCCTCTTACCTCATTCCTTTCAACACTTATGTTGAGTACACTTATTATTAATCTTTAATTATACCTGAACTTGAAGTTCTTATGAAAAATATAAAAATAACACTTACCATCAATTAGAAATTAACTTCAAAAAGAGCATAAACATGCCTGGAGCACATTGAATCACAATCCTTTTACATTAGACAGACTTTCCACTACTTACATTACACAGTTCATAACAAATTTGATGTTTTTGTCATTGACACAAGTGCATACAACTTTGCTAGAAATGAAAATGAAAGTACCAAAACCTGTACATTTGACACTAAAACCTCCTAAAATGTACACTTCCTAGTTACTGAAATATCTTATTTAAATAAGATCCTTTATACCAAATTCTAAAATCTGATAAACCATTACAAACTTTAAAAACTTGAGGCTTTTGAGTAAATCAATAATGATACAACGGAGCCATAACTTTTCATGACCTTAGCTATCAGGATAAAAGCTCCATTGACAAGACAGCTGGATCAATAAGGAAACCAAAGTCCACCATGTTTACCAGTACAAGCTGTCGCCCTTTGAAGAGTGCAATATATTCACGATAACACATTAATCTACAGCTCTCAAGACACCAGTAATACAATGAACAAGTTCTGTACATGGGGAATAAAATAACAGTCTCAAGGCACAAGTGATTCCTCTAGTTAGGAGCAGGATCTACCTCACAAACTCTAGCCATTTTTGTGGTGAGGAATAAAAAGGCAAATGCTGATACACAAAGAGGAGGGGGGCAGTGGAAGAATTATCAGCCATATGAGGCGAGTCTGCTTTTTTATAACATTTCCATTTTTGGGATAAAGGAAGAATCAAGGATGGGGAGCAGATCTGAAATGGCAGGTGAGCATCAGGTCAAAATAAAAGAGAACTTCTTCAATTCAAACCTTATTTGAAAATGAGTATAAAATATTTTACTTTTAACAAATTAGGATATCATTCTTCAAGGTATATTGATGTAGTCTCCCCATAAAAGAGAGAGAGAGAGAGAGAGAGAGAGAGAGAGAGAGAGAGAGAGAGAGAGAGAGAGAGAGAGAGAGGAGAGAGAGAGAGAGAGAGAGAGAGAGAGAGAGAGAGAGAGTAAATTACTTAAAATACGTGTAAACTGAAGGAGCTTCCTTAGATTGGAGTGGCCATTAAAATACATCTAGTTTATATCCCATATTCTATACATAATCACAAATCTCCTTGTACCTACACAACCATATGATTCAAGACTCTTCTCTCCCTTTAGCTAAACAAAAATGTTTTGATCCAAGAAATTAAAATTTTCATCATACTATGCAATTAACTGCAGAAGTTTATGATTATCAACTGCTTGCCGAGGTCACCTGGTAATCAGCAGTTTGCCGAGGTTGCCTAGTAATCAGCAGTTTGCCGAGGTTACCTAGTAATCAGCAGTTTGCCGAGGTTACCTAGTAATCAGCAGTTTGCCGAGGTTACCTAGTAATCAGCAGTTTGCCGAGGTTACCTAGTAATCAGCAGTTTGCCGAGGTTACCTAGTAATCAACTACTTACTGAGGTCTATAGAAATCAGTTGCTTGCTAAGGTCGCCTAGTAATTAACGGCTTGCTAAATTCGCCTAGCAATCAACGGCTTGCTGAGGTTGCCTAGTAATCAGCTGCTTGCTGAAGTTGCCTAATTAGTGAAAGATCCTTTCTCATATCAGTCAACAGTCACACCACTGAGATTCTTTTCATTTCATGCCATAGGCCTACAGTTAGTGATCCATAAATAATCAAAGTTTTGGGAGATGTTCTACCATAACTTATCTATACAGTATTTATCATAAAATTACGGACACCTCTGTCAAAAATACTTGTTTCCGTTAAATTCATAACATCAACCTGAACTTATAATCATTAATGTTATTAACATTTACTCCAAGTATATTATTCACAAATATCTAATGAGCTGGACTCTACATCATTTCAACAATATTTCTTGACATTCTCTATTCCTATTATACTTGCATATTTCATAATTCCCTTAATCAATAAACCGTAGGTTATTCTTTCATTCACTAACACTCTTTTACACAGCCAATCATCCATAGTTCATAATACATTTAGGATTGGATGTGATTTAAAAATTTTGGCTATAAAACTCCGCTTTGGGGGCATTCAGTGTGTGCCCAACTAGGGGATACCATCCAGTTACACTGTAGTAAGAGATAAGAAAGTGAACAGAAAAATAGAAGAAAGGAAGTGGGAAGTAAGTTAAAGTAGGATATAAAGCAAGTCAGGTTGAGCCAGCAGGTAGGGTTAGAATGAATGTGCAAGTACAGGTAAGATCGGAATGAATGTGCAAGTACAGGTAAGATCGGAATGAATGTGCAAGTACAGGTAAGATTAGAATGATGTGCAAGTGCAGGCTGGATCAAATTGAATGTGCAAGTGTAGGTAGGATAAAAAGGAATGTGCAAGTGCAGGCAGAATCAAAAGGAACATATTACATGCAAGTACAGGTAGGGTCAGAAGGAACGAGGAAATGTATTTAGGATCAGAAGGAAGGTGCAAGTGTACGTAGGATCAAAAGAAACATATTACGTGCAAGTGCAGGTAAGGTCAGGAAGAACATGCAAGTGCATGCATGCTCAGAAGGAACATGCAAGTGCAGCTGAGGTAAGAAGGTATGTGTAGGTGTAGCAAGGTCAGAGGTTATGTACAAGTGCAGGTAGGGTCAGAGGGAATGTTGCAAAGACCATTAAGCAATGCTTACAATGGACTGCAAGACACACACTAATACCACTACACCCTTATGAAGATAATTTAATTTCATATCTAGCCTTTCAATAACTTGAATTCTACAACCTATATTTCCCCCAACCAGTTTCATAATCATCTTGTTCAATGGAAGTCCACTGACCTATATTTCAGCCTTTCCTTTACTTCACTCTCTTGAGAGAGAGAGAGAGAGAGAGAGAGAGAGAGAGAGAGAGAGAGAGAGAGAGAGAGAGAGAGAGAGAGAGAGAGAGAGAGAGAATATGCTAATTGTTGCAAAATAATACAAAAGGTCAAAAGGAGGATGGGCATTGGGACAAATTTTGACTGAACTTTAAGAATTATTCACACATGGTATTAGGACGAAACAAAATTTGACTAATAGTTAAAAATTAGTCAAATATGGTATTAGGGTGAAATTTGACTAATATTTGAGAATTATTCACACCCGGTATTGGGATAAAATTTGACTAACATTTAAGAAATTCAAACATTAAAGAATAGAAAATACAAGATACTATAGTATCATTTATCTCTATGTAAATCAAAAGGATTCTAGTTTGTCTTCATCATTAGAAAACAGAATTGTAAAAGTTTAATACGTTATTTTTAATAAACAGAAAGCAAAATTTAATTACTATACATGGTTTTCCTTTAGCAATATACTGTACATGAAATTTAAAGAATAATGTTATTTTCATTAGTAAAATAAATTTTTGAATATACTTACCCGGTGATCATATAAGCTGTCAGCTCTGCTGCCCGACAGAAAAACCTAAGGACAAAATACGCCAGCGATCGCTATACAGGTAGGGGGTGTACATCAACAGCGCCATCTGTCGAGCAGGTACTCAAGTACTCCAAGTAAACACAGAACCAATTTTCTCCTCGGTCCACTGGGTCTCTATTGGGGAGGAAGGGAGGGTCCTTTAATATATGATCACCGGGTAAGTATATTCAAAAATTTATTTTACTAATGAAAATAACATTTTTCAATATTAAACTTAGCCGGTGATCATATAAGCTGATTCACACCCAGGGGGGTGGGTAGAGACCAGCATTATATGTTTACATTTAAGAGCTAAGTATTTTGTATTTCATTTTAGCAGTTATTCAAAATAACAAACATAAAATAAATAAGTACCTGGTAAGGAAGTCGACTTGAACAATTACTCTGCCTTTTTAAGTACGTCTTCCTTACTGAGCCTCGCGATCCTCATAGGATGCTGAGCGACTCCTAGGAGCTGAAGTATGAAGGGTTGCAACCCATACTAAAGGACCTCATCAAAACCTCTAATCTAGGCGCTTCTCAAGAAAAGAATTTGACCACCCGCCAAATCAACCAGGATGCGAAAGGCTTCTTAGCCTTCCGGACAACCCAAAAACAACAATAAAAAACATTTCAAGAGAAAGATTAAAAAGGTTATGGGATTAGGGGAATGTAGTGGTTGAGCCCTCACCCACTACTGCACTCGCTGCTACGAATGGTCCCAGGGTGTAGCAGTTCTCGTAAAGAGACTGGACATCTTTAAGATAAAATGACGCGAACACTGACTTGCTTCTCCAATAGGTTGCGTCCATTATACTCTGCAGAGATCTGTTTTGTTTGAAGGCTACTGAAGTTGCGACAGCTCTAACTTCATGTGTCCTTACCTTCAGCAAAGCATGGTCTTCCTCATTCAGATGGGAATGAGCTTCTCGAATCAAAAGTCTGATATAATAGGAAACTGCATTCTTCGACATAGGTAAAGAAGGTTTCTTAATAGCACACCATAAAGCTTCTGACTGTCCTCGTAAAGGTTTAGTTCGTCTCAAATAGTACTTAAGAGCTCTAACAGGGCATAAGACTCTTTCTCGTTCATTTCCGACCAAATTAGAAAGGCTTGGAATATCGAACGATTTAGGCCAAGGACGAGAAGGAAGTTCGTTTTTGGCTAGAAAACCAAGCTGTAAGGAACATGTAGCCGTTTCAGATGAAAATCCGATGTTCCTGCTGAAGGCGTGTATCTCACCGACTCTTTTAGCTGTTGCTAAGCAGACGAGGAAAAGAGTCTTCAAAGTGAGATCTTTAAAGGAGGCTGATTGTAGTGGCTCGAACCTTTCTGACATAAGGAATCTTAGTACCACGTCTAAATTCCAACCTGGTGTGGCCAAACGACGCTCCTTCGAGGTCTCAAAAGACTTAAGGAGGTCCTGTAGATCTTTGTTGTTGGAAAGATCTAAGCCTCTGTGACGGAAGACTGCTGCCAACATGCTTCTGTAACCCTTGATCGTGGGAGCTGAAAGAGATCTTTCCTTCCTTAGGTATAAAAGGAAGTCAGCTATCTGAGTTACAGAGGTACTGGTTGAGGATACTGATACCGACTTGCACCAGCTTCGGAAGACTTCCCACTTCGACTGGTAGACTTTAAGAGTGGATGTCCTCCTTGCTCTAGCAATCGCTCTGGCTGCCTCCTTCGAAAAGCCTCTAGCTCTCGAGAGTCTTTCGATAGTCTGAAGGCAGTCAGACGAAGAGCGTGGAGGCTTGGGTGTACCTTCTTTACGTGTGGCTGACGCAGAAGGTCCACTCTTAGAGGAAGTGTTCTGGGAACGTCCACTAGCCATTGCAGTACCTCGGTGAACCATTCTCTCGCGGGCCAGAGGGGAGCAACCAACGTCAACCTTGTCCCTTCGTGAGAGGCGAACTTCTGCAGTACTCTGTTGACATCTTGAACGGGGGGAATGCATAAAGGTCTAGATGGGACCAATCCAGAAGAAAGGCATCTATATGAACTGCTGCTGGGTCCGGGATCGGCGAGCAATAAATTGGGAGCCTCTTGGTCATCGAGGTTGCAAATAGATCTATGGTAGGTTGGCCCCACAAGGCCCATAGTCTCTTGCATACATTCTTGTGAAGGGTCCATTCTGTTGGGATGATTTGACCCTTCCGGCTGAGGCGGTCTGCCATGACATTCATGTTGCCTTGAATGAACCTCGTTACTAGAGACAGGTTTACAGGTTTAGATCTCTTGACCAGGTGAGGAGGTCCCTTGCGATCACGTACAACGTCATCGAATGAGTCCCTCCTTGCTTGGAGATGTACGCCAAGGCTGTGGTGTTGTCGGAGTTCACCTCCACCACCTTGCCTAGAAGGAGGGACTTGAAGCTTCTCAAGGCCAGATGAACTGCCATTAGCTCCTTGCAGTTGATGTGTAACGTTCTTTGATCCGCGTTCCACGTGCCCGAGCATTCCCGACCGTCTAATGTCGCACCCCAGCCCGTGTCCGATGCGTCCGAGAAGAGAACGTGGTTGGGGGTCTGAACAGCCAGGGGCAAACCCTCTCTGAGGTGAATGTTGTCCTTCCACCAAGTCAGTGAAGACTTCATCTTCTCGGAAATAGGGATCGAGACCGCTTCTAGCGTCTTGTCCTTTCTCCAGTGAACAGCTAGTTGAAATTGAAGGGGTCGGAGGTGCAGTCTCCCTAACGCAATGAACTGGTCCAGTGATGAAAGCGTCCCTATCAGACTCATCCACTGTCTGACTGAACATCGGTCCTTCTTTAGCATGTTCTGGATGCATTCTTGGGCTTGACTGATTCTGGGGGCCGACGGAAAAGCCCGAAAAGCTTGACTCTGAATCTCCATTCCTAGGTACACTATAGTTTGGGATGGGACGAGTTGGGACTTTTCCATATTGACCAGGAGACCCAATTCCTTGGTCAGATCCAGAGTCCACTTTAGATTCTCCAGACAGCGACGACTTGACGAAGCTCTTAGAAGCCAGTCGTCCAAATATAGGGAGGCTCTGATGTCTGCTAAATGCAGGAATTTGGCAATATTCCTCATCAGTTTCGTAAAAACAAGAGGCGCCGTGCTTAGGCCAAAGCACAGGGCTTGAAATTGGTATACAACCTTCCCGAAAACGAACCTTAGAAAAGGTTGGGAATCTGGGTGGATGGGGACGTGAAAGTAAGCGTCCTTGAGGTCTAAAGAGACCATCCAGTCTTCCTTCCTGACCAATGCTAGAACCTTGCGGAGGTTAACGCACAGCGTCAAAACAAAGCAACTTAACTCCACCCTCCTGTTGTTGTGGTAACTCGCGAACGTCAACGGAGGGTTCCGTGCGTCGGTGAACGTCAACATGCGGCTGGCAGGGTACACTGCGCATGGGTGGCTGGACTCTCACAGCTGGAGTGCGGGAGAAGGTAGCCTCAGCGTCTACTGGACGCACAACCGTGGTTGGTTGTAGGCTAACGGGTGCAGCGTCAACCTTCTCCGCACGATACTCCTGCATAAAAGATGCTAACTGTGTCTGCATAGACTGTAGCAAAGACCACTTAGGGTCTACAGCAGCAGGTGCGGCAACAGACGGTGTTACTGCCTGTTGCGGTACCACTTTGCCTCTCTTAGGAGGTGTGCAGTCATCGGAAGACTGCAGCGAGTCCGAACTGACCCAGTGGCTACAACTGGGCCGTTGGACTTGCGCGGAAGGGACCTTGCGTTTGAGAGGCCGTGAGACCTTGGTCCATCGTTTCTGGCGTGAAACGTCTTCCGCAGACGAGGAATGAACGGGCTCTCTCGTCTTCTTGTGGGTGGGGCGATCTTGGCAAGATACGTCCGAAACCACGGAGGGAACGTCTGTCCGCTGATTAAAGCCTGTCGAACCCTTTGGTCGTACGACATTGCTTCTCCCCTGGGCTTGGGAGCTTGTAAGAGGTCCCGGACTGGGAGGACGACAGGCACGGACAGACGCACCCTCATGCGCAACACTAACACTTTTCACAGCACTACCACTCACTTCACTACCCACTGCACTCTTACCCTTCAACTCCCTGACGTCTGCCATGAGTTGGTTACGGTCACTCGCCAATGACTCGACTCTCTCACCCAGAGCCTGGATGGCACGCATCATATCTGCCATCGAAGGTTGTTGAGTGCTAGAAGGGGGATCAGGAGTAACCACTACAGGGGAAGGAATAGGTTGTGGGGCATGGGGAGAGGAAAAATCAACTGAGCGAGACGAACTCCTCCTGACTCTATCTCTCTCTAGCCTACGTGAATATTTCAGGAATTCGAGAAAATCGAATTCCGAAAGCCCAACGCATTCCTCACATCGATCTTCCAATTGACAGGTTTTACCCCGACAATTGGAACAAATGGTGTGCGGATCGATAGAGGCCTTCGGAAGACGCCTTGAACAGTCCCTAGCACTACACTTCCTGTATTTGGGGACTTGAGAAGGGTCAGACATCTTGAATTAGTCAAAGGGGGAATTCAAAATCTATCCAAGTCGTCAACAATTAATCCAAAATTCAATCAAAGAATGCAAGGAAGTATTGAAGATAACCTCTGCAAAGCGAAAGCTAATAACTAGAAATGAGTACTTCACCAAAAACTGTGAAAATCAATCCAGTAAGCAACAGCGTATTTAGTAGGTCTTGCCGGTGGCACGACAGAGAGAAAATTGGTTCTGTGTTTACTTGAAGTACTTGAGTACCTGCTCGACAGATGGCGCTGTTGATGTACACCCCCTACCTGTATAGCGATCGCTGGCGTATTTTGTCCTTAGGTTTTTCTGTCGGGCAGCAGAGCTGACAGCTTATATGATCACCGGCTAAGTTTAATATTGAAAATTATGCTTTCAATATTTTCTTATTTAAGAAACAAGAGGGTAAAGCAAACTTATCACCAGTTTTATGATTATTACATGACCATAAAAATGGTTAAAAATTTTGGCAGATATCATAGCATGAAAAACTTAAGATGCTACATGTGTGTAACATACCTTGAATTCCATTGATACAGAAG
Organism: Palaemon carinicauda; assembly: GCF_036898095.1. NCBI lineage: Eukaryota > Metazoa > Arthropoda > Malacostraca > Decapoda > Palaemonidae > Palaemon > Palaemon carinicauda. The sequence goes on along the minus strand of NC_090727.1, from coordinate 127,753,348 downwards.
TTGTCTTTTAAATATACCCCAAAACGATGAAAGTAAAATGATTAGAAATGTGTATAAATCTTAAATATATCAATTAAAAACAAATTGTCAATAAGATCTCAATTCAAAGAGCAAAGCTAAATAACACTGGAGCCTAAAGATTGACATGAAAACTAGAACTCTTGAAATCAACATTGAAAAAAATTAAAAAAGAAATTACTTGAAAAGAAACAAGGAAACATTAAGTGGTCTGAAATCCAATGAGCGCACAAAATAGGTCCTTAGACCAAGGTGTGTAACAGATAATTCCATACACAAAAGTGTTCTCTATAATTCTATACACAATATAGTGCTCTAAATTATTTATAAATCACTTCATTATCCAAGGAGTGCCTAAAACAACATCCTAGAAGTGTTCTAAATGACACTAAAGACAAAAGTGTCCAGAATTACTTCCACTCATGAATGACTGAATGGACAAAGGAATAAGGCCAAAACAACTCCACAGACAAAGTGGTGTCCTGAATAAACCCGTGTGTGCTACTAAAGAAAAAAAAAATCTCCAAATGAGGGAATACTTGAAACTGGTAAATCAATTAAGTGCTTGAGAATCAAGAAACACCTCAAGTAACTCCATAGATGAAGGATTCCATTATTAATGCATAGACTAATTAGCAGTGCAAATAACCTAAAAAAAATAATGTAGAGCCGGAATTTATTATTATTACAAGCAAAGCTATAACCATAGTTAGAAAAGCAAGATGCTATAAGTCCAAGGGCTCCAACAGGGAAATATGGAAATAAATAAACTACAAGAGAAGTAATAAACAATTAAAACAAACTATTCTAATAACAGTAACAACAAAATAGATCTTTGATATATAAACTATAAAAACAAGAAAAAAAGAAATAAGACAGAATAGTGCACCCTCAAGCAAGAGCACACTACCACAAAAGAGTGGAAGACCATGGTACAGAGGCTATTTCGGCATAATCCATGGCTAATGAGTTCCTCAAATAACTACAAAAACCTATGAGTGCTACAAAATGTTATTTTTATTAATAAAATAAATTTTTGAATATACTTACCCGGTGATTATATAAGCTGCAGCTCTGCTGCCCGACAGAAAAACTCTACGTTCAAAATACGCCAGCGATCGCTATGCAGGTAGGGGGTGTACATCAACAGCGCCATCTGTCGAGCAGGTACTCAGTACTCAATGTAAACACAGAACTCAATTTTCTCCTCGGTCCACTGGGTCTCTATTGGGGAGGAAGGGAGGGTCCTTTAATATATAATCACCGGGTAAGTATATTCAAAAATTTATTTTATTAATAAAAATAACATTTTTCAATATTAAACTTAGCCGGTGATTATATAAGCTGATTCACACCCAGGGGGGTGGGTAGAGACCAGCATTACTTGTTTACATTATTATGAGCTAAGTATTTTGTATTTCATTTTAGCAGTTATTCAAAATAACAAACATAAAATAATTAAGTACCTGGTAAGGAAGTAGACTTGAACAATTACTCTGCCTTTTTAAGTACGTCTTCCTTACTGAGCCTCGCGATCCTCTTAGGATGCTGAGCGACTCCTAGGAGCTTAAGTATCAAGGGTTGCCACCCATACTAAAGGACCTCATCAAAACCTCTAATCTAGGCGCTTCTCAAGAAAAGAATTTGACCACCCGCCAAATCAACCAGGATGCGAAAGGCTTCTTAGCCTTCCGGACAACCCAAAAATCAACAATAAAAAACATTTCAAGAGAAAGATTAAAAAAGGTTATGGAATTAGGGGAATGTAGTGGTTGAGCCCTCACCCACTACTGCACTCGCTGCTACGAATGGTCCCAGGGTGTAGCAGTTCTCGTAAAGAGACTGGACATCTTTAAGATAAAAAGACGCGAACACTGACTTGCTTCTCCAATAGGTTGCATCCATTATACTCTGCAGAGATCTATTTTGTTTAAAGGCCACTGAAGTTGCGACAGCTCTAACTTCATGTGTCCTTACCTTCAGCAAAGCATGGTCTTCCTCATTCAGATGGGAATGAGCTTCTCGTATCAACAGTCTGATATAATAGGAAACTGCATTCTTTGACATAGGTAAAGAAGGTTTCTTAATAGCACACCATAAAGCTTCTGACTGTCCTCGTAAAGGTTTAGTTCGTCTTAAATAGAACTTAAGAGCTCTAACAGGGCATAAGACTCTTTCTAGTTCATTTCCAACCAAATTTGAAAGGCTTGGAATATCGAACGATTTCGGCCAAGGACGAGAAGGTAGCTCGTTTTTGGCTAGAAAACCAAGCTGTAAAGAACATGTAGCCGTTTCAGATGAAAATCCGATGTTCCTGCTGAAGGCGTGTATCTCACCGACTCTTTTAGCTGTTGCTAAGCAAACGAGGAAAAGAGTCTTTAAAGTGAGATCTTTAAAGGAGGCTGATTGTAGTGGCTCGAACCTTTCTGACATAAGTAATCTTAGTACCACGTCTAAATTCCAACCCGGTGTAGCCAAACGACGCTCCTTCGAGGTCTCAAAAGACTTAAGGAGGTCCTGTAGATCTTTGTTGTTAGAAAGATCTAAGCCTCTGTGACGGAGGACTGCTGCCAACATGCTTCTGTAACCTTTGATTGTGGGAGCTGAAAGAGATCTTTCCTTCCTCAGGTATAATAGGAAGTCAGCTATTTGGGTTACAGAGGTACTGGTTGAGGATACTGATACCGACTTGCACCAGCTTCGGAAGACTTCCCACTTCGACTGGTAGACTCTAAGAGTGGATGTCCTCCTTGCTCTAGCAATCGCCCTGGCTGCCTCCTTCGAAAAGCCTCTAGCTCTCGAGAGTCTTTCGATAGTCTGAAGGCAGTCAGACGAAGAGCGTGGAGGCTTGGGTGTACCTTCTTTACGTGTGGCTGACGTAGAAGGTCCACTCTTAGAGGAAGAGTTCTGGGAACGTCCACCAGCCATTGAAGTACCTCGGTGAACCATTCTCTCGCGGGCCAGAGGGGAGCAACTAACGTCAACCTTGTCCCTTCGTGAGAGGCGAACTTCTGCAGTACCTTGTTGACAATCTTGAACGGGGGGAATGCATAAAGGTCTAGATGGGACCAATCCAGTAGAAAGGCATCTATATGAACTGCTGCTGGGTCCGGGATTGGCGAGCAATAAATTGGGAGCCTCTTGGTCATCGAGGTTGCAAAGAGATCTATGGTAGGTTGGCCCCATGTGGCCCATAGTCTCTTGCACACATCCTTGTGTAGGGTCCATTCTGTTGGGATGATTTGACCCTTCCGACTGAGGCAGTCCGCCATGACATTCATGTTGCCTTGAATGAACCTCGTTACTAGAGAAAGGTTTAGATCTCTTGACCAGGTGAGGAGGTCCCTTGCGATCTCGTACAACGTCATAGAATGGGTCCCTCCTTGCTTGGAGATGTACGCCAAGGCCGTGGTGTTGTCTGAGTTCACCTCCACCACCTTGCCTAGAAGGAGGGACTTGAAGCTTTTCAAGGCCAGATGAACTGCCAGTAGCTCCTTGCAGTTGATATGTAACGTTCTTTGATTCGAGTTCCAAGTTCCCGAGCATTCCCGACCGTCTAATGTCGCACCCCAGCCCGTGTCCGATGCGTCCGAGAAGAGAACGTGGTTGGGGGTCTGAACAGCCAAGGGGAGACCCTCTCTGAGGTTGATGTTGTCCTTCCACCAAGTCAGTGATGACTTCATCTTCTCGGAAATGGGGATCGAGACCGCTTCTAGCGTCTTGTCCTTTTTCCAGTGAACAGCTAGGTGAAATTGAAGGGGACGGAGGTGCAGTCTCCCTAACGCAATGAACTGTTCCAGGGATGAAAGCGTCCCTATCAGACTCATCCACTGTCTGACTGAACATCGGTCCTTCTTTAGCATGTTCTGGATGCATCCTTGGGCTTGACTTGTTCTGGGGGCCGACGGAAAAGCCCGAAAAGCTTGACTGTGAATCTCCATCGCTAAGTACACTATAGTTTGGGATGGGACCAGTTGGGACTTTTCCATATTGACCAGGAGACCCAATTCCTTGGTCAGATCTAGAGTCCACTTTAGATTCTCCAGACAGCGACGACTGGAAGACGCTCTTAGAAGCCAGTCGTCCAAATAGAGGGAGGCTCTGATGTCCGCTAAATGCAGGAATTTGGCAATATTCCTCATCAGTTTCGTAAAGACAAGAGGAGCCGTGCTTAGGCCAAAGCACAGGGCTTGAAATTGGTAGACAACCTTTCCGTAAACGAACCTCAGAAAAGGTTGGGAATCTGGGTGGATGGGGACGTGAAAGTAAGCGTCCCTTAGGTCTAAAGAGACCATCCAGTCTTCCTTCCTGACCGCTGCTAGAACAGACTTTGTGGTCTCCATGGCGAACGTCTGCTTTGTGACAAAGACATTCAGAGCACTGACGTCTAGCACCGGCCTCCACCCTCCTGTCTTCTTTACCACTAAGAAGAGACGGTTGTAGAAGCCCGGGGATTGATGGTCCCGGACTTTGACTACCGCTCCCTTTTCTAGTAAGAGAGACACCTCTTGCTTCAAAGCTAGTCTCTTGTCCTCCTCTCTGTACCTGGGAGAGAGATCGATGGGAGACGTTGCTAGAGGGGGTTTGCGTACAAACGGGATCTTGTACCCTTCTCTGAGCAACTTCACAGATTGTGCATCTGCGCCCCTTTTTTCCCAGGACTGCCAGAAGTTCTTGAGTCTGGCTCCCACTGCTGTCTGAAGAAGGTGGCAGTCAGACTCTGCCCTTAAAGGACTTGGTACCTTTCTTCTTATTCCCACGTCTCCCTTCGGCACGAGCACCTCCTCTGCTGGAGGCTCTGCCACGAAAGGGCGGAATGAATCTGGACGCTGGAGTGTCCATCCTGGGTCTAGACACGGTAGGCAAAGGGGTGGCTTTGCGGGCAGAGGACGCAACCAGGTCATGCGTGTCTTTTTGAATCAAGGAGGCAGCAATCTCCTTTATCAACTCCTCTGGGAAAAGGCACTTTGAGAGAGGAGCAAACATAAGTTCCGATCTCTGACACTGTGTTACTCCAGCTGACAAGAAGGAGCAAAGGTTTTCCCGTTTCTTGAGGACCCCGGAAACGAACGAAGCCGCAAGCTCACTGGAACCGTCCTGTATGGCCTTGTCCATGCAGGACATAATGAGCATGGAAGTTTCCTTGTCAGAAGGGGAGATCTTCCTGCTCAACGCTCCCAAACACCAATCCAAAAAGTTAAAAACCTCGAAGGCTCTGAACACTCCTTTCATCAGATGGTCTAAGTCTGAAGGAGTCCAACAAATCTTGGAGCGTCTCATGGCTAGCCTGCGGAGAGAGTCTACTAGACTTGAGAAGTCGCCCTGGGCAGAGGCAGGAACTCCCAAGCCGAGAACTTCTCCCGTGGCATACCAGACGCTCGATCTGGAAGAGAGTTTCGCAGGGGGAAACGTGAATGCTGTCTTCCCAAGGTGCTTTTTGGACTGCATCCATTCTCCCAACACTCGTAAAGCTCTCTTAGACGAGCGGGCGAGGACGAGCTTCGTAAAGGCAGGCGCGGATGACTGCGTGCCTAAAGCGAACTCAGATGGAGGAGAGCGTGGGGCCGCAGAAACAAACTGATCAGGTTACATCTCCCTGAACAGTGCAAGAACTTTCCTAAAGTCCAAGGAGGGTTGAGTGGTCTTGGGTTCGTCGATGTCCGTATGCGGGTCGTCAATATGTGCAGCGTCGTCATCATCAGAGAGTCCATCATCTGAATACTGAGGAGGAAGCGGCAAAGGAGTAGGAATTGGCTGGTCAGCTGAGTCCGGCAGCACGGGTGCATGCGTGACTGAACCGGACGCAACGTCATGGAACTGTTGCCCAGTCTGTGAGCTGGCAACAACCATAGCAGCGCGGGGGCGCAAAGCGTCTACTCCAGACTGTCTAGTCTGCTGTGGGCGAGTAGTGGTAACCACACTGGGTTGCGGAGGTTGACGCACCGCGTCAAAACAAAACAACTTAGGTTGTTGTTGTAACTCGCGAACGTCAACGGAAGGTTCCGTGCGTCGCTGAACGTCAACATGCGGCTGGCAGGGTACACTGGAATGCATGGGTGGCGGGACTCTCACTGCTGGAGTGCGGGAGAAGGTAGCCTCAGCGTCCACTGGACGCACAACCGTGGGTGGTTGTAGGCTAGCAGTTGGTGCAGCGTCAACCTTCTCCGCACGAAAGTCCTGCATTAATGACGTTAACTGTGTCTGCATGGTCTGCAGCAAAGACCACTTAGGGTCTACAGTAGCAGGTGCGGCAACAGACGGTGTTACTGCCTGATGCGGTACCGCTTTGCCTCTCTTAGGAGGTGTGCAGTCATCGGAAGACTGCAGCGAGTCCGAACTGACCCAGTGGCTACAACTGGGCCGTTGGACTTGCGCGGAAGGGACCGACTTGCGTTTAAGAGGCCGCGAGACCTTGGTCCATGGTTTCTTTCGAGAAACATCTTCCGCAGACGAGGAATAAATGGGCTCTCTCGTCTTCTTGTGGGTGGGGCGATCTTGGTTAGATACGTCCGAAACCACGGAGGGAACGTCTGTTCGCTGATTAAAGCCTCTCGAACCCTTTGGTCGTACGACATTGCTTCTCCCCTGGGCTTGGGAGCTTGCAAGAGGTCCCGGACTGGGAGGACGACAGGCACGAACAGACGAATCCTCAGGCGCAACACTATCTACAACACTTTCCACAACACTACCACTCACTTTGTCACTACCCACTGCACTCTTACACTTCAACTCCTTGACGTCTGCCATGAGTTGGTTACGGTCACTCGCCAATGACTCGACTCTCTCACCCAGAGCCTGGATGGCACGCATCATATCTGCCATCGAAGGTTGTTGAGTGCTAGAAGGGGGATCAGGAGCAACCACTACAGGGGAAGGAATAGGTTGTGGGGCATGAGGAGAGGAAAAATCAACGGAGCGAGATGAACTTCTCCTGACCCTATCTCTCTCTAGCCTACGTGTGTATTTCTGGAATTCGATGAAATCGAATTCCGAAAGCCCAACGCATTCCTCACATCGATCTTCCAATTGACAAGTCTTATCCCGACAATTGGAACAAATGGTGTGAGGATCGATAGAGGCCTTCGGAAGACGCCTTGAACAGTCCCTAGCATTACACTTCCTGAATTTAGGGACTTGAGAAGGGTCAGCCATCTTGAATTAGTCAAAGGGGAATTCAAAATCTATCCAAAGTCGTCAACAAATAATCCAAAATCAATAAAAGAATGCAAGGATGTATTGAAGATAACGTCTGCAAAGCGAAAGCTAATAACTAGAAATGTGTACTTCACCAAAATATGTGAAAACCAATCCAGTAAGCAACAGCGAATTTAGTAGGTCTTGCCGGTGGCACGACAGAGAGAAAATTGAGTTCTGTGTTTACATTGAGTACTGAGTACCTGCTCGACAGATGGCGCTGTTGATGTACACCCCCTACCTGCATAGCGATCGCTGGCGTATTTTGAACGTAGAGTTTTTCTGTCGGGCAGCAGAGCTGCAGCTTATATAATCACCGGCTAAGTTTAATATTGAAAAAGAAGATTTAAGCAAGTCAGAACTAAGGCATATAGTCACCAAAGCTTGGCAAATCAAGACTACCCAATAGCCATTCTTTGCCCAGTGAAAATTCATAAAACAAGAGGAACTCCTCAAGACAATTTTAAACACAAAGTGACCCCCAAAAAGCCTTGCCTACTAAAGAAAGACCTTTATACTCCAAAGTGACTGAAAATATATATATCTGAAAAAAAAAATCTGTAAGCTAGGATTGCTCACAAATAACTATAACACAAGGAATGCCCAAAGTAACTCAACAGACCAAAGAATAAACAAACAAGATATAAGAATTTACTCTAAGGAGATACAGTACTTTAAACCAGGCCATATCAACACCTCATACAAAAACAAGTCAAGGAAAAATTTTAAAGCTTTTGTAACTAAACTGGCCCTTTCAAAACTATCAGCTAGAGTAGCCTAAAAATTTCCTCAAGGTAGGGATAATTTGAAACTTAGGAAAACCCTGTAAAACTTTGCAAACCTAGGTATGAATGAAAATGGTTTGAATTGGTGTGGGAAAACCATAACCCTTTACATAATTTTCTTAATAATGTTTATAATTAACAACAAGAGTCTCTAAGAAGAAAAACATAAGACATACGGTTGTCCTTCATGGTGAATATCCCTGGAAATCAACATGCAAAATTATAACCATTATTGAGAACTGATTTCATCAAATCATTTAATTCTCTAGATCTATAAATAATCTAAATTCAAATTAAATGTTAACACTTTCATTAAGAGAACCATTGGAACAAGATTATTTTGTCAAATGTATTTCTTAATGAGGAAACAAACCCGAAGCCTTCAGAAAAACTGATATCAAAGAAAACAAAGCTGGGAAATCTTCATTACATCTCTGAATGAGATCAATATTTTCCATATATAAACACAACAAACCCATCATCATGGAAAGAGAAATAAATTCTAAGAAAGTCTAAATTATCATGGTTCAGGAATCGATTAGAAATAAATTCTCAGGCTTCCTTTGAATTTTGTAGAAAGCATTAGCTTCTTTAAAAAAAAGCATTTCCAACACCTCAAACCATCAACAATTAACTTTAGCAATAATAAAATATGAGCCTTCAGCAAGAGATTTCAGAAGACTTTAGTTAAAGTATCAGACTAGAGATTCTCCGAGACAATAACTTTCTGGACAGATTCTTCATATATAATCAGTTACTAACAGCATAAACTTGATAGCTAAGCAAATTTTACCACTGTACATTCAACCCAGTTAATTAACAAAGTAAAAATTATGATCTAACCAAATAATGTATCCCATGTGCAATTCTCCAGATTAATCAACATCATGAGCAGGCTTCACATCAAACAAAGCAGGACAAGTGGAACTAAATTACTGCTGCTGAAATTTTGCTATTCACAAAAAACAGCATCTATGCAGAGAAAAGAGCTCTCAAAAAATCGTAACAATTGTTGTAGGTATTATATCATAGAGGTACATAAGACGTGTTCTAAAAGGCAAAGCTTAATGTCCTACAAATATTTACAGAATAGGAAGGCCTAATGGAAAGTAAGGGTAGAAACAAAACCTTATATCATAACCTAAAACACATGGTGAAAAACCTGGAATTGTTAAGTAGCTTTCCAACCTATGAGCCTTAGTCCAATATCCACAGGTGCCATCAAGAGTACAGTACCATAAAAATACATTGAAGAATAGACATCACTGTATAAAAAAGATCTTCACCTTGTACAACTTCACCTCATTGAGAAACTGGTCCTCAGTTTATCTTTAGGTTATAAAAATCTGTAGTAAAGTTACGATTAAATATCTGGACTTAAAGTGATAAAATATTTAAAAATATACAGCACATTATACCATGTAATGCCATATTATTGGATTAAAGATTATCTTTGTCATTTTCATAAAAAGATAAAATTTATCTAAAGATACCAAAATGTTTGTTCGTGAAAAACTAGCCATTTAATATTAGCACCAAAAGTTTTAGCTGATAAGCTTTCTGATTTATAATACTGTAGTACTATGATCAAGTGTTTGTGTTACTTCAAATGCTATATAGAAATTATATCAAACATACAAGCATTGTGGTCAAATCAAATTTGAATTTCACACAATTGAAAATTATATGACCAGTCTTGATAAAACAAGGTATTACATACATTCTTATACAGTACCTTGCATAAATACAAAACAATTATAAATAAAATTTTCAAGTGGTGACAATACATTAGTGACAGTGAGAGTTAATATTAATATCGAGGCTTATAGTAAATTTAGTATGACACACAATGATAAAAGTTGTTAAAGTGGTGATTCAGAGATATTTTCAGTTTCAAAGAAAGAATAACTTAAATTTAAACTTTGTTATTTGTTGAAATTTTCAAATAAAAAACTGCCAGTAGCATTTATGATAGTTAAGGCTTAATATGTGTAATGTAAAAAAAAAAAAAAAAATATATGGCATAGAGAGCAACAGATTTTAAGATTTATAAAAAAAATATTAGTTCCGCAGTTGAATTCTAACAGCTAACTATAACAGACTAATTAGGCAATATCAGGGTACTTGGAGCCTTAGTAAACAAATTTGCACAAGAATTTTGAAAATTATTAATTCTCTCCCCTTGCATTTTTTTCTTGAAGTCAAAGATCCCAAAATTCCCCTTGAACAGGAGAATAGAAGTTCCCTTATGATTAATGGACATCCCCCATTATATCTGCCTTCGGTCATTTGTTGACTTCAAGCAAGCGACCAACTGTATCCTGAAAAAAATGATTTAGAATTACTCCTCTTACAATTTAGGACAAATAAAATGCTTTGATAGGTAAACTGAAACTTGTCATAAAAGACCATATAAAATCTTATTAGACGAGATTATGGCAAAAAATTAATTTCCCTTTTCATAGCTGTTCTTTAAAAAAACAACAGAAAAGCACACATCCATTAAATAGATGCAGTTTATAAGAATGTAGGAGCGTGTGATCTAAATGAATAATTTTTATTTTAGATAAACAAAACAGATTTGATTCCTGAGTTTGCTAGAAATAATGTTCTTACATACAAACTATCTTTAACAAATGGAAATTAGGGTATCAATTCCTATGCACAAAATTGTCTAGAAATTATAAGGCATGCTTCAGGTACAGTAATTGAAGGAGTAACATTTAGAATATTAGAAAACTCAAGACTTCTCAATATGGAGGTAATTTATTTTAAGGTATAAATTAGTTAATTATTATATCCTCCATTATTCCTTGTTTCAAAGTGACTAACATGAACGAGTAAAATGTTCAATTTACAAAGGATCTAAGTTTTGCAATTTTAAATTCCAATATTAAATCGATTTGTGCCAGTAACTTTTATGTATATAAAAATGTTCACTTCCAAATTCCTAATCAGTTGAAAGATTTTCTTCAAGGTAGGTCTCATTTATGACCTTTTTCAAATGTGAATAGATATACCTTATTTAGAACGGTTGTTCACTTCTTCTAATAAAATTTAAAAAAAAATTCTTTTACACATAAAAATTTGACTTATTTTGTATATACTGTACAACTAATACCTGAATTACTAACACACACACACACACACACACATTCACTCACTCCGGCACTTTGTTGAAGTGAGAGCTCGCAGACTAGGACCGGACCACTATTAACTCTTCTACATTTTCATATCTGTGTTTTTCTCTCTTTCTCAACCCTCCCATCCAAACTGTCAACTTTAAATCTCTCCTGGCTTTAAAAAAGAAAAAAAAAAAAGATAAAAAAGAAAAAAAAGAAAAAAAAGGTAAAAAAGAAAAAAAAGAAAAAAAATAACCATTAGATATTTAGATACAATGGCTATTTATAACTAGCCCATAATCATATAGACATTAAGGAGTTGACAGCTACCTCATGCATCAGAACAGAGGCTTTGAAGCCTCAATTAACAACGCTAGGAACTCGCTCACAGGTTTCAAGAGACTGGGACTGAAGAATCCCAGGGTGACAGGGGATGCAAGAATAGAATAGTGCTATTAGTGCTCCGCGAAGCACGTTCCTAACGTGTAATTGCCGGCCACTCCCTGTGACCGACCCCTAGCAAAATGAGCTCAACTGCTCATGAGGTTGACATAGCTTTTGTCTTTTGTTGAAGTCCTGGCCAACTAAAAAACCCAGCTGCTGCTTCCTGGTAATACTCAGTACCTAAGAGTCTGGCTGTTCTTGGATGATCAGAGATCCCAGTAAACGCTAGCCTTCTGTTGTCACTCCTGGCGAGAAAACAGTCTTCTGCCTTGTGCTGCTCAGTTGGGAGCTGCGGCACGTTAGGGACAACCCAATTTTGAGGAGACTTAACTGTTGGTTTGGGAGCACTTATGGGAGGTTAGGGACATAAAAGATGGAAAGTCACCCAGGATTAAGCGGATGCGGCAGCAGGTGGGTAACTATCAACCATCCCCCCCTTTTTACACTAATGGTCACAAAGTTAATAATTATAGAAGTTATTAGCCGAGATTTCAAAACAGTCACGCATTAGACAATATCACAGAGAAACTACAAATTACTGAGAAACTGAAGTTAAACCACAAATGTGCAAAATGCCAAATAAACAAATGGTGCATAGACTTCAAAGAAGGGTGCACTGCAAACCTGCACCATAATAGTTTATGCCCGTTCTGTCAGCAAGAACAGGAAATAGAAAAATTGAAAAATTAAAACCAAGAACTAAGAAAATAATTAAAAGAGATCATGTCAAAGTTCCAACAGTTATAAATAAGAAACAAAGAAGTCATAGATGATGATGTAGAAAATGGGATTAGTATCCAAGAAATACAAAATAAGGTAAAATTAAGGACAGAACCTAGAGAGGAAATGACCAACAAAAACAGAGTTCATGAAACCCACAAGAGGAAGGGTAGCTAAGGCCAAGAAGACTAAGCAACAGCCTAGAAATGTAATGAACACCAAAAACAGATTCTCCCCCCCAAGCAGAGAAAGAGGAAGATGAGACATTGTTAATTGGAGACTATGACCTCAAAAAGATAAGAAAGGTCAGGTCCTATTCAGGTCCCAACATGCACAAGATAGAAGAGGTGGTCAGTAAAACTATAACAGAGAACAAGAAAACCACTATTATTATTCATGCCACTGGAAATGACCTATTCCTAAGTAAGGATACTGCTGGCCAAACAGAACCTTTGGATAAACAGAAAAAAACTGTTGAAACATCTAGAAACCAGCCCAATAATACCATAGTATTCTCCCATGACTCAATGTCTACAGCAAGAGAAAATTAGAAAGAGGAGACGGAATACACTTTAGTGAAGAAGTCAAGAGTATACGGAAACCAACTTAATCTCAGCCTGTATAATTACTTAAACACAGTAGATCAAGAAAAAACTAGACCCTCAGTAAATCCTCCAACAACAAATAGAGGAAGTTTGGCAGAAAACTCAGATAACACTGATAAAAGTAAAACTAAAACACTAGTAAGTCAGGGAAACTTGCAAAGCCACCGAGGAAGAGAGAAAAGATAGAAAATTTCCTCAGAATGGCACAATTCAATGCTCAATCAGTTAGAAACAAATTGGAAAACTTCAGGGCAATGATAGCTAGTGAGGAACTAGATGTCATAGGCATTACCAAGACCTGGATTCAGGAAAAAACCAAGGACTTTATCGGAGAATACAAAATCCCCTTGTTTCAAGCTTTTCAAGAAGGATCGCCTTACCAAAAAAGGTGGAGTAGTAATGACCTTCGATGTCAGGATGCCAGAGAACTTCAAATAATTCATTCCCCCAAAGTAAAAAACAAATGTGAAGTAACAGGTGCAAATATCAACACCATAGGAAAAAACATGTCCATACTAGTAATATAAAGACCACCACATTAAACAGAAGAACGGGACAAAGAACTGTATAAACAACTTGGACAAGAAGTTAACATTAAGCTTGTTGTTCTAATGGGAGAATTCAATGCACAAGTCAACTGGGATACTATGAATTCTACATAAAACAGAGGGACATAGGCTACTAGAATATGTCAACAATGAATTCCTTCATCAGTGGGTCAATAAACCAACCAGGGGAAACAACATACTAGATATTGGGCTAACAACAGAAGAAAATTTAGTATCCAGTGTTTCAGTAGGCAAAAATATTGCCAAAAGTGACCGCAGATAGTTAGGTTTCAGGTAAATATTCCTCATCTAAAAGAAAGGGAAATTATAAACAAAGCTAGACTACAGACATGGTAACTGGATAAAACTGAAGGAACACCCCAAGAATTTAGAATACAACATACCAGGGAACATCGATACACAATATGACTCCTTTGTAGAAATATATTAAGAAAAAAGGGCTAATTGTATAACGTATAGAAAAATTTTACCAAATGCAGCTCCACAATCTAGTGGTTCAACAGAGAAATAGCCTATTATTATTATCATTATTATTATTTGCCAAGTTGCAACCCTAGTTGGAAAAGCAGGATGCTAAAAGCACAGGGGCTCCATCAGGGAAAACAGCCCAGTGAGGAAAGGAAACAAGGAAAAAATTAATTGTTTTAAGGACAGCATCAAAACAAGAGAAGGAGAAACAAGAGAGAACAGAGTGCCCGAGTGTACCCTCAAGTAAGCAAACTCTAACCCAAGGCAGTGGAAGACCATGGTACAGAGGTTATGGCACTACCCAAGACTAGAGAACAATGGTTTGATTTTGGAGTGTCCTTCTCCTAGAAGAGCTTCTTACCATAGCTAAAGAGTCCCTTCTACCCTTACCAAGAGGAAAGTAGCCACTAACCGATTAAAGTGCAGTAGTTAACCCCTTGAGAGAAGAAAAATTGTTTGGTAATCTCAGTGTTGTCAGGTGTATGAGGACAGCGGAAAATATGTAAAGAATAGGCCAGACTATTCGGTGTATGTGTAGGCAAAAGGAAAATGAACCGTAACGAGAGAGAAAGATCCAATGTAGTACTGTCTGGCCAGTCAAAGGACCCCATAACTCTCTAGCGGTAGTATCTCAATGGGTGGCTGGTGTCCTGGCCAACCTACTACCTACTAAACACAGTAAGTACAGACATGAAACATAAATCAATGGGTCCACAGCCGTCAACTCGCCGAGCACAAGAAGTCAAGGCGAAAAGTAGATAAACTAGTTAGAAAGGCCAAGATCAATGAAGAGAAAAGAGTGGCTTCATCTAGTAAAGAAAACCCAAAATGCCGAATTCAGAGATAATTTGCATATTTCCTTAATTAATACAAACCTGTAGCTATTTATATTGGATATTAATTTCAGCGGAGCTGGAAGGCAGCCATTAGATTTAAAGTGTGAGGTGGCAACCCTACCTAACCACTAATAGTGGGTAGGTAAGGGGTGGTTGTGGGCTACCCTGCTCCCTATATCTACTCAGGGTTCAACGAACCACGTCCCTTTTTGCTTGCAGGCAGGATTTACAGGGAGACAGGTGATGGCGGGCCAATTTATATAAATAGCTACAGGTTTGTATTAGTTGGGGAAAAATAAAATGATCTGCAAATTTGTCATTTGTTCCCATACTAGCAAACCTTACGCTATTTATATTGGATGACTCAGTCTTAGGAGGGTGGTAAATCCAACTACTGGCTTTGTCATTAACCCGGGTTTCCCTAGTACAGTATTAGATTGTAATCGAGGGAAACCTTACACCTCGCATATCAATACAAGTGAGTATGATAGCAGCCTGAGCAACTAAAGTAGTTGTGAGAGATATCATAAGAATGTCTAGGTAAGATGATGTTCCTAGATAAAATAGGAGCCCTAAACATAAAAAGATGTTTCCCAAAGCCTATCTCGCAGGAGGTGTCGGGGACATGTACGAGTATATGAAAAACATACTTGGTTACACAAGGGGTAGTGGTTATTGCCTGCAGAGGTTGAAGCCAGCTTTGCAAAGGGACCCATGGCAATGTTCCTCAAAGGAGGAGGAGATGATAAAAGTAAAAGAGCCAGGCATATTTTCATTTAAACCCAGTCTTACTACGGATAGCCAATGCCTTCAACCTTCTGCTACTTATTCAACAAGGAACCCGAAGTATTATTAAACCACTTTTTATGTCACCACCACAGGCATGATAGGGAAAACGTATCGGGTCTTCTGTGGGTCACATCTTATAGGTAGGGCAAGGTGAAGATTAGACACGTATCCACCCTACCAATGGCACGGTTTGTGTCACAGAGGAGCTGCTCAAAAGCGTTATGGACCACAGGAGCGATAGAGAAAACGTATCAGGTCTTCTGTGGGTCACGTCTTGCAGGCAGGGTGAGGTGAAGATCAGACACTTTTCCAACCTACCAATGGCACGTTTTGTGTTACAAAGGAGCAGCTTGACAACGTTATGGACAGATTCTTCCCTAAAAAATTCAGCGCTTTGGGTCATCTCTATGAGGAGGAGGAGAGGGATTCTGTGACTGGTATAGGACCTGTGTCCTCGTCACGGACGAGATCCTTACAACCTTCTTTGACCTTAATGGGTTAGCGAGGCGTGCTGAACCTAAGGAGCGATCTCCTTCATTGTTTTCCTGAGGTATGGTCTCAAAATAATCACAGGCATGAATAAGAAAAACAATGATGAGTATCTGACCCAGTATGCTATACACCTGGGGCTAGGTAATCACCCTTCTCCAGGTATGTCCTCAAATTACCTGTTTTACAACCTCGATTACAAAGCGGCAGGTTCCAAGCTGGAGGGCTTGAACCTGAGGTTGAAGCTGTCCGGAAAAAAAAAGGATGTTACTTGGTTTCTCGCCGTGAGCAAGACGTTGAGGGAGACCTATATGGTACGTCTCTCTTGTTTTCGAATGTCACACTAGGGTAGACCTATCTTAGGGATCAGGGGAAGATCTACAGTTTAGAGCCACCCATCCCATAGAAGGCTGTACTACCCCACAGGTAATTGGTTCAACTCTATGGAGAGCAACGATTGGAGGATATGCTCGATGGACGAGCTAAAGCGTGATTCCCTTCATTGGCAATTTTTCAGTACATGACTAGAATAGCACTCTTGAGAAGAGGAAAAAAAAAAAAAGACCACTCGACTATCACCACGAAGTATCTAGTCATAAAGGAAGTCCGTAATGGGTTCTCCAGAGTCGTAGACGTGCCACTGTATGTGACCTGTCTTTTTGACAAGACTCTTCTTGCTGACGAGGCTAGACCGAAGCTCTAGTCGGGTCCCTTAATGAGACAAGTCCAACTACAAATCTGAACGGAAGTGGGGAGAAGCCCTCTATTCCTTTCCCTAAGAAAATTGCTCAGAAAAGGGAATCGAACAGGAAGCAGCAGTCCTTCTTCTGCAAAAAGATGAGTTATGAAGTTTAATAAGCTTAACGTTTGTTAATGCCAAGCAACAAACGTATAGTTTCTAGTAATATAATTCAAAATTGACAGAATATATATATATATATATATATATATATATATATATATATATATATATATATATATATATATATATATATATATATACAAATATGAAAATTTCTTCAGTATGTATCAGACAGGGATGCAGTGCAAGTAGATTAATGTCTCCCATACTACACCCATCTTGGGTAATGTATATTAAAATGACAAATTCGGAGGTAATTTGTATTTTTTCTAACGATAAAAACCTTGGCTATTTATAGAGGTATTACTTTCGGCGAAGCTGAAAGGACGAGCCATTAAAATTTAGCGAGGGTTAACTACCCATCCCGCTAGTTAGCTAAGGGTAGGGGCGGGGGTAGCTTGCTACCCCTCCCACTCACACACCTATGATTGAGCTCACTTTGCTGGGAGGTAGGACTTCAATAGCTAAGGCTTGTATCGTTAGGAATAATACAAATTACCTCCGAATTTGTTATTTCTTCCTTAAGTGGAAAACAAACCAACACTATTTATAGGGGTGACTCACCCATTAGGAGGGTGGATGCTCCTGCCAATCTGGATTTTTGGCCTTACCCGGGGTACTCTCAATTGTGCAAAGATTAGTGTGACAATAAGGAGACCCTAACACCTCGCTAAACCTGCTAAGCATGGTCTGTGGCCTATGCAAGCAGTGTGCGATGAGAAACTAGCAATGTGACTGTCAAGGTAAAGATTATTCCGAGACTTGCAAGGAATAATGGAGGAGACAGACATTCCCAATACCACCTCAGCCGGATATGGGGACGCAACAGTATTGGGACAATACTAGGATACACAAAGGAGCAATGGTTTACCTGCAGAGGTTTGAGGTCAGCTTGTGCAGAGGACCCAGAATGCTGATTTCCCTGAAAGAAGGGAGGATGAAGAAAGGAAAAGAGCCAGACTTAACCTTTCATTCCCTCAGACTAAATCCTGGGTGACTAATGCCCTCAACCTTCTCCTACTTGTCCAATAAGGAGCTCGAGGTACTAAACCAGCTATTGTGCATCCACCACAGGACCGATAGAAAAACGTATCGAGATTCCTGTGTCACATCTTGCAGGTAGAGGGCGGTGAACATAGTTTGGCATTTCCTCATGCCCAGTTGCAATACCTGTGTCACAGAATAGTTCTTGAAGGCCAGACGTGTAGCTACGCCTCTGGCATTGTGGGCTCTAAGACGACGTGCTGGAGGAGGATCGGGGTTCAGAGCAAGGTCAATGACCCTGCGAATCCATGTGGAGATTGAGTTTTCTGTGATCCTCCTCCTTGTTTCTGCCCATGCTGATCAACAGTGAGGGTGCTCTGGGTCATGCTGCTGCTGATATCTTGAGGTAGCACCTCAAATATCTTACTGGGCATAGTAACAGATGATTGGGTCGACAGTGTCGACAACAGAGCGGAGACTCGTTATCCAGAGGGAGTCGAATCTAGGGTCCGAAACCCTAGATTCTGAGTCTTGGCAACAAGCTTAGTGACAAAGCTGAAGCTTGCCTCTACCAATCCTCTTGAATGGGCGATATTAAACTAAAGACCATAAAGTTAGCTAACTCGTTTGGCTGATGCCAATGCATGCAGGAACACCATCTTCAAGCTTAGAAGGCAAACTGTTGCCTGTCGTAATGGTTTGTACGGGGGGATCCTTCCGGGGACCGAAGAACTAGAGCCATGTGCCATGGGGGAGTTCTCACTTCTGACTGAGGACAGGTAAGTTCAATACTTCGTATGAGGATGGAAGTTCTAAAGATGAGGAAAGGCCCATTCCTTTCAGTTTAAAGACAAGACAAGGTTGAGCGATAGCCTTTAACCGCCGAAACCGAAGATGCATTTCCTACCTCAATACACGAGAAATTCTGCTATTGCTGGAATAGTGGTATTAAATGGATTGACACCCCTTCCGCAGCACCAACCACAGAAGACGTTCCACTTCGCCTGGTAGAATGAAACTGATGACTTTCGCAGCCAGCCAGACATTCCCTTCGTGACTTGTGAAAATCCTCTCAGAGAGGAGATGCTGGATAGCCTCCAGGCATGAAGGGGTAGCGATGCTACTTCTTTGTGGATATGTTAACATGTGGTTGTCTGAGTAGATTGTGTCGTGGAAGAAGTCTTCAGGAGCAGCAGAAGGTATGACAACCATTCCACGTGATGCCATAGCAGAGCTATCAGGGTCATTGAAATATTGACCGATGTTCTGGTTTTGTTGAGTAATCTTCCCATCAGACAAAATGGTGGGAAAGCATATTCTCAATGTTTTCCCACCGCTGTTGGAATGCATCTTGCTAGAGCCTTGGGACTTACTGGGGGACAGGTGATGTCAGACCAATTAATATAAATAACTACAGGTTTGTATTGGTTAGGGAAAAAGGCAAATTATCGCCAAATTTGTCATTTGTTCTAATACTAACAAACCTTTCAATATTTAAGTGGAAGACTCACTCTTAGGAGGGTAGTAAGTTCGACTACTGACTTAGTCATTATTATTATTATTATTATTACTACTTGCCAAACTACAACCCGAGTTGGAAAAGCTGGATGGTAAAGGACCAAGGGTTCCAACAGGGAAAATAGCCTGGTGAGGAAAAGAAATAGAAAAGAAATAAGGAAATAAATAAACTACAAGAGAAGTAATTAACAATTAAAGAAAACAGTAAAAAAAATCATAAATAAACTATAAAAACTTAAAAGCAAGAGGAAAAGAAATAAGATTGAATAGTGTGCCAAAGTGTACCCTCAAGCAAGAGATTTCTAATCCAAGACAGTGGAAGACCATGGTACAGAGGCTATAGGACTACCTACGACTAGAAAACAATAGTTTGATTTTAGCGTGTCCTCCTTCTAGAAGAGCTGCTTACCATAGCTAAAAGGGTCTCTCCTACCTTTACCAAGAGGAAAGTAGCCACTAAACAACTACAGTGCATTAGTTAACCCCTTGAGCGAAGAAGAATTGTTTGGTAATCAGAGTTGTCAGATGTATGAAGACAGAGGAGAATATGTAAAGAATAGGCCAGACTATTCGGTGCGTCAGAAAGGGGAAAATGAACCGTAACCAGAGAAGGATCCAATGTAGCAGTGTCTGGCCAGTCAAAGGACCTAATAACGCTCTAGCGGTAGTATCTCAATGGGTGGCTGGTGCTGTGGCTGACCCAGGTTTACCTAGTACAGTATTAAGACTGTAATCAAGGGAAACCTTTCCACCTCACTTATCAATACAAGTGAGTATGATAGCAGCCTGAGCAACTAAGTTGTGAGATATCATAAGAACGTTCAAGTAAAACTGTTCCAAGTCTAAATAGGAACCCTATACATAAAAAGACGTTTCCCATGGCCTATCTTGCATGAGGCGTTTGGGACGTGTACAAGTATACAAAAAAGGGATTTTGACGAAGGAAAAATCTATTTCTGGGGAGAGACCTGTGGCGCCCGGTGAAAAGAGTCCTTCTTATATACCTTTTCTGATAAAACCTTCCAATTATACCAGAGAAAGATAAAAGCATGGAATGCTGAGGTTACAACCCTCGCGCGAGCACCTTTAGGGTGTCGTGTATAAAGCAAAGGCGCGTGAAATCCACTATTCACAGGTTGTCTTCCATTTAGTTAATTCCTTCGTCAAAGGGATGGGCCGATACAAAGGCCCTTGCCAACCACCAGCGCCACACCACCCACGCCACGACGCGAGCGCCATCTGAACAACATCCTTCTGTATTGGCCATGATGGCTTGGAAAGGAAAGGGTGGGATTGTGTAAAATAAAGGGGAAGGGTTTCACCGGGCGCCACAGGTCTCTCCCCAGAAATAGATTTTTCCTTCGTCAAAATCCCTTTTCTGGGTCGATCTGTGGCGCCGGGTGAAAATGTACCAGAGAATGCCTTCCAAGCCCAACAATAACTAATTTAATGAGGGGAGAGAAACAACACCATGTAAAGAAAATCATAAATAATTAAGGTAAACAAACATGATAACAGGGAAGCCTCCGAGTATCAGAGGAAACATGCTACAAAACTGACATGGCTAAGAATATCCCAACCCTGTAACAACGGTAATCAATAATAGTTACAAACATAACCTAATATGTAATAAACTTAGGGCTAACGAACTACCAAGGAAGCGGCGTCGTGGTGCGAGTGGCGGGTAGGAGGGAGAAGAAAAGAGATGGATGAAAGGAAGAACAAAAGATCACTGGGGAGAGATACGGCTCCCAGCTGCAACTGTTGGGTATTTAAGAGCCTGTAAGTTCATTAGATAGTGGCGTTTGAAGACCATAGGAGATTCCCAACCCGTGAACTTTATAAGGTCATCAAAGTCCATCTTCTGGGGGAAATGATCCCGGATTGGCTTGTCAAACGAAGTATAGGATCTATAGCCTAATACCACGTATGGGAATGGTACCTCCTTATTCCCTGATAAACAAGGGGCCAGACGATCGGGTAGCAGTCGTGGCTAAAAAGGCCCTGAGAGTGGTGACCGGACATAGAAAAGTATCTTGGAGAAGAGGAATAACTTTCCAAGGGGACCACCTATTTTGGGGGTTAACGGCCGAATCATATTGGCGAATTGTCGAGTCCCTTTTGACTGATTCGATGAAGAAATCGTTTTCCGGTTCAATGTTCGAGTCTCTACGAGCTGCCAACTTCCTGTAGTCCACAAAGTTAGGGTTTTGGACATCCTTGAGTAATCCGACACAGTGAGTTTAGAATACTCGGGTCAGTTTGAGGAACGGAATCCGGATGGGACGGAGTTTCTACTCGAGGAGGAGAGGAAACCAACTGTTCTTGGGCAGTGAGGTGGTACTAAGACCACTGCGCCCCGGAAGGAGCGCAGTCGGTGTTAAAGTTTTTAGAAGATTCACTGGGAGAGATAGGGAAATCTTCCTCTAATGGTTCCAATCCCGGGGTAATGCGTCCATGGCATGAGCCCGAGGGTCCAGGATTGGGGTCACATAACAAGGTAGTTTGTGATTGATCTGAGATGTGAATAGATCTACCTGGATGCCTGGAACGAACCTGAGTATCCACCGGAGTGAAATTCTGACTCCAGGGAACTCGTCCTGGATAGTGAGCCCGTTCTCACATCCTGGCCTCCCGCTAGGTGAGGTGCTGACAGGAACCAGTTCTTTTCTGTTGCCCAGGCGAAGAAAGTGACCAGGACCTGATTCAGGTTGGGTGACTTGGATCCTCCCCTGTTTCCGTAGTGTACCTCGTCTGTGCTGTCTGACACTACTCTGATGTGGGTCGACCTCGGAGGAGTCTCTCTCTTCAAGGTCAAGAACACCGCCATGGCTTCGAGAACATTGATATGGGACTGTTTCATGGCTAGTGACCAAGAACCTGAAACATCTGATGTTCGGAGAAATCCCCCCATCCACTTAGAGACACGGCTGAATGGAATGTCACTTGTGGAGGTGGGAATTGTAGAGGAACCGCTTGGAGAGGTCCTTCGGTTCGGACCATGGGCGTAGTCTCATTTTCCCGACAGAGGGGATCTTCGAGACCTTGTCTTCTTATAGGTACTGTAGCTCTCTTTCTCCAAAATCGATTGACGTCTTGAGTTTGGCTTTTATTAGGAGATCTGTTACTGAAGTGAATTGGGAAAGGCCGAGGATACTTTCTAGGCTCTTTGGACACCTGTTTGTGCTTGAGAAATCCTTGATCTTGGAACCTATTCCTCTTACTTTTGGAAGGGAGAGACAACGTGTGCTTCGAAAGGTCCCACTGAATGGCTAACCATTCTAAGTGGCCTGATGGTCGCAGGCGAGACTTATGGAGATTGACCCGAAATCACAGGTTGTCGAGCGATCGAAGAAATTCCTTCGTAGCTCTGTTACCTTCTATGGCCGGCCGGGCCCAAATGAGCCAACCGGCCAGATAAGCAATGATCTGTATCTCTTGGTTCCTGAGTTGTTCTAACACTGCCTCTCCCAGTTTCGTGAATATCCTGGGATCAATGTTGAGGCCGAAGGGCATGTCTTGAACACAAAGGCTTTCCTGCTTAGGTGGTAACCCAGATAAGAAGAGAAGTTTCGAGCTATAGGCGCAAGCTAATAGCGGTCGGTAAGATCGACAGAGGTGGTGACGGTCCCACGGGGAAGTAAGGTCCATACCTAAGAGATAGTCGTTTGATTGCTTTTTCTTGAGTAACCCTGTGGTGTACTCTTTCAGGACGGGAGTGTATTTCTGGGAGAAGGTCACTGGCGGAGGAGGAGGACCTTGAGGCCATTTTCATCTCAAACCGTTAGAGACTATGCTATGATCCCACAGACCGAGTCCAATGGTCACGAAAGTGGTAAAGTCTTCCCTCTACCAGGACCACCGCGTTGTGAGGGAGTGAATCTAGGTCCTTCCCTTCTCCGAGCCCCCTTTTTCCTAGGTCCGCTTTGATGTCGGGACTGTCTTCTACTCCTGTAGCTTCCTCTCTGGTGTCCATGAAAGGAGCCTGAGGGTTCGGATCTAGGGTTGCATGCAGGCAAAACATCCCAACGGAGTTGGGCTGTGTACCTGGGGAATCAGTGAGGTAGACCACCTGATGATGGGGGGTCAGATACAAAATCGTCGAACCAGAGGAAGGCTGTGATGACGAGTGGGAAACCGACTATCAATTCCTGTCTGATAGAGGTCTCAGATAGAACGTACTTCCCACAACTGACCCGATCAGACCAACAAACGTGTAGGTCGAACTGGAAGGGCAGAGCCTGGAATTATCGTACCCCCCAGGCTGACAACATCCTGGTCCAGACAGATCGGGCCTGCCCTTTAGGAAATAATACCGTTACCTTCGGTACCTTGTCTAATCTAACCAAGGCAATCTCTTTCAATCGAACGAATCCGTTGAATGGGAATTCTAGTACCTGGGAGTAAAATCTAGGTCCCCCAGAGGGAGGACGTCTATGCCCTCCAGATTTATGGTACCACCTATATCCGAGTTCCTGAACGGCACTGACTCACCACCATACCTTAGAGCTCGTCATAGCCCCTTGGATTTCCTTAGTATGTGTTGCTTTTAGCCGTCACCGTTTATGCAGGGTAACATGAACATTAGGATCCTTTAATGGTCCTAGGTCGGTGACGTAGGTAATTGCAAAGCTGAAGGCTCAAAACTCATCCCCACATACCTGCCCGTCCATGGGGTCGTTGTCCAACCTTAGAGAGGACACTCCGAGGAGATAGGGACCTCTAGATGGAGCATTCCTTCCCAACTTCGATACCCAAGGGTGGAGAGCCTCTCTTTGCAGGCCAGAGAGAATCATCATCATCCTGATGGGAACCATGCAGGCGAACCTTCTGTAACACAAAGGGGACATAAGTCTGGATGTTCCTTGAACTTTGGTTAGCGATCCCATTCACATGCTGGGATCAGTTGTATACTCTTAAAAAGCCATTTTAAAGACAAGTTATTTAATGTATTATCTTCTGGGGTATAGTGCGACACTTGTATTCATGAAATGTGACACTGTTGGCGCATTCGCCACTGGGTGGAAATTTATTTCTATATGAACACTATGTTGTATGGATATTTATCCATATCTAGACATAGTTAGAATTGACTATGCATAAATATAGGCATAATTAATGTATTTCTATTTGAACACTATGTTGTATGGATATTTAGCCATATTTAGACAGTTAGGATTGAATATGCATAAATATAGGCATAATTAATTTAATTCTATTTGAACACGATGTTGTATGGATATTTATCCATATTTATACATAGTTAGAATTAAATTCATGCATAAATATAGGCATAATTAATTTAATTCTATTTGAACACGATGTTGTATGGATATTTATCCATATTTATACATAGTTAGAATTAAATACATGCATAAATATAGGCATAATTAATTTAATTTTATTTGAACACAATGTTGTATGGATATTTATCCATATTATACATAGTTAGAATTAAATACATGCATAAATATAGGCATAGTTACGTTCATAAATAATTTTTTTTTTTTTTCTTTTTTTTTTTTTTTTTTTTTTTTTTTTTTTTTTTTTTTTTTTTTTTACAGGTAAAACAAAAGATTGGCCACCCGTGGTCTGAGTGATCTCCGACAACCATCCCCGGTACAAACAAAGGTCCGTCATAGTGACAACGTGAACCAGAGGAAATCTAATATTAACCTCAATGCTGATCGCCTGTACGATATCCGGTTAAGCCGGAGATTCGATGAAAAAGAATCGTAATGACGATATTGTGATAATTCATGAAAAAGGGTTCATACCCTGATTCTGAGCGTCTGATTGATCTCAGTTTGTACCGGAGAACCAGTGACAAAGGTCCGGCAACGTGAAAACGTGATCCTCATCGGTACGATAACATTCTCTAAAACTGAATGTCTGTGTTATCTCCAGTGAAGCCGGATATTCGATGAAAAAGGGACCGTAATAATGAAACTGTGAAATCCTCATCGGTATCACATTGTTAACTCCGGTTCTGGACGTCTGCTTGATCTCTGTTTGTATGGGAGATCCGGTAGCAAAGGCTAGTCCCCGTGAGATCGTGACCGTCACCGGTACGATACCATTAACCTCAATGAATGTTTGAGTTATCTCCAGCGTAGCCGGAGATTCGATGAAAAAAGGGGCCGGAAAGGTGTAATTGAGATCAAACATGACAAAGGTTCGTGTGCAAAAAGGTCTCAGCCGGAGTCTGAGTGCCGGATTTCACCGTTGCACTCCAAATATCTGACTAGTTCTCACCCAATGAGTATCCATTATAGCGGCGTATAACTCAAGGCGGAGCTAAACATAACTCAAGGCGGAGCTAAGGGTGTCGGTATAAATCGAACCCAATTAATGACTCATACACCAACGTTCCTACTAATAGTGTTAGCTATATTAACAGTAACCACATCAATAAAACGTGTATAACATTAAACGTACTATCATCAACTCTGATAATAAGAGGAGGCCTGAATAACTCGTGAACGTATAAAAACGGAGAACGGGAAAATCACCTCCCTTACTCGAGCTAATAAACGAGCACCTTATGTTCTCACTCTCAAGGTTACATAATAAAAGCTAACATCACACAATAATGTAAGGAAAGTAAAATAAAACTGATTGTTTTTATTTTATTTTTATTTTTTATTTTTCCTTTTTCTTTTTCATTTTTAGTCATTGTAATAACCAAAAACGAAGAATAACGACAACGTAACCAATAAATAAGGATATAGTCTAAATCGAGCCTTCCTGGGGCGAGTGTAAACTAACAGACTAACAGACTAAATCGCAAACGTTTAAATCGCTATTCGGCCAAAACCATTGTTGGCACTATAATATCCAAATGTTTGTATATTTGTAATTTACCTAATGTCTGTTAATGACATAAGGATAAATAACTTAAAGCAATCTGCCGACCTGCGAGGGTCGGGGAAGCAGTGACATGCCCTTAAAATAAATATAAACACCAGCCTTAGCTAAAGGCAAGGCAAATATAAGTGTTAAGTGTATGGGCGACCTCCGGTGAAGCCGGAGCGTAATGAGATGTCCTGAATAATGCCGTCTTAGCCAAAGGCAAGGCAAATATAAGTGTGAAGTGTATGGGCGACCTCCGGTGACGCCGGAGGATAATGAGATACCCTGAATAATTCAATTGTGGCTAATAATTCAATTGTGAAGATATAAAAGCCAAGCCGCAGCTAAAGGCTAAGGCTTAGATCATAGCAAAGCGTATTTACAACCTCCGGTGAGGCCGGAGGGAGAAGAAAGGTCCTGAATAATTATTGTGAATAAAAACACAATTGTAATAACAATGGCTATTGTGGATATGGCCGTGGCCTGAGACCGCAGTAAGGGCCACCGGAGGGTCGTATCTAAACAATATGAAGCCCGTCCCATGTAGTAAACAATATATAAATATAACAATAGAACGAAAGTCATTGAGAATCCCTCAAGCCGGAGTAGAACTCAAGGCGGAGTGGAAAACGTTCATAAACTACTCCCGAGCCGTAACGGGGAGAGGACGAACACGGACCAAAATAACGCTAACAATTGAAAAGTCACGAAAAATAAATAACTCGTAAGTTATCATCCACCCCGAGGGGGAGAGGTGAGGGAGGGAGAACCCGTTGAACGCACAAAACGGAAAACGGGAAATCCGCTCAACCACCAGAGCAAAGAAAGAAAACGAGAGAAAGGGGTAACTCGTGACTGCGAACAGAAAACGGGGACCCCTATCTCTCGCTCTCTTGGACACAAAAACAGGACTAAAAATCACACAACACTATTATAAACGTATAAAATAAAAATGTACATCCATATAACACTACGATCGAAGAATAGCAACTGCTAAAACTTTAAATAAATAGCACAGTCGAGTGACGAACGCCTCGGAGGGGCGGGCACTAAACAAAAACAAAGCTAAATCGCTATATCAGAAAAGGTATATAAGAAGGACTCTTTTCACCCGGCGCCACAGATCGACCCAGAAATAAAATATACTGTTACACAAGGGAAGTGGTTATTACCTGCAGAGGTTGACGCCAGCTTGCAAAGGGACCCATGACATTGTTCCCTAAAGGAGGGGAAGATGAAGTAAAAGAGCCAGGCATACTTTCATTTATCCCAGTCTTACCTCAGGTAGCCAATGCCTTCAATCTTCTGCTACTTGTCCAACAAGGAGCCCGAAGTATTATTAAACCCCTTGTTGTGTTACCACCACAGGAGCGATAGAGAAACCATATCGGGTCTTCTGTGGGTCACGCCTTATAGGTAGGATGAGGTGATTATCAGACACGTATCCACCCTACCAATGGCATGGTTTGTGTCACAAAGGAGCTGCTTGGAAACATTATGGACAGATTCTGCCCTAAAATGTTCTGAGCTTTGGGTCATCTCTATGAGGAGGAGAGGGATTCCATGATTGGTATAGGACTTGTATCCCTGTCAAGAACGTGATCCTTACAACCTCCTTTAACCTTCCCGCCATTAGCGATGCAGGTTGAACCTAAGGAGCGAGCTCTTTCATTGTTTTCCTAAGGCATGGTATAAATATAATCACTGGCGTAAAAAGGAAAAACTATGATGAGCATATGACCCAGTGGGTCTCAGTCAGTAATGGGAATCTAATGCACTCGCTCGGGCCATTCAAGGTCAGCGAAACGTGCTATACGCTTGGGGTTAGGTAATCACCCTCCTAAAAGTATGTTCTCAAATAATTACCTGTGTTACAGCTTTGATTACAAAGTGGCAGGTTCTCAGTTGGAGGGCTTGAGCCCGAGATTCAAGCTGCCCGGAACTAAATAGGATGTTACTTGGTTCGAGACCATTGAGAGAGACCCATCGGGTACCCTACTCTTTTGGTCGAGTGTCACACTGGGAAAGACCTGTCTTCAGGGTTAGGGGAAGATCTGCAGTTTAGAGCCACCCGTCCCGTATGAAACTGTATTACCCCACTATGGGTAATCGGTTCAAACTCTTATGGAGAGCAACGACTGGAGGAGATGCTCGATGGACGAGCAAAGGTCTTCTTTTGCCTAAGCCTAAGAGAGGATTCCCTTCACTGGCAATTTTGAGAGCATGACTAGAGTAGCACTCTTAAGGAGAGGAAACAAACAGACTTCACTCGACCCTCACCACGGAGTATCTAGTCATAAGGAAATCCGTAATGGGTTCTCCAGAGTCGTAGACATGCCACTGCATGTGACCTGTCTTTTCGGCAAGACTCGTCTTGCTGACAAGGCTAGACCAAAGCACTAGTTGAGTTCCTTAAGGGGGCCAGCCGGCTAATGCCGATTTTTAATAACAGGACTTTGACATTCATACCACTTAATAAGGGGACTTGGGACATCTCCAAACTACATAGGATTTAGGCCGCTGACCTTCGGTTTTGTGACGCCAGGGCGATTTATCCTTGAAATTAGTGTTTTTCAAATTCAATCTCATCTCTTGATAATTATTACTATGATCTGGGATTAATACCCTATATAGAAATGATATAGACCTCCAATAATATGAAGTTATTTTTCTAAATGTAATTCTTTTGCCAAGTATGAATTTTTTCATTATGGTAAAAAAATAAACCCTAAAATTCAGGGGAAAAAAATTAATAAAAAAATCTGAAACAAAAATTGGAAAAAAAGGACTTCATTTCATTGTTTTATAATGTATTTTTAAGTTATACTGTATACCGAATTTCAATGTTATATCTTTAAAACTAAGGGAGACTATTGAATTTGAAGGTCAATAAGTATAGTTTTGAAATATGGGTGTTCAAAGTTTTTCTTTGTATTTTTACAAAGACCATATTAATAAATCATGATTATTATGAATTTTATGTTCTTTTTTGGGTATTAACTAATGAAATCTTAATAGAGTAAATTTTCTTATTCCTTATGTTAGCAAGATGTTGAAATTGTCTTTTCCTCTTTGAAATTATAAAATTCTTGGCAAAAACGAGAAAAACAAACGTAAAATTGAGTGAATGTCAGAGGACGTTCAAAGTTTTTCTTTATTTTTACTAAGACAATATTAAAAAATCCTGGTTATTATGAATTTTATGTTCCCATTTGGATATTAATAAACGAAAACAAAGTTATTTATCATAATTTACAGATGAACGAAGATACTTTTGCTCAATATCTTGTTGCTTTTGCTCATTTCAGGCAAGACCGTCGCTTCTCCATTCACACAACTCTCTCTCTTCACTAACGATATTACCCTCTTCTGAACTCTTAATAGAGCAAATTTTCTTCTTCCTTATGTTAGAACGATATTTAGATTGTCTTTTCCTCTTTGAAATGATAAAGTTCTTGCCGAAAACAAGAAAAACAAACGTAAAAACGAGTGAATGTTAGAGGTCAAACTCAGGCATGTACACTCGCTGAGGTTTGTAGTAGGACTGAAGGGCGAAGGGTGTAATGTAATGCATCATCTGCGTATACAGATGCCATTGTTCACAACTTCTTTTACATTGTGTAATAATTATCAAAATTTACGATAACAGAAGAAATACTGCATTTTCAAGTAAGGAACAATGTTTATGGTTTATTGAGTTACTTTTACTAATTACCCTGCAACTATAAAAGGAAGAGGAATCTTGATAAAATATTTTGTATACGCATTCTCCATTGCCACACAAAGCTCAGTGAATATTTTCAGGATTGTGTGTTTTTCTTCCTAAACCACCACACATTGGCATTCTGGTCAGCCCCCTTAAAGAGACCAGTCTGACTAAGTCTGCACGGAAGTGGGGAGAAGCCATCTATTCCTTTCTCGGATAAAATTGCTCACTAAAGGGAATTGAACAGGAGGCAGCATTCCTTCTCCTGCAAAAAAAGATCAATGCTTGTCATTGATATTCATTCTGCTTCCTGAAGGAAGACCTCTACAACAGGGACTGTAGGAGTAAGACTCATGCAGAAGGGGTGGATTCTATAAAATCTAAACCCGAGGACAGGATACTCCGAAGGGGAGACCACGTAGGAGCAATGGGAAAACAACAAATCACTGTCATCCCCCCCCCAGGCCTTTCCCGAAAGAAGATGGTGCCTACTAGGGGATTAAGAAATGGTATCATTTGTGTTCTGACCATAGTCCTAAGGACATATGGTCCTGTATGTGGCCTCCCCCCCTTTCTTTGATGCCTCTATAGCAGTGGTTCCCAACCTTTTTTTCAGGCGACCCCAATCATGCACCTCAAGCTATGACCGCGACCCCACTAGTTTAGTTGTATAAGTATTCTTATATATTACTAGTTCTTGGCTGTAAAAAGTAAGGGACAGTGAATATCCTTCTATAAGAGGGGTACTATAAGATTGGAATAGACAAAATTATCATTAAATTTTATTATAGTATTATAAATTCTAAGGTTTAATATTAATCAAAAACCCCACTTCTGGAATAATGTTTTGTCACATTCCACATAAACAAACTAAAAGTATATATAAAGGTTTTCTGTTACATGGTAAACTGATTTTATTGGGAGCCTAGGTCCTGGATCATGAGGCCAAGTTTCTCTATTTGTGGTTCAGTCTTAGAAAGAGGGTAGGTAGCAAGGAAAGTGAAGGGGCAAGGAACAAGGAGAAGGCGGCGTAGAGAGGAGGGGAAGGGTCACGGAAGGAGTAACAAGGAAAAGAGATGTAATATATTTGCAAATCACAGTAAATAAGACTAAGCAGAAACGAAAAAATCAATGATATTCAGCAATCCAAATCTCGCCAAAACTACAACCTCAAAAACCAACCATATACAATCCTCCAAATCTCTAAACAACTGCCAAAACAACAACCTCCAAAACCAATGACATAAAATCCTCCAATTCTCTTAACATGCCAAAACAATAACCTCAAAAACCAGCAACATAAAATCCTCAAAATCTCTAAACAACTGCCAAAACAACAACCTCCAAAACCAACGACATAAAATCCTCCAAATCTGTAAACAACTGCCAAAACAACAACCTCAAAAACCAGCAACATAAAATCCTCAAAATCTCTAAACAACTGCCAAAACAATAACCTCCAAAACCAATGACATAAAATTCTTAAAATCTCTAAACAACTGCCAAAACAACAACCTCCAAAACCAATGACATAAAATCCTCCAAATCTGTAAACAACTGCCAAAATAACAACCTCAAAAACCGGCGACCTAAAATCCTCAAAATCTCTAAACAACTGCCAAAACTATAACCTCCAAAACCAATGGCATAAAATCCTCCAAATCTTTAAACAACTGCCAAAACAACAACTTCCAAAACCAATGACATAATATCCTCCAAATCTCTAAACAACTGACAAAACAACAACCTCAAAAACCGGTGACTTAAAATCCTCCAAATCTTTAAACAACTGCCAAAACAATAACCTCCAAAACCAATGACATAAAATCCTCCAAATCTCTAAACAACTGCCAAAACAACAACATCCAAAACCAATGACGTAAAATCCTCCAAATCTCTAAACAACTGCGAAAACAACAACCTCAAAAAGCGGCGACTTAAATCCTCAAAATCTGTAAACAACTGCCAAAACAACAACCTCAAAAACCAGCGGCATAAAATCCTCCAAATCTCTAAACAACTGCCAAAACAACAACCTCCAAAACCAATGACATAAAATCCTCCAAATCTGTAAACAACTGCCAAAACAACAACCTCCAAAACCAATGACATAAAATCCTCCAAATCTCGCCAAAACAACAACATCCAAAACCAATGACATGAAATCCTCCAAATCTCTAAACTACTGCCAAACCAACAACCTCCAAAACCAATGACATAAAATCCTCCAAATCTCTAAACAACTGCCAAAACAACAACCTCTAAAACCAATGTTATAAAATCCTCCAAATCTCTAAACAACTGCCAAAACAACAACCTCAAAAAGCGGCGACTTAAATCCTCCAAATCTGTAAACAACTGCCAAAACAACAACCTCCAAAACCAACGACATAAAATCCTCCAAATCTCTAAACAACCGCCAAACCAACGACCTTTTCGACCGAGTGACCAGCGCCGCAGACGTGCCAACTTCACAAGAACATACAAATAAAACATCACATATAATAACACAATTATTTTATTAAATGAAATAATAATTGAAACAATACAAATTCAAAAGAGGTAAATAAAAAGGAAGGGGAATAGTAAAGATGAGGAGAGGAAGGGAAGTGGCAAGGAAATATCGAAGAGGAGGGGAGGGTGGGGGGCAAGAAGGAGGAGGAGGAGAGGAGGGCAGGGGTAAAAAAGAAGCAGGGGGAGAGGGGGCCTGGAAAGACAGGGAAGGGGGGAGAGGAGCAAGGAAAGGGTTGCGAAGGGAAAGGGTAAAATGTAGGAGGAGAGGGCATGTAAAGTGCCCCTCTCCTTCTCTTCCTCTTCCCTTACCTATCTCTCTCTTTAAATATGGGGGGGGGGTTACCATGTGGTTTTAGAAGCCTCAATTATGAATACTGTGATAGGCTATCACTCACTGACATACTGTGGTGCAATACTTCGTCAGCAAGAGAAGTACTCAGTTTCTATTGTTGGCATACCACTTTTTCGTGAGTAATTAAGAATTTTAAAGAAACAAAGACTGAGTGCAACCTATGCAGCACATTCGAAATCACTATACAGGTATAAATGCATCAACTATATAAGACGAACAAATAGTAGACAGTGTTTCCCGCTGCGGCAGTACAGCGGGAGTGGCTGCCTGATTGGACGTGGACGGTACTGCTATTCACGTATCAAATGCATACTGCACTCAGGGATACCACCATTAAAATTTTGTTTTTTTATATTAATATATGAATAGATAGATATATAAAAGTCGATAAATAAAAATCCCCAAATACTTTTATGTATTTTTTCTTTACTGCGAGTTCTGCTATATTTTGAATTTTTATTTTTATTTTGATATTTTGAGAGTTTGGCGACCCCAGGAAAAGCACTTGGCGACCCCACTTGGGGTCACGACCCCAGGGTTGGGAAACCTGGCTCTATAGGAAGCGTCAAATCCAGAGGAGGAGGAGATCTACTCCTTGAGAGAGATTCTCGTCGGACAGTCTTTTAATTAAGACGGTTACTTGCTCAGGTCTTGTAGAGAACCAAGGGAAGGACAATCCTTATTGCCGAAGGACTTGGGAACTGGTTAGTCCTACAGAGGTCACATTCGACGGGGACTGATGCAGTATTGTCGGACCTGCGGAAGTTTCTACAGGGTGATGACACAGTCTACAGATATCTGTATAGGACATGACCTTCGTGTCATTCCTTCAATTAATCAAATTATAGATCGAGTTAGACGGAAGATGTCTCGCCAGAGTTCTAAACTCTAAAATCAGTCAGTAGGCCGAGGTCTTCAAGACGAAGGTTGATCCTATTTAGGAGGCTAATTGATTGACCGCAAAACCTTTCCTCGCATGGCAAGGTTTGAAGGTTAAACTCTTCCCACGAGACGAGACTAAAAGTACAGACTTCTGATCTATGAAGTTCGGCGGTATCCTGGTGTCCCTCGTCTTCCTATGAGATCAGATTTTCCATTCTTGAGGAAGAATATAGACTGGTTCTAATTTCCTGAAGAAAGATGGAAGATACAAGATAATGTCCTTGTAGCTAAAGTCTGGACTCTTTCCTTGGCGGAAAAGATATGAGCCGATTATTTCGAACTCGTGGGAGGGGTTCTCCCACTAAGGAAGAGCTCCAGTTACAGGCCAAGGAACGGATGCAGATGGAGGTTGAATTTGTTTCCACTAAGGTCCAAGGGCATAAAGGCCAGAGGAGATCAGGAGAACACACACTTTCAATAACCTCTACAGTATTATTCTCGTCAGTCACCCATCCAGGGCCAACCAGAATCATAGCAAGTAAATTACTATGGCTGCCACTTATAGCATTGAGTTTAATTGGGAGAAAATGGGCTTAACCTCATGAGATTGTGACTCAAGCTAGAAGGGGGGGGGGGAACAGATTCAAAGGATTTGCTGCCCCTACCACATCCGAGATCCGATTTGCTTCAGGAGTTCCTATTCAAGCAGCTCATGAGTAGCCCCATAATAGTGGTACAACAAAGGAAAAGGTAGCACCCGAAGCAACAACCTTTTACCAAAGGCAATTTGCTCTCAAGTCTTCCTGTAGTATGAACGAAGTGTAGATGAAAAACACATACATTAATGGGAGATGTATTCTGGAGTGTGCCGGGATTCAATAAATAAACCTGGCCACCTTGAGGCAAATCCCTCTGACTCTGGCGACGGTGAAAAAACTGTGGGAACCCAAGAAGCCCAGTTTGTGATACACAAGAATCCAAAGAGCGAGGGGCACTGAGCCTTGCACTAGCGTATTATCCCCATCATCAAAGAAGGGTGTAGTCTTAGGTTCCCAGAAGGAAAAACCCGTAATTTCATAAACTCTGCAGGGTCTAACTAAGTAGTGTAAGCCCAAGAGTGGGGAGAGAGGAACTATGCCGTCTAGGAGTGTGTGTTCTCTTGAGCAACTCCCTCTTAGGTGTGGCTGCTGAATTAGAAGCCTAGAATGGAGCATGCTGAAAGTGATCACTAGTCTCCAACCAGTGAACATCAGGCCAGCTAAAAGGCAAGCAAGTGAAAACGAGCTACCGTCGTGTCAGATAATGAACGACTAGCTGTTAAGTATAAAAATAGCAAACGGTGCTATTGATCAACCGGGAATCTTCTAGCCATTGAAAAATGGCGATTGGCAGCCAACTCATTGGAGATCTGGAAAATCCGAGATCTATAGAATATGCTCATTATCATGAGCGCCTCGTTCTAGGTCTTGAAAGCCTCGTGCGAGCTTGTGAGAGTTCCCTTCCTGAGTGTGAATGTTTCCCACCTGAGCGCCTCACACGCGAGCATGAGCATCTTACACGAGCGAGAGCGTATTGCTCATGAGCATGAGTGTCTCGCACAAGAGCTTCTTGTTCAAGAGTGCGAGTGTCTCGCACAAGAGCTTCTTGTTCAAGAGTGCGAGTGTCTCGCACAAGAGCTTCTTGTTCAAGAGTGCGAGTGTCTCGCACAAGAGCTTCTTGTTCAAGAGTGCGAGTGTCTCGCACAAGAGCTTCTTGTTCAAGAGTGCGAGTGTCTCGCACAAGAGCTTCTTGTTCAAGAGTGCGAGTGTCTCACACAAGAGCTTCTTGTTCAAGAGTGCGAGTGTCTCACACAAGAGCTTCTTGTTCAAGAGTGCGAGCACCTCGCACGAGAGCTTCTTGCTCAAAGAGTGCGAGCGTCTCGCACAAGACCCAGAGCGTCTTGCACGAGACCCAGAGCGTCTCGCAGGAGACTGTGAGCGTCTCGCATGAGAGCGTGAGCATCTCGCACTAGAATGTGAGCGTCTCTCATGAGAGCATGAGCGTCTCGCACAAGAGCGCATACGTCTCGCACGAGACTGTGAGCGTCTCGCACAAGAGCGCGAGCATCGTGCATGTGTCTCGCTCGTGATCATGAGAGCACAAGCGTCCTGCACGAGTCTCGCTCGTGAGCATGAGCGCGCAAGCGTCCTGCACGAGTCTCGCTCGTGAGCATGAGAGCGCAAGCGTTCTGCACGAGTCTTGCTCCTGAGCATGAGAGCGCGAGCGTTCTGCAAGAGTCTTGCTCCTGAGCATGAGAGCGCGAGCGTCCTGCACGAGTCTTGCTCCTGAGCATGAGAGCACGAGCGTCCTGCACGAGTCTTGCTCCTGAGCATGAGAGCACGAGCATCCTGCACGAGTCTTGCTCCTGAGCATGAGAGCACGAGCGTCCTGCAAGTCTCACTTGTGAGCATGAGAGCACGAGCGTCCTGCAAGTGTCTCACTCGTTATAAGCGTGTCGCACAAAAGCATGAGCATTTCGCACGAAAGCACGAGCATCTTGCACGTGAGCGTGGCCATCTAGCTTATGATTTTGAATACCTAACTTGCGATCGTGAGTGTCTAGTTTGCGATCGTGAGTGTCTAGCTCGCGATCGTAAACGTCCAGAGCTTGTGCGTGTCTAGATGATGATCATAAGCATACGGCTCGTGATCGTAAGCATACAGCTCGTGTTCGTGAGCGTGATGCTCATGATTGTGAGCATATATATCATGATCGTCAGCGTGATGCTCATGATTGTGAGCATATATATCATGATCATGAGAGCGAAGATCTTGATCGTGAGTGTGTAGCTCGTGATCGTGAGCATTTAATTCATAATCATGACCGTCCATGATTGTGAGCATTTATCTAGTATACTTATAACTCTTGATCTTGAGCTTCAGTTCTTTATCGAGAGCGTCTAGCCCGGGATACAGGCTTATAGCTCGTGATCGTGACCGTTAAGCCCGCGATCGTAAGTGTCTCGTTTGTAATCGGAGACTGTGATTGTGACCACAAGATTCGTGCTCGGGGTCACGAGCGTCCTCAAGGATTGTAGACACTAGCGTCACAATCGTGGTCACGAGCGTCTCGCTCATGACCGTGAGCGTATAACCCACGCTTGTGAGCGTGAGCGATCACGAGTGTCTAGCTCATGATCGTGAGTGTCCTCAAGGGTTGTGTAGAGACTAGTGTCACAAACGTGGTCACAAGCGTCTCGCATATGATCATTAGTGTGTTGCTCGTGATCGAGAGCGTCCTCAAGGGATGTGTCGAGACTAGTGTCGCAATAGTGGTGAGCATGTACCTCACGATCGTGAGCGTGAGCGATGTTGTGAGCGTCTTGCTCGCCATCACGAGAGTCTAGCTCGTGATAGTGACCACAAGACGTTCATGATTGAGATCACGAGGGTCAAGAGCTCGCTACCATGATTGTTTAATTCACGATCTTGCCGGAGTAATCCCCTAAAGAGGAAACCGAACAGGTGTTCTTCTTTAAGAAAGAGAACGTCGAGATCGTGATAACATACGATCTCGTGATCGTTGCGATCTCTATTGCGACGGATTGTCGCGAACGACATCCTGACCGACCAGGAAGATGAGGTGATGAGTCTCGCTCCTGCGATTGTTGAACAGAATAAATTCTGAACTCATCATTGGATTGTCACAAATGACATCCTGACTGACCAGGAAGACGAGGTAATGAGTCTTGCCCCTGCTATCATTGACCATGATAAATTCTGATCTCAACATTGGATTCTTGTCTCTGCGATCGTTAAGAAGAAAATAGTCCGTCGACCTGGCGATTGGCGAGCAAGCTGTTAACTGGCAATCGTCCGTAGTGTCAGAATTCTCAACAGACGGAAGTTGCATACGCAGGCTGAAACGTTGCCTGTAGGGAGAGAGAGAAAAATTGCGGATCGTTGTGAGACGACGATATCAGCAGAAGGCGAAGAGACTCGGCGTCAGCAGGAGTTGACGGAAGGGCGAACGGGAGGTGGACTTCGTATACAGTGAAGACGTCCGCAGCAGCTACAGCCACTGAATTCGCAGCCTGATGTCATCTTAAGGACTGAAGAAAAAATAAAGAGAATTAAAAATTCCTCCCCTCCGAAAGGGAAGAAAAAAACCAACCCGCGGACGGGAGAGGTTACCCCCAAGAGGAATAGTCAGCACAGTGGAATCCTTCCAATAACTGGGGGGACAAACATCAACATCTGAAAACTGTCACATTACTCTCTAATGGATCGTCAGGTGATCGTAAGCATCATATCTGTAAAGAAAAGAATGAGTGTAAAGCAATAGTTATAAATAGCTAAGCCTTGAAGGGAGAGAGAGGAGAAGTCTGCTGTCCACCAGCCAAAAAGAAAAAGTGATGTGGTTTATTGAACCGTGAGTAGATATAGGTGGCTGGGTATCACCCCAGCCACCCTTTACCTACCCACTGTAAGTGATCAGGTAGGATTGCCAACTCGCACTTTAAATCTAATAGCTACCTTCCAGCCCCGCCGAAAGCATATTCCACATAAACAACGAAAAGTTTGTTAGTATGGGAACAATTGTAATATCAATATCAGGCAGCTGGACTTGCCTCAAACATCATATAAGCAGTTTCAGGTCAAACACTGTAAATTTATAAATAAACTGCTTGTTTCTTTCAGCAAAAAAAAAAGGTTCCTTTGGTAATTTCTAGTGACAGACAACTATATAATTTCAAAATTATTGGATTTCCTATATTGAAAGTCTTTTGGGTATATGGGTAGTGAAATACTAAACTTAAAAATGAACTATATTACTCTTTTTTTGCTAAAAAGTTTTGAATATCAAAGCAATATTATAATCATTAATTATTCAACATGCATCATTCTACAGGCTTAAGAAAAATGGTATTCTAAGGCAGAGTATTTAATATGTATGACCTATGAAAGCACCTATAGCCAACTATCTTAGCTTACGTTTGCTACTGCTTCACAATAAGACTTTTTGGGAATTTACATTTTGAGAAATAATTGTAGATCTAAAATGACCCAACAGTATATAGACATAAAACTAATAATGTATACTAATGGCAAAATCAATGACCATCTCACAAAAAAATTGAGAACAATCTCACTTTCAATAAAATTTCTGCAATTCTGCACCTTTTCAAATAGTATATCAACACACTATTGTTCAGTTCACTTAAGTTACCTTCCATAGGGATTTGTTACCTACTATGTAACCTAACTGAGGTGTAAACTTCAGAAAAAAATTAAAATGAAAATTTTAACTTATCTTTAAACAGACTCCATCCTTGTTATCAGCTTTGATTTCAATATGAATAATTTAATCTTAGGCCATCACTGTTCCTTTACCTTCCATCTCCTTCCAATTTTATTAGGGAAATAGGGTTACCCACTAGAAAGTTTTTTGAGACTGACTTCGGGTTTTGGATTTCAAATGTGCAGGTAAATAAACACATCTGAAATAAAAGTAACATATATTACTATAAATATTCTTCACCTTCAAGTTATAACCTGACTCATAATTAATTAATTTGATAATAAGTTAACATTTCAGGATTCTCCATCAAAATTACTGGCATATTCAATTTCAGGTTTAGAGATCAAGATAACAAACACTTTTTACCCTTAAACTTGACCATGCTGTCATGTCATTAGCAAATCCATCTGAAGGAAGGACAGTGCTAATAACCAGAGATTGTGAAACAAAATAGAAGTTCAGCTTGGCTAATCATCCGAAACTATAGTAGCAACCATATATAATATATGATTGGTGCCTCATATCAACCCTATTCTTTAATCAATGGTTTACTTCGTACTATTCTTGATAAGGTTACCAGTATTGTCACTGCATTAGTAATATTGCATTTGAAGTGTAAAGAAGTGAATAAGATAAAATCTAACAATTACATAGGTGAATAGATAACGGATTTTGAGCGAAGCGAAAAATCTATTTTTGGGCGAGATAGCCATGGCGTCCTGATGGAAGGTTCCTGTTTGGTAGCTTCCTTGGGTATAAGACTACTAAGATATTCCCAGAGAATTTAACCACAGGTTATCACAGAATTCTAACTTCTGGAGCGAGTATCTCAAAGGTTTCCCTTTAAGACATCGTAATACAACAGGGGACACGCATGTCTGGTCGTGCCACATAGCTATCTCCACCCCGAACAGAGTTAACGCTTCGGTGTGTAAGGGCTGAGAATAGCTGGGAGCCGTTCCACAGCTAATCTCACTCGTGGCTACTACTGATACTCGAGACGTAAACAAACGGACGCCATTGCTCTAATGACGTCACGCGCGTCTTTATCCTGGCGCCAGTTGCTGCCCATCACCATGATACAATTGTGTAGGGTGGGAACAAACTGAACGAAGTAGTAGGGAGGGTCCAACAGGACGCCATGGCTATCTCACCCAAAAATAGATTTTTCGCTTCGCTCAAAATCCGTTTTTTGGGCTCAAGCCATGGCGTCCTGATGGAAGAGTACCAGAGAATCAATGTATCGTGGTAGATTTTCCCCCAGAGTTAAGTGCCTAGGCATTGAAAAAACAGCAAAGTAATCTTAGGTAAGAACCATAGGAACGAAATATCCTGCCCCCCATTGGTAGGAAGTTCCCATGGGCTATGCCGACGTCAAAGTGGTATTGAAGGGCTATTCATCTTGACAGAAGAACTTTTAAGAGCTTAGAGAT
Organism: Palaemon carinicauda; assembly: GCF_036898095.1. Classification (NCBI taxonomy): domain Eukaryota; kingdom Metazoa; phylum Arthropoda; class Malacostraca; order Decapoda; family Palaemonidae; genus Palaemon; species Palaemon carinicauda. Next base: position 127,712,925 of record NC_090727.1, on the reverse strand, counting down.
GAAGCAGAATGTTTGATATTTGTATAGGAACATTCTGAAGTAGGCCAGTGGTGGTTGGGCACTGTGTGTAGAGTTCATCTCCTGATTATCAGAAGTAAGTATTCGTGTAGGAACCTTACTGAGACAAGGTGAATATAATTTAGGAATAGACATCTTAAATTCTTCATGACCATAAGAAAGGAGGAATAAATAAAACTATGACAGTATGTATTTCATAGTAAGTAGGAGCTGAAAGAGACGCATAAGTAATAAAATAGAAATTTTATTTCACAATGCAGAAATTAAATAATTTACAGCAAAAGTAAAGTTCATTTACAGTAATAATAATGTACATAGAAATAAAGGCTTGCTCTTGAATCTGAAAGGGAATTTCAGGATTAGTAGGTACTCGTTCTCGAGGAACGCAAGTCTTTAAATAACACATCATGCTCAAGGCATGCGGCACTTGTGTGACACTATGACATTTCACCTGGGATAAGAACAGTTATAAAAGCACTAAGTGTTTTTAGACATCACTATGAATCGCTCGAGGGTCAACATAGGCACCCGAAGAGTTAGAGTCCCAAGTAACTCACTGTTCTACGCAGAGTTAGGTGCAGGTTTCATAACACTACCTGCGGCTACCACAAAATGTTTGATTTCGTGCACTTGTTTCGCATAATGTTTAAAGAAAACTCGCGAGGACTTCCAGCCCGTAAAGTTTTTAAGGCTCTCAAAGTCCATGCTCTGAAAGAAGTTCAGAGAAGATGCCACTTTTCTAGGATCATGACCAGCGGGTGTACTGTTCGGATCCGCTCTGCGAATGAAGTAGGTGATTTTCGCTCTTAATTGTTTCAGTGACAGGTCGCTGCCCGATGTTTCTCCTTTGAAGAGTTGGCCTCCACCAAAGTTTGAAGTTCTGCGAAGATAGACCTTGAGGCTCTCTACTGGACATAGAGAGACATCCTCCTTCAGGGGGCATATTCTCCAAGGGCCCCATCTTTTGGTGGGTAATTCATTTTTGGCGAGAAACGTCGGATCAGGGGAGAGGGTCACTTCTCCTGAATCAGCAAACAGGATGTGTCCCTCTTCTCTTGATAATGCCACTATTTCGCTGACTCGAGCTCCCGAGGCGAGAGCAAATAAAAATATAACTTTCTGAGTCAGATCCTTGAGGGGGCATGAATCATTGTCCAAGTTGGAGGCGAAATGGAGCACCTTGTCTAGTGACCAGGAGATCGGTTTCGGAGGGGGTGCTGGGCGTAGGCGAGCACATGCTTTCGGCAGTTTGTTAAAGATGTCGTTGGACAGATCAATTTGGAAAGCATATAGAATTGGTCTAGTCAAAGCCGATTTGCAGGTTGAAATCGTATTGGCTGCTAATCCTTGTCCATGAAGGTGAATGAAGAAGGACATACAGAAATCAATGGTGATTTCTTTAGGATTTTTTGCTTTAACAAAGGAGACCCATTTCCTCCAGGATGATTCATATTGCCGTCTCGTGGATTCGGTCTTGTATTCCTCTAGGAAGTCTAGACTTTTCTTCGAGATCCCAAACCTCTTCTTTGCGGCAAGGGAGAGAAAATCATGAGATGAAGGTCCTTGATTTTCGATGATGAAGCGAAGACAGTCGACTTCTGTACTTGTTGAGAGAGAACTGGGCCCGGGAGAGGGATCAGCTTGGGCTGCAGCTCCAGGACCAGGGGGTACCAGTTGCTCCGGGGCCACTTGGGAGCCACTAGGGCCGCTGTCCCTTTGAAGGTTCTCAGTTTGGAGAGGACTTTCAACAGAAGGTTGGTGGGAGGGAACAGGTATATCTTCGACCATCTGTTCCAGTCCAGTGACATGGCGTCCACCGCTTCTGCTTTGGGGTCCTCGTACGGGGCTACGTACAGAGGAAGTTGATTGTTGTCGCTCGTTGCAAAGAGATCTATCTGAAGTTCTGGGACTTGATGAGAGATGAAGGAGAATGATCTTGCGTCTAGAGACCATTCCGACTCTATCGGGTTTGTCCGAGATAGAGCATCCGCTGTCACGTTGCGGAATCCTTGTAGGTGAACTGCAGACAGGTGCCACTTCTTCTTCTCCGCCAGACGGAAGATTGGGAGAAGCACCTGATTTATCTGGGGCGATCTTGAGCCCTGGCGATTGAGACAACGAACTACCACCGAGTTGTCTAGGGTTAGACGGATGTGGATCGAGGGCGGCGGGGATAGCTTCTTCAGAGTAAGAAGGACCGCCATGGCCTCCAAGATGTTTATGTGGAACGTCTTGAATAGTGGAGACCAGGTCCCTTGAGCTTGTTTCAGGTGGGAGTGACCTCCCCAGCCCTCCAGTGAGGCATCCGTGTGGATGTTGAGTGATGGAGGAGGGTGTTGGAGAGGAATGGACCTTTTCAGGGCCATTGCTTCCGACCACGGCTTTAGGAGGCGTCGAAGTCTGTTTGGAAGCCGTCTCTTGAGGTCTCTTCGAGCGATGGATGCCGATCGTCTCCAGACTCCCGCGGCATCCTTTAGCTGTGCACGAAGCACTGGGTTTGTCACTGAGGCGAATTGTAGAGAGCCTAGAACTCGTTCCTGCTGTCGTCTTGAAATGCGTTTGGATTTCAGTAGTCGCTTGACAGACCCTGCTATTTCCTTCCTTTTCTTCTGGGGGATGGAAAGGCGGTGTGACTGAAGATTCCAGTGGATTCCCAGCCACTGAAACTTCTGAGCCGGAGAGAGGCGAGATTTCTTCTCGTTGATCTTGAATCCCAGGTGTTCTAGGTACTGGGTAACTTCGTCGCAAGACTTTGTACACTCTTCGGGCGATGGAGCCCAGACTAGCCAGTCGTCGAGGTAGGCCATCACCTGGACGTTTCTTAGGCGGAGCTGTTGTACTATGGCATCCGCCAGCTTTGTGAAGATCCGAGGGGCCACATTGAGGCCGAATGGCATGGCCCGGAAGGCGTAGCTTTTCCTTTGGAGTCGAAATCCTAGGTAGGAGGAAGCGTGATGGTTCATTGGAATGTGCCAATAGGCATCCGCCAGGTCTATAGAGACCGTGTAGGAACCTTGAGGCAGAAGGGTCCTTATTTGTTGAAGCGTCAGCATCTTGAATTTGTTGTTCTCTATGAACTTGTTGAGGGGGGATAAGTCCAGAATGACTCTGAGCTTGTCTGAGTCCTTCTTGGGAACGCAAAACAGTCTCCCTTGGAACCTGGTGGACTTTACCTTCCTTATCACCTTCTTGTTCAAGAGGTCTAGAACATATTCTTCCAGAATGGGGGTCGATTGTTGAAAGAACCGCTGGAAGATTGGGGGTGGTTGCACCCAACTCCAGCCTAGACCGTTCTTGATGATGCTGTGTGCCCAAGGATCGAAGGTCCAACGATCCTGGAATTGGCGGAGTCTTCCTCCCACCGGAAGCACTTCATTGCTTCTGGTGTCCCGAGGACTTGTTGCCTCGGCCGCTAGCTCCCTTTCCTCCTCTACCTCTGGAGGGACGACGAGAGGCGTCTCTGCTTGCACCCCTGGACGAGCCTCTACCTCTGGCATGAAAGGTAGTGGATGGCTGCTCAAAGGCAGGGGTGAAGACCGGTGACTGTGACAACACCGGTTGGGGGACCAATTGAAAGGTCTGTTGTGGTTGGGCAACCACTTGGGAGGTAGCGGGTCCCGGAAACTGACGTCTTTGTTGACGTTGCTGGGGTTTCGGCTTCTGAGGTTTCCTCTTAGGCTGAGGTCCATCGTCCTGAGAGGTTTTCCTTTTTCTGGACATGCCCCACTTGTGGAGAAGGTTCCTATTCTCCGTGGCGGCTCTGTCAGTTATTTCCTTGACAAGGTCAGAAGGAAACAGGTGCTTTCCCCAGATGTTGGAGGAAATCAGCCTCCGGGGTTCGTGTTTCACGGTGGCACCGACAAACACGAATTCACGACAGGCTCTACGAGCCTTTATGAAATGGTACAAGTCCTTCATTACCGTGAGTAAGTGGGATTTGGCCAGTACCATGTAGTGATCGGGTACTGCTGTGTCACAGGCCATAACTTCAAGTTGGACTTGATGAGAAAGAGATGCCGCAAGCCTCTCCTTCGTGTCTTGTTCCCGGCGAAGGAGGTGATCATTGAGCTTAGGGAGGTCTTCATTAAACTGACGTCCGGCGACGTCAGGATCGAGCCTACCCACGACGAAAGTATGTTGGACATCTTTCCATTGTCTAGTGTCAGGGGGTGTCACGATGGAGAAGGGTCTGCACTCCTCCAGTGCAGGGCAGGGTTTTCCTTCTTCCGCCGCTTTAAGGCATGCAGCCAAGGCCTTTTCCAAAAATGGAAGAATCGCAGTGTCAGGTGCGACATATGTAGGATGCTTCTTGCTCAAGGCAGGAAGCTTAGAGCAGGTAAAGCCCCTGCTCTTAAATGCGGAGGCTAGCATAGCCTGGGCCTTTGCGAGATCGAACACTATCTCTTCTTTAGGTTCGGTCTCCTCCTTCGAGGCAGGTTCGGAACGAAGCCGGACGTAACAGTCCGGGTAGGCCTCGAAGCTTGGGAAGAACTCCACATCTTCCAACGGGACCGTGCCGATTTTGTCACTAACAAAGATCCTGCCGGTCGCAATAACCATATGCTCTGCATACCTCCACGGGTTGGCATGAGAGCAAGCTGGGAGATCCTTGACCGAGATCTTCTTCGGTTCTCTGGATCCAATCATAGACCTGATGGACTCCTGGTTCTCCTTCAGTCTGTCGTCCATGACAGCTCTAATCAGTCGGATCAGTTCTTGGGTAGAAGAGGAAGGATCCGGGGTCGAGGAGGTAGACGGGATGGACACATCCGTCGGTGTAGGAGTAGGCGGAGGGATGGACGAGGGAGTAGCTCCAATCTCCGACTCGGTGTATTCCACCTTGTCTTCGTCCTCTTCGGCTCCTTGAGCCATAAGCGTCTTCTCCGTGTCTTCCGAGACGTCAGAGATCTGTTCATCATCCTCGGAATCTAAACGACACTCGTGCATGGACTGAGCCATGACCACATCAGGTTCCACCGTAATTTGGACAGTGGGGATTGCTTCCTTTGGAACCACTGAGTCAGGGGAGGCCTTAGGGAACAACAGGGACCTCAGTTCTTCGGTGGCCAGGTACGGTCCAGTAGCATTTCTCTGAAAACCACGCACCCACTTGCGCAGTTTTTCACGAGCAATGTCTCTAACCTCCGCTGAGGGAGGGTTATGGAAGGCCTCAACTAGGTAGGCCTGGCAGACCGTACATTCCAGTGGATTCCAGAACTTCCAATCCCCTTTCTTGTCTGAGCAAGGGGCGTGAGTCCTGCACGCCGTATGTCCGTAAAACTGCGAGCGTTTCACAGCACAGTATGCGAAATCGCACTTCATCTGCTCCTCCTGTGGAAGAAAGAGAAAATGAGTATGGGGGAGTCATAGGAATGGCTCTTAAATTAAGTTAATATTAATCATTAATTTTAACTTAAAGAAGGTGTGATGCATAGAGAATGAAACAGTAAAGGAGAACACGCTCCATGCATCTCGCCCGGCTGGTTACCATAGGCTTGGTCCTGGGATAATCCAAATGACCGAGATCATTGGATATAGTTTCCTAGGATTCCCATTATATTGGAACTCCATGGAAAGCCAAGGACAAGGTTGGGATCGAATTCATTCGGTTCCCAGATAAGAGCCAGAAGGCCTCATTAAGGGAAACTGCTTCTGGCAACCAGCCGCGCTAGGATGCACATAGCATGCTGGAAATAGAAGAATGCAAAGAGACAGCATGATCACGAATAGAGCAGTACTAGGTACTGATCTTAGAAGCAAAGCAGCTTATCTATTTGCAAGGTAGGGCTATCTTAGTCTTATGATAGCTACAGAGAGGGGGTGCAAGTATTCTTGACGCCTCCGGGGCATCCGGCAAGCCGCCGGCACGCCGGAGCTCGCTCCAGCATAGATTCTGGCACTAGAACAGACAATTTTCAAAGTCAGTTAGATACCAGGATGGCGGCCGCCGGCACAACGGCGGCACGCCGGCAGGGAGCGGCAGCTCCGGCAGCCGGAGGATGCCGGATTGGTGACTGGGGTAAGGATGGTACAGGTAGTATCGGGTTGCCGGCAGTATATGCCGGCACTCCGGAGATCGACCGGCAAGCGGACGATTAGATAGGAGTAGGAGAGCTGCCGGTAGTAGCCGGCGGCAGCCGGCAGTCCCTCGGTACACGGGGGGCTGGCGGCAAGGGTAGGGAAGTCACCAAGAGGGAGGCAGGTATTGCCGGCAGAAGAGGCGGCAAGAGACCGGCACCCGGATAGATAGAGAGACAGGGGGAGGGGGGGGAAGGATGCAGGAAGTACCGTCAGGGTTCCAGACATCCCTCCCCCTCCCTGAGGGGGTGTACCCATGATAGAGACAGGCTCTAGCATCCATAAGCAGGGGTCACTAGGGACCGGGAGCAGGTAGCCCAAGGGAGGACTAGGGAACACCCAAGAGGGGGGGGGGGAGACTCCCCTATGCAGAGCTACACTAGTAACTAACCTTATAGGACACTATGAAGGTATATGTACCAGAGCGGACAGCACAGGGAAGCTCGGGTAGCCCTACTCATCCACCCTAAGGAGGATTTGTAGGACAGGGGACAGATGAGTATAAACTAACCTAAGCATAGGCTAGGCTATACAAGAGATAGGTGGGGAGGGAGAAGAGAGGGGTCTTCCCAGGAAGGGTTTCTGTACCAGAGCGGCCACAAAGGGAAGGGAGGACACTCCCTAACCTAAGATTAGGCTGATCGGCTAAAACGGTGCAAGAGTACAGTTTCAGCATGGAACAGAGAAACCTTCCTAACCCGGCCTAGATCAGGGCTAAAAGTCCTGAACTAGGCAAGGAAGAAGACGTATCGCTATCGCAGGAAAGTCGTAGACTATCCTAGCCATAGAGGTAGGCTAGCCTAACCTCACTCTCAGACGCAATCCTAAAGGGGGTTCATTCCTTTAGGGAGGACTGAGAGGCGATATAATACTCTATTAGACAATAAATCCCTTTACTCAGAAAAGGGATCAAGGCTAATTAGAGGGAGTGCCAAGGCAGGGGATGAAGGAAGCATATAGGGGTCCTAAGGTTAGGTTAGGCTAGAAAGAATCACTGACTAGCCTATCCCCTATATGGTCCCTGAAGGCGAAAACATTTGCATCACTAGTCAAAAGTATTGTAAAATAATAATGCCACTATCTTCATAACTTAGTCTAGGATCACTGATAAATCATGCATGAACACTTGTATATAGGCTCCTGGCCTGGGGGCTATAGTAGCCGACTGGTATGAGGTCAATCGATGACCGATAAAAAGCGTCTAAACACGATATAAAAGTTCCTAGCTATGAAGACTAAATAAACTAATGTATTCGATTAGTATATAAGGCCGGAAGCGTTGTTGTGGCTAACTAAATAGGACATGCAAAACAACAACGACGCCATAAAATGGCGGGTCCGGTAGAGGCACAGCTCTGCCACAAAACATCAATTATTTCGCGAAATAATATTTACTTTACGGCCAGAGCTTAATTAAACAATACTGGAACCTTGTACTCAACTTTCCAGAAGAAGGCGAGGCTGAAGGTAACGACATAGCGAAGATGCAAAGCGATAAAGTTCACACAAGGGAAAATCCGTCTAAGTAGGGCAGCTACTAAACAAAGGATAAAGACGCGCGTGACGTCATTAGAGCAATGGCGTCCGTTTGTTTACGTCTCGAGTATCAGTAGTAGCCACGAGTGAGATTAGCTGTGGAACGGCTCCCAGCTATTCTCAGCCCTTACACACCGAAGCGTTAACTCTGTTCGGGGTGGAGATAGCTATGTGGCACGACCAGACATGCGTGTCCCCTGTTGTATTACGATGTCTTAAAGGGAAACCTTTGAGATACTCGCTCCAGAAGTTAGAATTCTGTGATAACCTGTGGTTAAATTCTCTGGGAATATCTTAGTAGTCTTATACCCAAGGAAGCTACCAAACAGGAACCTTCCATCAGGACGCCATGGCTTGAGCCCAAAAAATAAGGTATACTGTAATTATATTTTTCTGGTATAATAGAAGGAGGACATTAATATCTTTTCAAATACTTTAGTTATATGAAAAGATTTCAATGAACTCTCTTTTAGTACTTGGATTCAAAGTCAGAGTTTTTATTTTCTGAAGGATAGTAGCTGTCCAATTATAAACAAACTGGTCCTCTCAGCTACTATCAGACCTTGCCTAGTCCTTGCCATTGATGTGTTGTCAATTAAGCATTTCACGGCACAGCCCAAAAAGTAACTTGGTAGACTTGGGGTCTAAATCTTTTGATGTGTACTAAAAGTTTTCCCCCATTGATATCTTCCAACAATTACAGAAAGTGAGTACTGTATCAGTAGGATTTATTGATAGTGGTTACATGGCACATTGTTAGGGTCAGCAAAACCATTCAGCCCAAAAATGAAACTAGGAGAAATCCTGATACACTAAGATGTTAAAGTAGATAAATGTTGGGCAGAAGGTTGCAACAAAGGCAGTTAGAATGAAGGCAAAGTAGAAGGATAAAAAGATGACCATGGTAGGGGCCACAGGGAAACTGTGAAAAATGATAAATTTGGAAGCAATTTGTATTTTTTATAGGATACAAACCTGGAGGTATTTATAGGGGTATTTACTTTCGGCGTAGCTGAAAGACGAGCCAAGATAACTTTAGCGAGGGATAACTACCCCATCCGCTAGTTAGTGGGTAGGAGCCACTCACTCGCACCTCTCGGTTGATTAACCACTTTGCTTTCGGGCAGGACTTCTTGGGGGACAGGGTGGCAGGCTAAGTTTTATAAATAGCTCCAAATTACTTCCAAATTTGTCATTTGTTCCGGAGCAAATACAAACCCTCCGCTATTTATAGGGTTGACTTACTCTTAGGAGGGAGGAAGTCCTCACCAACTGGTCTTAGCTATGACCTGGGGTTCTCTCTACTTCAATCTGAGATTGAAAATAATAGGAACCCTACCCTCGCTAAAATCAAGTGCCGTTACAGTATAGGGCAACGCACTGATAGCGGCCTGCAGAAGATTGTGTGAGAGCAATTAGCAATGCGGCTTGTCCTTAACGTAGAACTCTGGTACAAACCTAGAGTTCTTTAGACTTAGTCAATACCCTCCCTCTAAAAGATATTGGTAACGTAGCAAAGTATTATAACTATACATACTTGGGTGGCACAAGGGAAATGAGTCTTACCTGCAGAGAGGCGAGGTCAGCTATGCTGGGCCTTGCAGAGCTGTTTTCCCCAGGGGGGAGGAAAGGTGAAAGAAAGAAAGAGTCAGTCATCCCAAGACTAACTGGGGTAACTTCAGCCCTCAACCCTCTGCTACTTTTCCATCAAGGAGCTTGAGGAGTTAGACCACTTGTGCAGCCACCACAGGACCAATGGAAAAATTCTCCATGTTCCTGTGGGTTACGTCTTGCAGGTATTGGGTGGTGAAGGCCGTTTGATGCTTCCACACGCCCGCTTGTAGTACCTGCGCCACAGGAGTAGTTTTTCTTGAACGCCAGGGATGTTGCAATGTCCCTAACATTACGAACTCTGGGTTGTTTGGACAGAGGAGGTTCTGGATTGAGAGCCTGCTCAATCCATTTCCTAATCCATGAGGAAATGGTATACTGTATTCCTTGTGACCCTTCTCTTGACCTTCCCTGTGCTAAGGAAAAGCGCTTGCACACAGGGGCGAGCTGCTGTTGTTCCTTTCAAGTAACACTTCAGACCCCTCACTGGACTGAGTAACAGTTGGCCAGGATCTTCGGTTACAAAACGAAGACTCTCTATCCGAAATGGGCTGAACCTAGAATCCAGCACACCCAGATTTTGAGTCTTAGCAATGAACTCGGGGACGTCACTGAGGATTACTTCTCATCTCCTGAAGAAGGAGACGTTAGAAGATAGACCATGCAGTTCGTCGACTCTCTTGGCCGAGGCTAAGCGAGTAGGAACACTGAAGATTGGTGTAATGGTTTGTAAGGGGGGCCCTTCAGAGACTGAAGAACCTGAACCACGTTCCAAGGAGGAAGTCTAAGTTCCGACTGGGGACAAGTAAGCTTGTAATTACAGTACATAAGAGTAAAGAAAGTTCCAACAAGGAGAAAATATTTACTCCTTTCCGTTTAAAGGCGTGACTCAAGACTGAGCAGTAGCCTTTGAATGCCGAAACCAAGAGAAGCATTTCTTCCCGAAGGTGTACAAGGAACTCCGCTATAGTTGGAATAGAGGCATCAAGGGGAGAGATACCCCTTCCATTGTCTGAGGTGTCTACACATTCTAGCAAAAAGCCACTGTGTGTGAGGATGTGCTGGACAGTCTCCAGACATGAAGCCAACGTAAAGATATAGTTCTTTGGAAAATGACAGTATGGGGTTGGTTGAGCAAGTCGTGCCGTGGAGGGAGTTCCCTTGGGATCTCTGTGAGGAGTTGCAGGAGGTACGGGAACTACTCTGCATGATGCCATAGCGGAGTCGTAGGTTGCTGCTAGCTTGGACCTGGCTGAGGACTTTCCTCATCAGACAGAATGGGGAAAACGCATACACGTCCGGGTTTACCCACCGCTGTTGGAAAGCATCTTGCTGAAGAGCTTGGGGATCTGGGAGCCTGAAGTTCAGGGCCGTTGCAAACAGATCCACAGTAGGGGAACTCCACAAAGTCAGGACTTTGTTGGCTACTAGAGAATTCAAAGACCACTCGGTGCCACCTCTGCCAGAGGCATTGCAGGCATTCTCCCACTGGCGAACTGATGAGAGGTTTGCCCTCTCTAGTGGGAGTGGTCGCCTCAGCCGTCCCCTCTACACCCTTTCTTTCCTCTGAAAGGTTTGTTTCTCTTCTAGTTTCTAGTCTCAAAGGGCCGCTTAGACACCTTGGCAGGTCCTGTGGACCTAGATGTCGAGGGATTTGATGTATTGGGCTGATCTCTGGGAGGTTCAGGAGCCCTCCCTTTAGGCTGGGTAGCCAGGCCCTATGGGGGAGAGAATCCTTAGAGAATTTTCTCCACCTATTTGCAGCCCTCTCTACTTATTCCTGGTTGAGAAGAGCCGATCACTCGAGGGTCAAGTTCCTAGGGAGTGCACTTTGTTTTCGTCACCTGCCTGTGGAATCTTCCAATCACAGTATCCCTTCTCTTTAAGATTGCATTTGCCCACAGGTTAACTGAGTGGTGCGAGAGGAACTCCAGAGTCCGGGTACCAGACAAGAGGAAAGACTCCAATGACTGCCTTTTAGATTCTTTGGATAAATACCCGGATCTTACAATGTGGCCTAATGACCGTACTTCGCACCTCTCTCTATGTTGAGGAGCTCAGTTGCAGAAAGCGAGGTTCTCAAGGTCGAAAGTCTCTGCACACAAAGACCCTTAGTAAGGGAGTCTACTCAAGGGTCGAGGGTCAGGGTAGGAAGGAGCTCGTATTTTATCACTTAATACTTCCTTTGGAAGGAGAAAGGAAGTGGAAAAGCCCTGGATGAGGATCCCTCCCTCAGAGAGCTAGATGTGCCTGCTATCTGTGAGATAGCTTTCCTTCTGGACACTGTCAATCCCTTCGATCAGGACAAGACTGCACTAGTCTTAAGGAATCTCTGGGTGCCAAACAGTTGGTCCAGGACTATGTCCTTGCCTTCCTGGGGAGTGGTACCAGGGTCTGACAGCTTGTTGATCGATCTCATACAGGCCAAGACTTTCCAGAAGTCGTGTTCCAACTACTTACATTCAGCCTCGGAGTGGAACTTTGGACTCGCTGCTCTAAAGAGATTTTCGTCATCAGTGTCCAAAAACTCATCTACCTTCAAGCTCTCATCCATTGAAACCTGGGGTAGGTCGAAGTCGTTAACTGGTTCTTGAGGTCCAATATCAAGTATCTCCAATCTATTGGCCTCAGAGTTTCCCTCAATTTTGAGTTTTTAGGAATTGTCTTTTGAGTCTTTTGACTCTCTATGAGGAGGAAAGTGCTCTTCCAGGATGGAAGGTCTGGGAGGAGCCTGCAGTTCCGTTGGAGCGTGAGACTTGGGAACTGAAAATTGCTCGTCTCTGGTTGGTTTAGAGATTGGGAGGAGTCCCGGAGGAACAATCTCTAAGGGTTGAGACCTGAAAGGTCGAAGGGAGATCTCCCTGATCGATGAACTGGGGGTACGTTAGATCGACTAACCAGGACAGATTTCTTCCTGGGGTGAGAAGGACCTGCAAAGGATATAAAAGATACCGCCACTAAAGTGGGATACTAGGAGTGGATTAGATCTGAGGCTGTTGAGGTTTTGGAGGGGCTGGGAGGCCCAAGCCAACTAGAGACTTCTACAGGGTAGACACCAAGGTGTCGTACCAAGACGGAAGTTCGCCGACTGAGGTCTGGGGTCTCCTTTGGGAGCCCTCTAGGAGATGAACGATTTTTGGTGGAATGGCATTTTAGAGCTTGGCAAGCTCTAGGAGACAATCTCTTGGGTATGAGAAGGTCCTTCTTGGTTGTCCGTAGCAGACGATCAGTTGATATTGGAACACCTGAGAACTTGTTCAGGGGTTCCTTAAACTTATCTGCGAAGGGTATTGGTCTGCCGCTAGATCTTGTAGTTGCAGAGGTTGTTGCCAGAGGCATTGGGTTCACGATCACTCATGAAATCGCTGCTGAAGTGCGTGGAATCAGCCAATTTACACTTTAAATCATGCAATTCACGAGTTAAAGGGCACGCTTCACGAGCAGATGTATCTGTTTCATGAGCGATTGATGGCGAGCGAGTAGGAAGAAGCCTCAGGGGCTTCTTCAGCCCTATAGGGCTACAATCCCTCGCTGGAGGCGGTAATGGAAGCAACGCATTGTGTTAGCGAGCGTTGCTTCAGCAGGCGACGAGTAGGTGAGCGTCATGTAGGCAAACACTTGCCTAAGATACCCAAAGCTGTACAAGGAGCAGGGGGTAACCTATAAGGACGCCTCTCTAGGAGTTGTCTTTTGGGAGATGGCTCTTCGTGCATTGTTTGTCTCAGAGAAAGAGCAGCAGGGCAGCAGGAGACTGTCAAATTGGAGAACGTCGCGTGGATCGTGAGCGCGAGCGTCTAAGTGTTCTCAAGAAGAGGATTGTTTCGATTGTGATCTTAAATGCTTGTCTCATGATAGTGAGCGTCCTGCTAGTGATCGTGAGTGCCCCGCTCTTGATCTTGAGCGTCTTCCTTGTGATCATGAGCGCTTTGCTGACAATGATGAGTGTCTAGCTGAAGGTGAAGGTGCTCCTCTAGGGGAAGCAACAGCCCCCAAAGTCTGCCCTCCTACTCGATTGTCCTCCGGAGGAAGGCAAGCGAAGAGGAGCTTTGGAGAAAGAGATCTAGGTGTGCTTGAAGAAGAAGCCCAAGGTCTCTTTGCCCCTGAAGAGGAACCTGGGGAAGAGATTTCTCTTTTCAACTTCTTCCTGTGATGCCAAAATTTCTCCCACTGGGAGGCAGGCCACTCCCTACACTTCACAAGGCAAATCCTGCTTGCAGCGACGCCCCCTGCAGGTCGGTTTTAGCCGACGACAAAAAGTACCTTCTTGTTCATTTAGATATACCACTAATGTCATGTTTGTCGCTCATCAACAATACCAAGAGGCCTGAAAATGACAAATTCGTAGATAATTTGTATTTTTCCTAACTATACAAACCTTAGCTATTTAATATGGGTAATTACTTTCGGCGTAGCTGAAATGACGAGCCATTAGAATTTTAACGAGGGTTTACTACCCCACCGCTAGTTAGCGGGGGTAGGGAGGGGTAGTATACTACCCCTCCCCTCAGACACACCTGTGCTGAGCTCACTTTGCTTAGAGGTAGGACTTCACGGGGGACAGGGCTGGCGAGCAAGTTTGATTAAATAGCTAAGGTTTGTATAGTTAGGAAAAATACAAATTATCTACGAATTTGTCATTTGTTCCGTAACTGAAATACAAACCACGCTATTTAATATGGGTGACTCAACCCTTAGGAAGGGTGGTAAGTCCTAGCCATTACTGGCTTTTGGCTTTTTGCCCGGGGACTCAGTATCTAAGTGTGTTGGTACTCAACGATAAGGAGTCCCTGCACCTCGCTAGCACCTTGCTCTGCAAGGGCTGAGGTCTACATAAGCTGTGTGTGGAGGAATGAAGTGTGACTCATCCTAGGTGGTTGACCTGAAGTTCTTTAGATGGAACTTAAGGCTAGGACTCTCCCAATACCACCTCGTCAGGGTATGGGGACGTGACAGTATTAGCTTAATACTAGGAACACAAGGGAACATGGTTTACCTGCAGTGGTTTGAGGTCAGCTGTGCAGAGAACCCAAGATGCTGCTTTCCCCAAGAGAGGGGAGGATGAAGAAAAGAATAAGGGCCAGACATACCTTTTCATTCATGCAGACTAAAAACGGGTAACAATGCCCTCAACCCTCTTCTACTTGTCCATTAAGGAGCCTGAGGTTTAAACCAGCTGTTGTGCAGCTACCACAGGGCCGATAGAGAACGTATCGAGCCTCCTGTGAGTCACGTCTTGCAGGTAGTGGCCTGTGAAGGTCGTCTGACACTTCCACACCCCTGCTTGTAGAACCTGCGTCACTGAGTAGTTCTTTTTGAAGGCCAGGGACGTAGCTATGCCCCTGACATGTGCTCTAGGGGGACGTGACGGAGGAGGGTCGAGATTCAGGGAATGATGGATTACCCTACTAATCCAAGCCGAGGTGGTATTCTTGGTGACCCTCCTCTTTGTCCTCACAGTGCTTACAAACAATGCTTGCACTTGAGGATGAATAGCAGCTGTTCTCTTAAGATAGAGCCTCAGACTCCTTACTGGGCACAGTAGGAGATGGTCTGGGTCATCTGTTATGGAACGAAGACTCGAAATCAGGAAAGACTCAAACCGAGGGTCTGGCACTCCCGGATTCTGAGTCTTAGCTACAAATTCAGGTACGAATCTGAACGTTACCTCCCCCCATCCCCTTGAATGGGCGATGTCATACGAGAGACCATGCAGTTCCCAAACTCGTTTGGCCGAAGCCACCGCAAGTAGGAACACCGTCTTCCAAGTCAGGTGGCGATCTGAAGCCTGGGGTAATGGTTTGAAGGGAGATCTCTTCAGAGACCTGATAACTCGAACCACGTTCCATAGAGGAGGTCTCACTTCCGACTGAGGGCAGATAAGTTCATAACTTCGTATGAGTAAGGAAAGTTCCAGCGAAGAAGAAATGTCCACTGCTTTGAGCCTAAAGGCGAGACTTAAGGCTGAGCGACAGCCTTTCACTGCCGAGACTGAAAGGCGCATTTCTTCTCGCAAATACACGAAGAACTCCGCTATTGCTGGAATAGTTGCATCGAGTGGAGAGATACCCCTTCCACGACACCAACCACAGAAAACTCTCCACTTTGCCTGGTAGACCTCTGCGGATGACCTTCGCAGGTGGCCAGACATCCTTTCCGCAACTTGTTGCGAAAATCCTCTCTCTGCGAGGAGATGCTGGATAGTCTCCAGGCGTGAAGCCAAAGGGAAGCTACGGCTTTGTGAAAGATGTTGGCGTGTGGTTATTTGAGTAGCTCGCGTCGTGGAGGGAGTTCTCTCGGAACCTCCGTCAGGAGTTGCAGAAGGTCTGGAAACCATTCCGCGTGATGCCATAGCGGAGCTATCAGGGTCATCGAGAGATTGACCGATGTTCTGGTCTTGTTGAGTACCCTCCTCATCAGACAGAACGGGGGAAAGGCGTAAACGTCGATGTTGTCCCACTGTTGTTGGAAGGCATCTTGCCAGAGTGCCTTGGGGTCCAGGACTGGGGAGCAGTACAGCGGGAGCTTGAAGTTCAACGCTGTAGCGAACAGATCCACAGTCGGGGAACCCCACAAAGTCGGGACTTTGTTGGCTACTAGACGATCCAAAGACCACTCGGTACTCACTATCTGAGACGCTCTGCTCAGACTGTCGGCGAGCTCATTCCTCTTGCCTGGAATGAAGCGAGCCTATAGTGGAATCGAGTGGACTTCGGTCCATCTCAGTATCTCTACTGCAAGATGGGATAGCTGCTCTGAAAAGGTGCCTCCCTGCTTGTTGATGTAAGCCACTACTGTGGTGGTGTCGCTCATCATCACCACAGAATGACCCGCCAGGTATTGTTGGAACTGTTGAAGGGCCAGGAATACGGCCTTCATTTCTAGCAGGTTTATATGGAGGCACTTTTTCGATTCTGACCATAGGCCTGAGGTCCTGTGGTTCAGAACGTGGCCCCCCCACCCTTTCTTTGAGGCGTCCGAGAACAGCATCAAATCCGGGGGGAGGACGAGAAGATCCACCCCTTTTCATAGGTTCTCGTCTGTCACCCACCACTGAAGGTCCGTCCGTTCCGCGGGCCCCACAGGGACCATGACATCCGGGGAATCGTGTCCTTGATTCCACCGAGACTTGAGTCGCCATTGCAGAGATCTCATTCTGAGGCAACCATTGGGAACTAGACGGGCCAAGGATGAGAGGTGACCGAGAAGACGTAACCACGATTGGGCTGGGAGTTCGTCTCATCTGAGGAAAGGACATGCGACCCTCCTCAGCCTTGCTATCCTGTCGTCTGATGGGAAGGCTTTGTGGAGATTGGTGTCTAAGATCATGCCTACATATACCAGTCTTTGAGTAGGAAGCAGAGAGGACTTCTCAAGATTTACCATGATCCCCAGATCTTGGCAAAGTCCGAGAAGTTTGTCTCGGTGTCGAAGAAGGGTCGACTCCGAGTCTGCTAGGATCAGCCAGTCATCCAAATAACGGAGGAGACGGATGCCGATCCTGTGTGCCCAATATGATATCAGGGTGAACACTTTGGTGAAAACCTGGGGTGCTGTGGAGAGACCGAAACACAGCACCTTGAACTGGTAGATCTTGTTGTCTAGGCTGAATCTTAAGTACTTCCTTGAAGACGGATGGACTGGGATCTGGAAGCACGCGTCCTTCAGATCCAGCGTACACATGAAGTCTTGGGGTCTTACTGCGAGTCTGACCGTGTCTGCCGTCTCCATACTGAACGGGGTCAGCTTGACAAACCTGTTCAGGGCTAAGAGGTCGATGACTGGTCTCCAGCCTCCAGACGCCTTCCTTACAAGAAAGAGTCGACTGAAGAAGCCGAGGGAGCCGTCGACCTCCTGGAGAGCGCCCTTCTTCAACATGGTCTCGACATCTGCCCGAAGGGCTTGCCCCCTTGCCGATCCCATGGCAAGGGAGCTCGACGATACTGGACCCGCTGTCAGGGGAGGTAGAGATGTTGTGAATGGGACGCGATATCCTTGACTGATTACAGAAATCATCCAGGCATCGGCCCCGAGTTGCTGCCACCTGATCATGCAACTTTGTAGGCATCCCCCCACTGGTGGACATGCCAATCCTAGTGTTTGCAGCCTCGGCCACTCCCTCTAAGATTTTTCCCTCCCCTGGAGGACTTCTTGCCAGGGCTTCGACACCGTTGTCTTTGCTGGCACTGCCGGTTTCATTGTCTTGGATGTGCGAGGTTGTTGGGGTGCTGGAGGTGGTTTATAGGGCTTCGATGTAAGAGCCCTATGTAGGAGAGTCCTGGTTGGACATCCTCCACCTCTAAGCTGCCTGTTCCCCGTCTTTCGGCTCAAACAAGTTCCTCCCCAATTTGGAGGAATGCCTGAGTCTGCTGACCTCGGTGCTGGGGACCTTCGCGTGAAATCTCTGAAACCGCATCACGACGCTTCAAGATGGAATTAACCCACAAGTTCGTGACTTGGTCGGCTAGAAACTCAATGGTACGAGTGCCTGATAGAAGGAAGGTCTCCAAGGCCTTCCTGTTATTCTCCTTGGATAGGTCCTCGGATCGTAGCAGGATGCCGAGAGACCCCAGCCAGATATCCAGCCACGAAGTTGCCTGCATGGCACACTTCGCTACCTTCTCCAGACTGAGGATCTCCGAGGCCGAGAAAGACACTTGCCAGCTGGTGAGTCTCTCTAGAGGGACTTCCTTGGTAAGCTCTTCCACAGAGTGGTGTAATGGAAGAGCTAAACAAGACTCCTCCATGATCTCAAAGTACCTCCTCTGATGGACACGAGGAGGCGGGAGGAGTTTGTTGTCGGCGGTGGAACGGCTGGAGGAGGCAAGCTCTGAGAGCTGGCCCTCAACCTTATCTCTGACACTCTTGACCCCTTGGGACCAAGGCAAAGCCGCACTGGCCTTAGGGGGCTTCTGAGTGCCGAAGACTCGGTCCAGGACCGTGTCCTTGCCCTCTCGAGGGGGAATCTCGGGATCCGAGAACCCGTTGAGACTCCTCATCAGAGTCAGAACTTGCCAGAACGCATGTTCCGACTCCTGTAGGGCTGGCATCCTCGAGGACGACTTAAAACAGTCCTTCGACTCCCTCCTGGGAGGGATACAGGACTCCAACAGTGATGGCGGGAGGCTCTTCTCCACCCCTACCCGAGAAGACCTCTACACGAGGTGGGGTTTCTACCATTTGTGCTATGGGAGAACGCCTCGCCTCACGAGAATCCCGAGGACGGGAAATCTTCGTCCAAAGGGGAAGCAGAGAAAGTCTGGGGAGGGAGGGAGCCTTCCTCCAAGACTTCCGAGGAGCCAGCTTAACCCCTCTTCAGGGGGGTCAGTACTGCCGCTGATTTGAGGCCCAATTCAGAGAAGGCAGGCTTAAAGGCCTGCACGACAGCTCTGACAAGGGACCCAAACCATGGCTGCTTACTGACAGCGGCGCTGTCAGAGACTCCCTCTGGAGGGAAGGGGATCGTTCGATCCCTAGGAGTAGAAACCACAACAGGGTCTTCCTGAAACGAAGAAGGGGAAGAATACAAGTTCCTGGACCTATCCAGTGTTCTCCCGCCCTCCGGCGAGCGCGCTGGTCTGCGCTTGCAGGGGGTGAGGGGACGTGAAGGAGACGACCTGGTTGCTCGCGGTCTTGCAGCCTCGTGTGTGGGATCGCGCTGGAAATCACACTGCGAATCGCGCGATAGGTTCTTATCCGGTTCGCGCGGGCGCGCGGGGGTGATGGTGCGGGGGCGCGGGGGTGATGGTGCGGGGGCGCGGGCGAGCGATGGCGCGCGGCGAGCGATGGCGCGCGGCAAGCGATGGCGTGCGGGCGAGTGATGGCGCGCTGACGAGTGATGGCGCGCAGGCGAGGGAGCGCGTTGACGCGCTGGCGCGCAGGGGCGGTAGAACGCGTGGGCGATCGATGGCGCGCAGTGGCGCGTTCTGGAGAAAGCCTAGGGCGAGCAGCAGGTTGAACAAGCGTTCGCGCGCATGGAGGCAATTGCACGTGAGCGCGTGGACGCGCAGGATCCTTCTGAGCCCTTGAGGGTGAAAGTGTTGGGCGCGCACGCAGGGGAAACCTCCCTTGCGCGCGGGCGCATAAGAGGGCGCACATCTACGATGGGCGAACGGGCGTTGCGCACGAGGGCGCGCGTTGGTGACTGCGCGCGATGGCGCGTAGGAGAAAGCTGGCAAGCCGGAGGGGTCTGATGGCGTGTAGGAGATCGCTGGCGAGCAGGGGAAGATGGTATCTTCCCTCCTGCGCCCAGATCTGAAGATCGTGGGCGCGCGGGCGAACGTTGGCGCGCAGGAGATCTAGGGCACGCAGGAGACTGTGGGCGCGCAGTGGCGTGCTGGCGAGCAGGAGAGCGCTGGCGCACAGGGGATCGACGGCGCGCAGGTGAGCGCTGGCGCGAAGTCTCAGGAACAGATGCTCGCTGGTGCGTTGTCTCCGGGTCAGCAACTGTAGAGAGCTTGCTCGCAATAGCGCGCAGGAGAACGTTGGCGCGCAGGTGATACCTGTCGCTTAAGGGACTTTGCTACAATGTGAGTAAGTCCCTTTTGCCCCGAAGGGACCCTGGCCTGCTTGCTCGCAGGTTGCGTGGGCGCCCACAGCGCGTCGGCAGCTAGGAAGGGCGACGGCAGGTCAGCAGGTCTGGTAGGAGTAGGACATCGCGAACGATCAGCGGACAGGTCCAGGGATGTAGCTGGAAGGGCAGGTGAACGGCGACGAGGTTCCTCTGCGGCGGACTACGGCGAAGACGAGCCGAAGAGGCGCCTCCTAACGCCCTTGTGAGGTGAAGGAAGGCCTCTACAGCGGAGGGGAAGGCGGGCCTTACGCCTTATACGCCCTCTGGGGGCAGCAGGTAGACCGTCAGCAGTCCTCCGAAGAGGAGTCTCTGTCAGTGAACTCCCCCGAGGGGGAGAATCACCTGCAGGAGAGACCGTTGGACTTAGTTCCTCCCTTGAAGGATGTTCGGAGGGGGGAGCTATGCCTTCAGCTACATCAGCAACAGGAGCAGAGGTTTGAGATAACTCGTCAGAAGCCTCTGCCACAACAATGTCGACGATAGACAGAGGATCAACCTCTGCTGACGTCGGCGACTGTTTGACAGCTGCCCCTAACCTGATTATGTCAAACAGGGCTTCCTTGGAGGGCGAGCCCTGAAGCCCCAAGGAAGCCCAAAGCTGTAACAAATCATCATTAGCAACATTAGAAATTAAATCCTCCCCCGGGGGAGGAGGAGGAGCTGCCTCGCTATGGGAGGCAACTCCCTCTCCCAAACTCCGAGATTGGTTAACAGAAATGCGGCCTACGCTACCAATCGCCGGCCTCTCGGAAGAAGCCGATCGAGTGGGAGCTTCGGAGGAGGTTTGGGTTACAGAAGAAGAGTCCTTGGGGTTTTCTCTCTTCAAGGAAGCCCTTGAAGGAGAAATATCCCGTTTGGACTTCTTCTTCCGGCGCCGGGAAAACCTCTCCCACTAGGATGTAGACCACTCCTTGCACTCACCACATACTTTATCTCTGTCACACCATTGGCCCCTACAAACAGGACATAAGGTGTGTGGATCTGTTTCGACCGCTGACATATAAGTCCCACAAGGGCGGTCAGGTAAGCCGGGACACTTCCGCATCGCAGAGGCCAACTTCCAAACACTCTGTCAAAAAGAAAAAGCAAACAAAGATTAATGGCTGTCAGTGTAGGCGAGGGTGATAGACACGTCTGTCTAGCACCCAAGTCGATAGCAAAGTGAGCTCAGCACAGGTATGTGTGTGTGTGGGGGGGGGAGGGGTAGTATACTACCCCTCCCTACCCCCGGCTAACTAGCGGTGGGGTAGTAAACCCTCGTTAAAATTCTAATGGCTTCTCATTTCAGCTACGCCGAAAGTAATTACCCATATTAAATAGCGTGATTTGTATTTTTGTTACGGAACAAATGTTGAATAGCAAGGAGAGTTGCTTTCAACTCTAGGAGGTTCATGTGGCATTGTCGGTCTGACTCCGTCCATTGCCTGAAGACCATGTGGTGTAATAAGTGAGAGCACCACCCAGATCTCATACCCAGATCTAATGTTTGCCCTTATCTCCTCCTACAACTATCAACGGACAGGGCCTCTGTTAGTTTTTGTCAAGTCATCTTGTGATAAACAGTTATTACCATGATTGAAAACTGCAACTCCATCTATTACAATTTACCAAAAGTAAAATCTAACAAATTACAAAACATAATAAACATAGGAGCAAGACTGATAAAAGGTGTCCCACTTAGAAAAAGGATCACCCCTATACTAATTGATTTACACTGGCTGCCGATTAAAGTAAGAATTGGATTTAAACTATGTACAATAACCCACCAAGTTATCAGTACTGGTCGTCCAAAATACTCAAGAGACTTGCTACATATTACGCAGCCAACAAATCATGTCGACATGAGAATAGTTACAGAGGGCTTCAAACTATTGGAACCTAGATACTGTATATGTCTACTGTAGGCTCCAGAGCCTTTAAATATGTGGCCCCGAGACTATACAATAAGCTCCCATGAGACATCCGAATGATTGAAGACATTAAGGCTTTCAGGAGGAAACTGAAGACTTTCTTATTCCAAGAGTCGTATGACAGTGACAATTTAATAGTAAACGAGCAATACGAGATATGAAACGTTGAATACTCTGAACGAACAAAATATAACGACAGTGGAGGTCCTGTAGATAGTGGGGTTCCCCTGCTGTATGGAACTAGAAAAGCAGCTGTCAAAGTAAAGTAAGCCTCTAACTTGAACTTTTATATCAATACTTATACATTCATCATCTCCTCAGGCCTGGGTCTTCTAACTCTTCTTGTGCCTTCTGCAGCTCAGTTAAAATTTTGGTGCCCTTATTCTTATTGTATATGAAGGATATAGAGCAGTTTCATAGTTTTATCCATGGTACATCTAGTGTGATGAGCAAGTTCTTACTAGCCCACTGCGTCATTCCACAAATGTAAAAAGTTAAGTATATGATACTTTCATTTCTAGCCAAATCCATGAACCATGTATTTTTCCTACTCGTTATCTTGTGTTCTATGCATTTCTGACATTGATTATTGGGGAAAACAATTCATTCATGAGATTTTGGACCCCCTTATATAAAGACAATTATGGGCGGTGCCAGTGGGGAAACCAGGGATTTTTGGGTGGGGAAATGTAATAAATGAGTAATTTATTGCAATAATAATGGTCAGATGTGCAAAATAAGACCAAGATAACCAGTTGAAAAATTATATGGTTCATGTAAATGGCTGAAAACTGGCCAAACACGATAATTTAACACTTTTAAGATTTGCAAAAGGGTATAGAACCTAACAAACCCACCTAACCTAATCTAGTAGTTCCCAGGTGACAACCCCTAGCTGGGAGCAAGCCTCTGGACCCCCTTCCCACATCACAAACCTTCCCAGGTCATAACCTCTAGCCGGGGGCAAGCCCCCGGACCCGCTTCCCAGGTCACAACCCCTAGATGGGGGCAAGCACCCGGACCCTTTCCCAAGTCACAACTGCTAGCCGGGAACCCCCCCCCCCTTCCCAGGTCACAAACTAAAAGTAAATCACAAATAAATCCTTACATTAAGATAAGGTAATCACAAATAAATCCTTCCATTATGAAAAAGTAAATCAACTAATTCCTTACCTTACGATTGACACAGTCACCTTTTTTTTTTTCTTGGCAATCTTTACAAAAGCTTTGCAGTAGAAAATGTGCTGGCTTTCCCTGAAAATTAAGTCAGAATCAGACCTTTGAAGCATTATTTGGCTGTTATTTTTTAATTTCACATGAGTAACAATAGCTTTACACTGAACGGAGAGCATTTCCATCATAATCAATTGCCGACAAACGAAATTACACTAAATTTTGAAATAGATTGATTTGCATCCTCCCTCAACTTCCCTCTTATTAGTTACTTCTTTACGAGTTGATGGGTAAATGAAAACTGAAGATGAAAGTGGGAAAAAATAGTTGTAGAACAACATCTGGGAACTTATGAAGTAGTACTTGTAAGCTGTTAATTGGTTTAAAAAAACCACTTCACAAATGCGTCATTGTAAATACACAGAAAGCTCCCCAAACCATGGGAAAAAACGTATGCACAATAAGTCCCCTTCAGTCTCTCAGATGTAAACAATGGACAGAGTGAAAAACATAATTCACATTTTAATCGACCAATACGCAAGTTATTATGCCCCAGCCCCTATTAAACATTTAGAGAAAAATACCAAACTAGCCAGCACTCGTCCATTTCTTATAGCGAATTCCAGTTTCACTAGAAATTAGAGTATCATATATTAACCATGCTAAAGTGCCCCAACTTTGATTTTGTACTAGCTCAGAGAAGACAAACACATTTTTTAATGTAACCCTTCTGTGAAAATCGCGAAGACAAAGAAGAGACACCGTTGTAGTTACAGTATTAGTACATATGAAGGAAATAAAGTGAGCCATTATTTTTGCTTTACTTTTCAGACTATATTGTAGTTATCGTGCTAGTAGCCAACATATAAAGAAAATATGGTAGGGCATTATTTGTGATTTATTTCAAGGTTTGTAACCTGGAAAGAGGGGTCTATGGGGCTCGCCCCCACCTAAGTCTGTGACCTGGGAGGGGGGTTCCGGTGTGACGGTCTGAACGATCCCCCGGTCTCAGACTTCTCCTTGACATTGTATAATGGTTCTTTTCCGCCATTAGCTCGGTTCGCTCGCATGAAAATAAATCAAGAAGCTCGTATGTACTGGCAAGCGGTAATGTTGAGCTGCGCACGCTAACATTGCAGGAAAATAAAACAACCTCGTATGCACTGGCTAACGGTAATGTTCGCGCATGCGCAGATTATCAAGGAGAATTCTGAGATCGTTTAGACCGTCACACCGGCAGACTGAGACCTGAGATCTACTACGTTAGGTTATGTGGGGTGTGTTATTTTTCTGTAGCCTTTCACGTATCTCAAAAGTGTTAAATTATCATGTTTTTTTCTGGTTTTCGCCCACCCAACGTCCCCGGTTCCCACCTGTGTCCAATTGGAAGGGGGTGAGATAACGGCAGAAAAGCTCACTTGTAGTGGAAATACTGTACTGTAATAAGGAAAATTGTTGACAGCAATCTATTCACTGTAGGGGATGTTTTTTTTTTTATTAGAAATGTTGTTACGTGTTCATCTATAGTTTTACCAGTTGAGGTAGGTGAGGTAGGTAAGGTAAGGTTAGGTATAACACATGGAAAGAGAAGGCAAGATAAAGGTAGGTAGGGTAAGAGTAAGAAGATGAGGGTAGGTAACGTGAGAGTAGGGTAAAGTTAGGTAAAGTGAGAGTAGGGTAAAGTAAAGATTCACAGACTGATGGTAGGCAAGGTATGGGTAGACATGTTAAGGTATGGGTAGACATGTTCAGAGTAGGTAAGGTTAGGGTAAGTAAAGTATGAGTGGATAAGATATGGGGTCAGCCAGGTTAAAGTAGGTAACAGGCAAGTTTTATTTTGTAAACTTTGTTATCATCATTTGGTTTCTCTGCTTTATTGCCTTTTTAAATCATATTTTAAAACATTCCCAGATACGTCCTATGCGAATACCCGAATCTGTACTTTTAAACCCATTCCAAAGGCAAGCCTAATCTAGCATTTAGTTGCCAGATCTTGACAATAAACATAGGCAATACACTTCTATCAGACTAGTTTCATACCAAGACAGGACACCATTTTAACTACAAAATTATTTGTATTACCTTCATAGTATTGGGAAGCACAGGGATTGCACAGAACTCAATACACAGTATTGTAGTTGCTTGTCAACGGTGATTTACACCAAGCACTGTCAGTATATAATGAAGGAAGGCCGAGCCTAATACTGTATCACTCAAAAGATGTCAGATACTCCCATGCGAAACGAATGGCTCCATCTATTGAGCAAACGGTTAAACATTCAGAGGCATAATGCTTACGGAAGGGAACATAGGATGAAATTCGATCGTAAATTTTGCGACATATTTGTTCATAATTTGCATTACTACGTCAGTATATTTCATCCTTATATTTATAACATTCTTAGATTTTAGAAAATTAATTTGCAAATTTACAAATAGGTGTGTATATAGATTAAGAATACATATCCTTGTTTCTCAGACAATTTTTCAGAACCTCAATAACTGTATCTCATAATTTATTTAATTTTCTTGCAAATTTAAGTATTGTATATTACAATAATTTTCAAATGTTCTATACAATATCACACTTGAAAAAAGTAACACATACTGTATATCTGATTTGTTAGGGCATATGTGTAGGCTAAACATACAGTTAATTACAGTTTGTAGGGCACTCTAGAATGGAGATATTAGGTATACCCCTATATAAAACACAATTGTATTTTTTTATTGAAACGGAAATGCATGATGCACTCATGTATACTCTTTAGTAATATAAACTAATAAATGTATAAATATACAAACAAAAGGATCAAAATAACTCAGTAAATTGTATCACACAAAAATAATCAAAAGGGATTTGGAAATAGAAATAAGGTAGCATACAACCCAACCAAAAATGTAAGATAAATCACATGCAAATGAACTTTAATAAATTATACATGTACAAGAAAAAAATATAACTAAATAATATGGCACATATAAACTTTGTAAACGCCCCCCCCCCCACAAAAAAAACAAGCAAACCAAAATTGCATCATGAATTACCTGCAAATAAACTCTAATATAATTATAGATATGAGAAAACAATACTAAAACACGTTTTCTTCAAGAATAGAATACATAATGCAAACATAAGACAAAGCAAGTATGCAAATATAGAAAGCACAGACAGTAAACACACATTCAATGTACATGAAAGTACAAATACAAGCAAATGCAGTTTACAAAAACTGTAAAATTTTAATCTTTATTTAGGCAATGGCTAAAAATAAGAAGACAAGGAACACTAACAAAATAGCATCTTGAAGCAGTATAGCTTACTCCTGTAATGCTACTCAGGTGTGCAAACATGCTGAAATATTCACACAGTTATAAGTTAAATCAAAGTTAAATTTAATACACACCACCAAACATGATCCTAACGCCAAATACGCCAGCTCCTCAGAATAGCTTTGTGACCATAAAAAATGTTTGAAAAAAATTATTGCAAATGCCTTGCCTTAATCATATATCCAATATCAGTGGGGTTTACTCATTAATAGCACATATTTCACGTAGCCAATTATACTGTTAGTACTGACCGTTCTTTATCCTTAGGGAACCTGTGAAACACCAAATGAGGATCGGTTCCTTTTCGTTTATAGCAAACAACACACTTGTGTCTCTTATTCACTGTTGGCGCCATGATTTCTTTTTGTGTCAACTGTCAAATTCTAGATATAAACAGACGACATACTGTACAATATACCTACAACGCCATCTGAACACTGAGTGGTCAAACTATTGTCTTCTCTTTGGAGTTGGCAACTAGTATATTAACATACGTATTTTGAGCCTTCCTATCTTCCTTTAGCATAGTCTCTTTTACACCGGACTTCCATTAGGTTCCAGAAATGTTCAACCTCATTTAACGTTCTTGTTCACTTGTTTATTTCTTAATCTAAATCATCTAGACCATTCTATTTCATTGGAATCTGCACTGAATTGCTGGTATACAACAGAACTAGAACTAATGAGGTTGATAGTAGTACAACAAATGATTGTCATAGAAATATATATATATATATATATATATATATAGAAAGACTTCGAAAGGAGAGAGAGAGAGAGAGAGAGAGAGAGAGAGAGAGAGAGAGATTTTCTTACATATTAAAGTATCTATAAAACACATCACATTGTAAAGACAGTATTACAGTAAAGGCTTCGTATACATAAAGAGCACAATAATAGGAGAGAGAGAGAGAGAGAGAGAGAGAGAGAGAGAGAGAGAGAGAGAGTATTACAGTAAAGGCTTCGCATATATAAAAAGCACAGTAATAGGAGTTACATGATTTCATATTTAGTCAATATTAGTAGTGAAAAATCAGTATCAAGATATATTATTAAAAGGAATTTCATTTGAATTAATTTCACACACCCATACATACACATACACATACATACACACACGCACACACACAATTACATAAAGTATTTACAATAACATAAACTCGTCACTATGTAGGCTACAGTTATTGGCAGATTTCCAGTTTTATTTTTCACACAATGATTCCAAGGACATGAACATAGCTAAAATTCTACGTTTGTAATCTCTCTCTCTCTCTCTCTCTCTCTCTCTCTCTCTATATATATATATATATATATGTACATATATTTATATATATATGTATATATATATATATATATATATGTATGTATATATATATATATATGTATGTATATATATATATATATATATATGTATATATATATATATATGTATATATATATATATATATATGTATGTATATATATATATATATATATATGTATATATATATATATATATATATGTATATATATATATATATATATGTGTGTGTGTGTGTGTGTGTTACCGCTCTCTGGGTGAATTGCCTAATTTAGCCAATATCTGTGAACAACGATCTAAATGTATGAGACCCAAATTTCGATTACCTTCCAATCACTCCTTCCATGAAACACGTCAGTTAGATTACGTCAAGCCGCATGACGGTATCATTCAATTCCAAGATGAAAACTAAACATGAGATATTCTCCCAGTCATTACATCGAAGGAGATACGGATAAGAACATTTTCGTCGGTAAATAAATTTGCCACAGCGTATGTCTGAGCTGAAACTCAATTTGGGTTTACGAAATCACCAGATTTCCCTCTGATGGAGGAGAGCAGTCGAAGGCGAGAGGTGTATTGAGTTAAATCGTCCGGAATTAGAAAAAATATTTTACTACGTAGATAGCCACGAATGTAAGAAAAGAAACACATAATACAAATGTATACACACTAATTACGTATATATATATATATATATATATATATATATATTATCAAATAAACCACACATACCATTTGATATCGAATTCGCTCACATAAGGAAATTCCTTTCATGATAAATATGAGTGCGACTCCTTGGCCTAGCGAATCCGACATGAGAGGGCATTTGTGGCTTATTTAAAAGAAATGAAAATATCGAATGTTCGCGATAAAATTATATATATATATATATATATATATATATATATAAAATTGAAAGGAAAAATCAAGGTAAAGAGAATGTGATGGTTGGTTGAGGGTCTTGGCGAAATTGTAAATGAAAATGGAGCATATTTTATAATTTCTTGTTCAACAAACAATTTTGTTATTGGAGGTACTCTTTTCCAGCACAAGGACATCCATAAATATACTGTACATGAACTTCACCATGTGGCAATTAAAAAAGTCAGATAGATCACATAGCCATTAATAAAGAGAGAAGGAGGACTCTCAGAAATGTAAGAAGTTATAGAGGTGCAGATATTGGTAGTTATCACCAGCTACTAATTGTCAAACTAAAATTAAAACTGAAAGCACCCAGCACAAATGTAGATAGAATACCTAAGTTTGATACAACCAAGCTTCTAAAAGATGAGTACAGAGAAACATTTACAATTGAATGTAGACCCTGAGATCCTGTTATAACAGTTCAGCCTCTTATCCAGTTTAAGTGTTTGGGGAATTTATCGGATAGAAATATCAAACAGAATACTTGTTCTACTGCATGAATAACTGACAGTACAGATTCAATATAAGAAAACAGGGCTAGTTTACATGCAATCTCTCTTACTTCGGTAAGAGTATATCTCCAAAAAAAATGCTGGCTTCCACAGTTGGAAGATTTTGTCTGTGAAATATATGATGAAATTATTATGGCTACTTTCCATAAGTATCTTCAAACGTCTTAAAATCGATTTGCTGTCTTAGAGACTTTAAGAGAAAAAGAGCAGACAATTAATGAAGAATGATGTGATATTAAGAAGATATATCAATCCGTTGGTAGTGAAGTTTTGGGACATGCAGTTACAAGGAGAAAGAAATGAATATCCAATGATACTTTGGATACTATAAGAAAGAAGAGAAAGACAGAAATTGTTTGCTGAAAGTTTTCGTGGAAGTATTCCACTATTGACTATTGATAGTGAAGGTCTAAAGAAAAGCTAGGAGTGACAGGAGAGATAATTTAGACAGTAAAGCAGATGAGGATGACAAAGCTATGAATTCAGGGAGTGCCTATGGTGTAAGAATCGCTCATAGAATTATTAACGAAATCTTTACTGGGGCAAATAAGAAGAAGCATATACCCCATCAAAAAGAGAGATGGACCTGTCATAACATCAGAAGATGAAGAAAGGCAACGTTGAATAGAACACTTTAGTGAGGTCATGAATAGGACTTATGAAGGGAATAATTTGATTGATATACAAGAAGTTGAGGAAGACTTTGATGTGCCCATGAAT
Organism: Palaemon carinicauda; assembly: GCF_036898095.1. NCBI lineage: Eukaryota > Metazoa > Arthropoda > Malacostraca > Decapoda > Palaemonidae > Palaemon > Palaemon carinicauda. Next base: position 127,683,234 of record NC_090727.1, on the reverse strand, counting down.
GAATTCAGTGTGTTTGAAGTCGAAGCTATCCTTAAAAAACTCGAGAGATGGAAAGCCCCTGGATAAGAGGGAATAACTTCTTAGATGATATTAGCCGAATATGAAATGACTCCAAGAAGACTTACAAGATTATTTTGTAGAGTGTGGCGTGAAGAGGCAAAGCCTGATGAATGGGAGCTAAGAGTGTTAGAGAAAATGGCAAAAAAGGAGATCTGACTGACTGCAATAATTACAGAGGCATCACACTTACGTCAGTTGTCATGAAAATCTATAGTATGCTTATTCTAAAGGGACTAGAGAGAAAGATTGATGAAAAGCTGAGAGTTGAACAAGCAGGATTTAGAAAAGGTAGAAGTTGTACTGACTGAATTTTCATTTTAAGACATGTTGGACATGAATGCGTAGAATATAGTAACCCACTTTTGATGGCATTTGTGGACTGAAAAAGCCTTTGATAGTGTGCACCGGCCAACTTTGTGAAAAGCACTGAGTTATTATGGAGTTCCTCTTAAATACGTAAATTTGATTGAGTCTGTTCATGAGTACAGCAAGTGGAAAGTTAATGTTAGTAGAGTCCTCTCTCTCTCTCTCTCTCTCTCTCTCTCTCTCTCTCTCTCTCTCTCTCTTTCAAAGCTAGCCTGAATTACTTCATCAAGTCGTAAGCATCTTTATTAAGATGAAGTGTATAGATAAAAAAATTTATTAGTTGATATTATAAAGATTAATGCATCATTGTCATTTTGACTTCTCGAAATTAATTGGGTTTGGGCCTATGATTGTTAAATTTAATCCCCTCCGGAACACGTTACTTTCTGATTCCATATTGCCTTGCTTTTATTGGGTGAAAGAAGAGAAGACAACGTATCGACGAAGTAAGAAAATTTGCGGTTATAATCTGTCATGGAAAGACCATAAACAGACGGGAGAAGAAGGAAGAACATGTCTGAGGACTTTGTCCTTTTGTCCTGCAGTGGACTAGTAACATCTGATGATTATTATTATTATTATTATTATTATTATTATTATTATTACAAGCTAAGCTACAACCCTAGTTGGAGAAGGGTTCCAATGGGGGAAAATAGCTCAGTGAGGAAAGGAGATAAAAAAGAATTAAACAATCAAAATAAAATATCGTAAGAACAGTAACATTAAATTAGAGCTTCCATATATAAACTATAAAAACTTAAAAAAAAAAGAAGAGAAATAGAAATAAGATAGAACAGGGCGCCCGAGTGTACCTTCAAGCAAGAGAATTCTAATCCAAGTGAAAGACCATGGTACAGAGGCTATGACACTACTCAAAACTACAGAACAATGGTATGATTTTGGAGCGTCCTTCTCCTAGAAGAGCTACTTGCCATAGCTAAAGAGTCTCTTCTACCCTTACCGAGAAGAAAGTAGCCACTGAACAATTACATTGCAGTAGTTAACCCCTTGAATGAAGAAGAATTGTTCGGTAATCTCAGTGTTGTCAGGTGTATGAGGACAGAGGAGAATGTGGCAAGAATATGCCAGACTATTCGGTGTATGTGTAGGCAATGAAAATGAGCCGTAACCAGAGAGAAGGATCCATTGTAGTACTGCCTGGCCAGTCAATGGACTCAGTAACTCTCTAGCGGAAGTATCTCATCATCATCATCGCCTCCTATGCCTAGTGAAGTTGGCCGGAATCTATTTTTATTACAAAGTGGTGTCTTCTGGCGTGACGTAGAAAATACATAAGTTCAATGCCCAAAACACTGAAGTAGGTTTCAGTTTGCTTCTGTTCTTCATTCAGTCAACTACGCAGAATGTCATCAATTATCATAAAAGCTTCATGTTGCACCGATAACTTTTGATTGTTTTCATCAGCCACGATTGACTACTACTGTAATAAGCTAACTGGAGTGAGGGAGGTTGGCCAAAAACCTATTTTAGTATAAAGGGGCAACCTCTGGCGGGGCGTAAAAACCCCGTAAGTTCAATGCTCAGAACACTGAAATAGGTTTCAATTTGCTTCTCTTCTTTATTCTAGTCAACTACGCAGTATGTCATCAATTATCATAAAACATTCATGGTGCACCCATAAATTTTGAATGTTACTATCAGTCATGATTAACTAACACAGTAATAGGCTAGCTAGAGTAAGAGAAGTTGGCCAAACCTATTTCAGTATAAAGGGGCAACCTCTGGCGCGGCATAAAAACCCGTAAGCTTAATCACTGAAATAGATTCCATTTGCCTCTCTTCTTCATGCTAATCAATTAAACAGTATGTCATCAAATATCATAAGACATTCTACTGATGAATTTTGAATTGTTGAGATGATGAAAAACGGGAGGAAATGAGGGCCGTGGGAACCAAGCCTGCAAAAATGGAAGTAGGCTAAACCCACCTGATGAGCACTTTGATCAGGGCAAAATCCTCATGTGCTTCACTTTGGTAGTAGTAGTGATAATAGGGTGTATGAATAATATATATATATATATATATATATATATATATATATTATATATAATATATATTATACATAATATATATTATACATATATTATATATATATATATATATATAATATATATATATATATATATATATATATATATAATTTCTTTCGGGACAGATTCTCTCTAATGCAATTTTCATTGAAGGCGATTGCCTTAGTGGCTTTATTGTGTTTCCTACAGGAATCCTTAATTTCCACAGCTTCTTTGAGTTTTCAGACATAAGCCTTTAGTTTTATAAACGATGATTATTTTTTTCTTCTTCATATTTTATTAACTACAACACTGTCTCGACAAAACTATTTCCTTATCAAGTGATTATTGATTAACATAAGTTTACAGTTCCTTCGGTATAATAGGTTCTACAAAGATAAAAGGAATTGTAAACATGTTAATCAATAACCCCTTGATAAAGACATAGCTTTGTCGAAACTGTCCTGTAGTGATAGAATAAATGAAGAAAAATAGTCATAGTTTCTTTGACCAAAGACTCACTCCTGGGAATCTAGAGAAGCTGTAGAAATATGAGGATTTGTGTAGGAAACACATTGACGCTACTAAGGCTATCGCCTTCAATGAAAATTGCATTAGAGAGAAGCTGTGTTCTAAAAGCACACACACAGACACACACACACATACAATTATTTGTAAAAATAATTGACTGGAACTTCTGGAGAGCATGTGCGACATGTTACTGCATACATGGAGGCAATAACTCGATTTTCGATTTATTCAAGTTATTATGTTATCTATTAATCCTGATGTTATCCATTATAGCGGACGGTCCCCTTAAGTATCAATGACAAAAATATATTGAGAAGCTTGAAAATTTAACTATCTGCAGAGTGAGTAATTCAACGAATTGAAAAAGGTGAGAAATTTGGAAAATAATAGGAAAGGTGATAAGAAAAGATAACGTAGATGAAAAATACAATGGGGAAATGGTGTGTAAAGTTACTCACAAAAAAACAAGTAAAACTTTGCAATATCTACGATTTTGGCGAAGGGAATAAAGGGCATTGACATCCAGAAAGCACAAAAGTGAATACAAAATAGAGATGAAGGACATGTGATATGTTAGGTGATTTGATGTATTGTCAATGAGGCTTTTGTGCAGGTGTATGAAATGACTAATGTTAGGGATGTTTTACTGCACAGGGGGTTAATATGCTATTCAGCATTTTAGGGATGAATGGTGCCATGTCTGTTCTGTTTTTTTCTCTGGAGGCATTATCTATTGGTAGCAATGGCTAAAAGTTAGAAAATTACACACATATATATATATATATATATATATATATATTTATATATATATATAAATATATATATATATATATATATATATAAATATATATATATATATAAACACCCACATACACACATACATACATATATATAAATATATATATACACATATATATATATAATTTGTATATACTGTATACTGTATATATATATAATTTGTATATACTGTATACTATATATATTTCATATATATATATATATATATATATATACAGTATATATGAAATATATATAATATACAGTATATACAATTGAGATATACACACACACACATATATATGTATATATATATATATATATATATATACACGCATGTGTGCATGTATAACACTGAATTAAAGTTTTGCGTAACCATATGACTGTTTGAAGTTGAATCCAATTTGCATGGAGTTACAAGCAAACAACATTAATGGTGATGTTTGATTACTGAAGCCTGTTTCCTCATTGAATGGTTGGTGAAATATACATTTTCATATATTTATGAACATTTATACGTATTGAAAATGATAGCAAATTAAATATCTACATCGACTTGTAAAATAGAAATGTTTTATTTAGACATTTGCATAAGCTTTCCAATTCACTG